>NC_140477.1:12480000-12785000 GCF_051167445.1 Perissodus microlepis
TGATTTTTCTCTTCTGTCATGTATTTGTGAGTCCATCCTGAGGCAGTATATCTGTCACTCGAGTGAAGCTCATTAAATTAAACCTTGAGTCAAAGAGGGAAGAAAAGACCGTAGGAAAGAGCTGTTGCTTTATTAGCACAGCGCTCGAGGGTTGAACTCCCAACTGAATCTATCATTAGGCTACTCTGCATAAAACAATAGAGCACCAACCTGCTTGTTTTAGTGGTTAAGTGACACTAATTGCTTATTAATTGAAGTATTTGGAGAAAACTGGATGCAAACGAATACAAAAATAAATAAATAAATAAAGCTGTTATGTTTTTATATTCACCGTTTCCATTTGAATCTTCATCTGAAAGAGATTCCATGAGCGTTCACATCATCATGTATGAAAGGGAATAAAAGGAGGAGGAGGCGTCTCAGTCAATGAAACATATCTTCTCCAGTACAGGTTATACATGTACAATTCTGTTAAGAAATATACTCTAAAACACTTCTTCAGTAAAGACTCAGAGAAGAGAAACACACAGAACTTCTTGCTAGCAAGGGCAGCCTCCAGCACTGAGGTTCGCGCTGAGAAACTGCCCCGGTCTTTATTTATACTTCAGTGTGTGTGTGTGTGTGTGTGTGTGTGTGTGTGTGTGAGGGGTCAGAGTGTGACCCCATAAAGACTTCCCTAAACCTGCTGGTCTCGAAGTCCAGCAGTTCATCAAACCAAAAAGCACTTAGACTAAAACAGATATAGCTACGTTAATCCTACCGTAAAACAATAAGACAAGGTACGACCTCTTCCCATGCTCCCAGGATGTGGGGGTGGACGCCAAAACACCCTGGAAAGTCACAGACCCCCTAGGATGAGACATTCTTTCAATATGCCACCAACTATATACTTCTAAACACTAATGATTACATGCAAACTTATATCATTAAAAGATTATACTGACTACTAAGTACAATTTTCCTATTGACAAATTCAGTATGTGAACAGAGCCTTTTTTTATAAGACTAAGATCCTCGCATACATTCATGAACTGAAGGCTGTTTCTGGGGCACCTTTAAATACATAAATTCTCTGTTGCATGCATACATATCTTTTTAGTTTCATACTGGTTGATGTAGATATTCTACAGTACAAGCACCTTTATACCTGCTCGTTCCTCTTTCCCTTCACCTCTGCTCTCAGGCTTATTCGTTCCCATCTCTCTTCTATTTAAAAAAAACAACAACAAAGAAGCCTTTGAAAATATACCAAAGTTCATGTCATAGGATCCAAAGACAAAAATTTATTAGTGTAAATGTTTTTCTACAGAAGTGCTTCATGCACTCAGGTATGACCTCTGACAACCAATTATCCATTTAGCGCAGATCATAGTGCCGCTGGTTAATCTCTGTTTTGCCTTTGACGTACATTTGTACAATTGAGCGGCCAAACAATTTTTGACCTTTTAAGAGGGACGAGGAACGCGCTTAATGTGGTCTAAGCTGTCAGGAGCGCCTGGAAAATGTGGATGTAATTTGAGGGGTTTTTCTTCTTTTTTCCTCTAAATGATAATTTGACTCAGTCATGCCTTTTTTTAAAAATTTTATTTTATTGTTCTGGCTCTGCAAACCAAATAATGTTAAACCAATTTTGGGCATCTTGTTGTTCTTTTGAGTAGCAGCTGTGCTCACCTTTAACTCCTGCAACTGTTTTGTCTTTGGCCAGGTATTGAATGTCCACGCAGTTCCCGGAATACGCCCGGAGGCGTGCAGGTGGCTGAACCCTTTAGTGACGAGGCCATGCTGTTCACCAAAGAGCTGGTGCTGCAAAGGGAGGTAAGCAATGAAGTGGAACATTTTGGCCCCAGTTCTTATTGTTTCAAAGCCCAGCTCCATGTTGGGCACTTTTGATATTCTGCTGTTCTGGTGCTTAACTTCCTCTGTTTCGCTCTCTTATTCACAGTCTGAGTTTCAGTATCCACTTTGCAGCATTTTAGTTTCACACTTACACTTTAGTTTTACTTTACTTTGAACATAAGATCATTTTGGTTCAGAGATGTGAGAAGAATGTGTGTTGTGCTTTAAACAGCAGATGGGAGAGCAGCTCTTTTAGCTGAATTCTGCTATCGAAAAATCCAAGTTTTTCCTTCCTTCCGTCAAACCTAATATGAAGGCAGTTTGTCCATAGATGGGGCCACTAGCTTTAATAAGCTGATTAAATTGTTTACTCCCAAATGAGCTTTATTACAGGTGCATTAAAGTGTTGGCAAATCTCAACAAGAATTTTGACAGAAGTGGACACAATCCCAATCCATTACCCTCAAAAGCACACACACACACACACACACACACACACACACACACACACCCCCATCCTCCAGTGCTTATTCTAGTTTACGGAAAACTCACCTGATAGTGGATCAGTGCTCCTGGGCTTTAGAAAACTCCATCCACTGTGTGCCTCTTCATTCACATGCTAATAGGTTTTTATAGGAGGCAGTGAACGGACCAAAGCCATGATGGAACTAGCTATAATCCTGCCACCACTTATCCAGGACACATACACACACACACAGTCTCTCCTCTCTTTTTTTTAAAACTACTCCTCTCCATTCTTATCTCAGTCTTAAAGGGTTTTTTTTTTTTGCGTAGGGTGGCTAACTCCACTGTCCTCTGATGTTTAATTGTAATGAAAATGGAGCCAGTAGCCACCGTCACAGGTGGACCCGTGTGTGTGTTTGTATGCGTTTGAGAAACCTAGATTTTTCAGAACGCCTGGACTGTTAAAAAAGTGATGCAAACAACTGGGGAATTTGATAATAGAAGCGCAGACGTCGAGGAGCAGGTATATGATCTGAATTTTTATTGTTTTTACAGATGCATGTATACACTCTCATGCATATATGATTAAATCTACAAGATGCACACGGTCTTTGGAGATTACGTTTTCTTTACAGATTAAATTAAAGTCCCCCTGGAATGAAAATAGAGTTTTTAACCTCGTTCACATATCCATATGGCACTCCCCCCCCCCCCCTTTTTTTTTTATTTATTTATTTTTAACTCCCCACATCTGAACATTTTTACCATCAAGCTGCAGTGCAGGTGTGCTGTTTTGGTGCTTTCCTGCACTCTCTGTCCAACCGTGTGTGTGTGTGTGTGTGCGCGCGCATCTGGTTCTTTGACACTGTGGACATTTGTATGCCCAAATGATTCCAAAGTCTAGCTGACTATCAAAGCTGTTTTAAGACATGAAATGCTTATTTTGGTTGGGGAAAAAAATTGACTTTGAGGATTTGCCATCATGTACATAACCTCATCCATCCATCCATACAAGCTCATGCACACACTCTGACACACATTTCCTCCCTTGCCAGTCATTGGTGGTGTCAGCAAGTTTTTCACAGGTAGGTGGGAGTTAGCAGGAAAGACCGAGCCATATAATGAGTCTCGAGCCCAGTGTGGGGGCCGGCTGTTTGGCTGGCTGCACCGACCTCCTGTTTGGGCTAATATGAACACAAACACAGTCAAACTCTTGAGAGGGACACATTCAATTAGCTAACAATAGAGTTAAGCATTCACACATACGTAAGCTGTCACTTATTAGAAAGAAAGTTAGTAGATGATGAATCACTGAGTAGAAAAGTATTTTAATGACGCAGTCTAATGATGTCTCTTGAATACCTTGAGGGGAAAAAAATCTTTACATTTCAGTGAACAAATTGGCTCAAGTGCACATCTAGCTGTAAGAGAACACACGTGTGAGAGAAAGCTGGAATGAAGAGGTGACAGGAAATGTAGTCGCTTTATTGAGGCAAGCGAGTAGCTACAGAATTAAACCGATGATAGACAGATCGAAGAACTGGTTCTTGCCCTTGAATCCATCTTTTTCTCCATCTTTCCCATCCCTGCAGATCGCAGCGAGTCTAAATGAAACTGGTTATTAAGGTGTGTCTCACTCCAACGTGAATGTGGATCATTTGATTTCATTAGCATGGGATTCTGCTGTTGGTTCATCTCTGAATAGCATCTGATTGCAGCGGCTTTTGAGGCTCCTCCTAAGGTGGCCTCACGTGAATACCATTTGATTTTGGGTCTTGGTGGCGCAGCCATTTGCATTCATAAAATATTTTTCCTGCTTACGCTGCTCGACAGCCAATTTTAGTTTTCTAGGGCTTTGTTGAGCTAACGATATGTTGACTCAGTGGCCACTACGTTCTCCCACTCCGACACCTCCGTTTTTTGCTCTAATTAGCTATTTCTTTCTCTTTGTGGCCTTGAAATTGAGTTTGGTTGCTGGAATGAGCACGCAGTGCTCTCTATCTCTTTTTTCTGTTGTACCACTGTTCTGGTCCCCTTTCAAGAAATAAAATAAATCCTTTCTTGTCTTCAGCGTCCAGTTTGAAATCTTTGCCTGACATTTGCTCCCAGCCTTTTCTCTCCTTAACGCCCATTTCCCTCTACCCCCTCCTTTCCTCAATTTATCTTTAAACTGCTACACGGCTATGTTTTAATTTCTCTTGATACAGACATGCATAATTAATGTGGCACCCAGTGAGGGGAGAGGCCTTGGCTTCCATCTTAGTCTATTTACCCCCTCGCCACTACAACTACCGCTGCCACCATCATCACAGATTTCCTCCTGTGTCTCTCAGTTGTTTTCTTTAAAAAAAAGAAAAAGATTTCTCGCGCTTTCTGATTCCCCTTGTTTAAAAAAAAATAAAAAGAAGACTTTTGTGTTTATCAGCTCTGTCTTTCTTTATCCCTCTCTCTTCCTCACACTCTGTGTAGTGTTAATCTCTGACAGACACTGCTCCCGTTCCCAGCGTGGGACCAAAACAGCAGCATAGAATTCTGAGCAGGGGCAAAAAAAAAAAAAATGCATCGGTAAACACCACTCCCCAGACATTTCCTTTTTCTTTTCTGATGTCTTCCATTTAATTTGTCTCACCTCCCACCTTCCATTGACAAAAAAAAGGGAAAAAAGTCAATTCACTAGTCGCTGATTTTTCTTTGTTGTTTTTGCGTGGCATCTTCAAAAGCTCAACCTAACCAGGAGGCAGGGGAACGAAAGAATTTTACTGCATTGACGTTGGTTATGTGGGATGACTCAGCTAGTCTTGGGATATATTTAGAGTTGTAGTGTTAATAAACAAGATATTAGTTAGTGAAATAATATTTGAACCATCTCGGTGGCTCATTAAAATGCTGCAGGCCCAGTGATCATTCCAGTGAGATGGCTGCCGTGTGATCATCTGCTTGATACGTCAGATGATGCATTGTATTTTAAGGCTACTAGCTCTTAGGCTCTGAGGATTGAACCATTTGTTTCTGTTAAAACGCATCTACTTGTGTTCTTTTTTTCTTCTTCTTCTTCTTCTTTTATCTTTCAGTGTGTTTGGAGTAATCAACACAGGAAGGATCCCTGATTGGAACTGTTGGTGTTGCATAACTGCCTCACCAGGTGGGAGAGGAGGCAAGAATAAGACGGGAGGGGGGTGCAGGGATGGCGTGTTTGAGCTGGGATAAGAGCAGGCTAAGTGGACAGTAATATGTGATGCACTCTTCTGCCTACGTATACTGTCACTTCTATTGACCTCATTCAGTCTGGGTGTTCTCATCTAGTGTATACCGCTGACTGCCTACTCAACAACACTTACCTCTGTTTTGCATACATTTTAATAGCCTTTTCTCACATATATCAAGTTGAGAAAAACATGCACATTGACATAAAAAAAGGTCCCTTTCGTAGTGTGTAACCTCTCTGCCATTTAAAAAATAAAAAAAAATAAAAAATCATACTATAGATTAACCTGAGGTGACTAAGGAAACACACACCCAATATCAGTGGTGGCGACTTCTTGGGAAACCAAAGTACCTACCATAGTTTCAGTAACCATCCACAATAGATACAGCATTCAAATACAACAGTTTCATTCACTCGGATGAATTGCCTTCTGTTTGACTAAACCTGAAATAACACACAGTAAAAGCTACACATGATTATTCCAAGTGATTGCACATCTTCTTTCTTCTGAGCTTGAATTACTAGATACTTTGCAGTTTAAGAGAAGCCTTATTTTCATCTTGTACTTGAGCTGTATTTGACAATAAAAAAAATAGCTGAAAACATAGGAAGATATCAGTAATTTTAGCAAAAGAAATTTGAAAAATGAACCAGCTTTTTAACTTCCAAAGTGCTCACACACACACAGACACACACACAGAGCACTTACTTCAGTTTCTGTGTAGGGGTTCATTCCCTTGGTTTCACGTGGTGTCGCATGCTGTCCTAAACGTGGCCCCCTCGTGCCTAAAAGAGGTCCCCCAAACCCCTCACCCCCACCCGCATTTTCCACCTTGTGACACGAACACTGTGTGCATCAGGCTGCCATGGGTGGGGGTTGGCAAAGGCTGCCTTCAGACCTGCAGGAGGTTGTGTTGTGGAGCGTTGATGAGTCACTGTGCCAGCGTGGCAGCACAGATGCCTTGCTAATGCCTGCCTGTGCAGATCTCTCTGCTTTAATAACTGTTCTTGGTGAGCATTTTGATTAAATGCTAATAAACCCAATGCCTTTGTAATATGAAGAGGATTTTTGCCTTCTGCTCGCGTATAAAGGCACACTGTGGCAATTGGTTTATTGAAGTGTTACTTAGTGTGCCTTTTCTATTTGTCCCTGTACATCTGTGATCATTGCAACTGTGATCACTTAATTTAGCATTCCTCACACATACACCCCCTTCGTGGATCTGACCCCTTTTTTTTTTATATGTCCTATTTTGCCACACAGCGCCGCAGGACACCATCGAATTTCTTCACGTCTTCCATGCTCTCACATTGATTTCCGATCAAGCTTGAATTATTTTGGCGAGAGGTCGATTACACAAGTGCTGGATCTCACAGCCTTTGACCATGTCTGCTCCTCTCTTGTGCTCTCTCACACACAACTGCCCCCCCACAACTGTTCTGTTGCTTATATTGGCCTTGCCTTTGCTATCTATTTTTGACTCGAGTTTCTTTGTCATACTTCGGCATACTCGTGCTGCGTGTGCGCGTGAGAGACGGAGAATAAGTATACGCGATGAATAATTCATGGTGTGGTTTCCTGGTCAGCGAGACAGACTGTGGGGACGGTGAACTGGCCCTCAGGTCCTTTTTCCCCATCACATGCTGTAGTTAAACAAACCATGATTGCAGAAGGCAGCCCCATATCCAGATTACTGCTGCTTTATAACCACAGACAGGATCTGTCCCCATGCATTCATAACTCTGGCACTAGCCTAGCAGCATGACCAGTTTGGACTATATCCATACAAGAAATATTTAATGCTTCTCCTATCATATGGTAGCTTGTTGCCAAAAGCGGTTGCACACAAGTGTGTTTTATTAGCAAAGAGTAGCGAACGACCCATATGGCGTTTTTAATGGTTTTCATTTAAGAGATGACAGTAAAATAAATCTGAAAGGAAGCACAAAGTGTTAATGTTGTATTTAAATTTGACATAGATATTTGAAACCAATCCGATCTCAGTGCGATTATTTTGTTTCGGTTCTGACAGCAGATAGGTTTCTTACTTGGAAAAAACAAACAAACCCAAAAGCTCTAGCTGCATGACCTCTGCAAACCATGCAAGTTTGCAATTCAAAAAAAAGAGGAAAAGTTCAAGCTTGAATCCCACATTATGAGCGTATTGCTATTATTCTTGGTTTTAGTTAACTTCTGACCATAAATTTTGTTGCCCACAAAAGCTTGTCTGCATTATATTGGACTAATTGGTGTCACAGGCGGAGTCCAGCTTTTACTTTTGCAGCAGTTTGGAATTTAAGTACTGCTCTGCCTCTTTGTTCCCTGAAAGTAGTGAATTACGGTGCATTCGCGCCATCGCAGACGGGGAGATAAATGGGCTTGAATGGAGATGGAGAGAGAGGTAGAAACCTTCTCTCTGCTTTATGGTCACAACTCGTTTACAAGGGCGACCTTGTGTTTAGTGTGTGTGTGCGAGTCGGTGTGATGAAATTGCAACTTCATCGTCCACCCTGATAAGTATAACGTGCAAACTGTGCTAAGACTGCAACACGGTGCACACAGGGACCCACTGAATCCTCTTAGCCTATCCCCTACATGAAGGGCACTGCAGTGCTCTTCCACGTCAGTGAGGGCAATGGTATAATGCACTCTCTTATTGTCTTTCTCTACACTCCACTTCTTTTTATTCCCGCACTACATTTTGCTGCTTCTGGATTTTTAAACATAGAGTTGGGCAAAATGAAGGTATAGGACATGGAGTATCAGTGTGAGTGCTCACATTCATAGACACATTCCTTGAATTATTACTGAACCTAAGGACAGAAGACTGGATGTGTTTCATAAGGAATAGAAGCAGCAGGAAAAGGAAGTGGGGGGAAAAAGGCTTCCGTTGTCTTTGTCGTGTCTTTATTTGCACTTTCTCTACTTGTACTGGTCTATCTCACTTAAAAGGAAAATAGCCAAACTACATATTGGATTTTGGTCTGGCTGTGAATACCCGAGGCAGCCAGCCAGATAGCCAGCGGCTGTGTCAATAAACACGTCACTACTCGTCTTATTGTTTGGCTTCATTTATTCCGCCTTCCAGCTTGTTTGAATTTGTTATTATATCCCACCTGTCTATGCAGCGCTGTCAGGGATATTCAGAGATGGCAAATAAAGAAAATGATAATAAGAGCGGACTGACTGATTGAAATTCAAAAATGGGGCTTGCTGTTTAAAACTCAGAACAGAGCTGATGAAATATATGAATACCTTTTTATCTTTCTTGGATGCTGGTAATTAAAGCAATAGACAAAAGTGCGAAACTTAAACATGATCCTGAAATGATATTTGTAAGGTGACGTGATAGGCGTGGCATCTCTGGGTCATTTTAAGAAGGTTAATAGGGTTTTGTTTTAATGCTGCTAGTTTCATTCACTCACTTTGAACACACACAAACGCCCAAATCCTCATGCTGCATTGCCTTCTGAGCTGCTGGGTTGCTAGGCGCTTACCTAAACGCGAACATTGGTTGACACTGTAGCAAAAATGACACGCAGTTGGCATCGGAGGCAAAATTAATAGTGTCACGTTTCTTATCAGCAAATATATTATGCTCACAGTTGGGAGAATTCTGAAGCCATTTCCTTCTGAAGCACTCCTGAAATAAATGTCTTATTGACATTTGCACCTGGAATAATACTATAATTTGTTTGGGTCGTCTTGCAGTTTTCTGTGCTGCAGTTTGCTCTTGATAGTGTACAGTTCTAAAAATGGTTTATACTCCGTGTCCTTCACCGTGTGTCAGATGAATCACAGATGAGCCTGCCTGAGGAAATGGCTTCGGGTGCCTATGGTTTATTGATGTTCAGATTGATCCTATTCTGTTGATTCATAACATATTAACAGGTTGAGAGACGGATGCGTATTTATCTTTGTTTCTCCGCCATACATACATCAAATATATAGACTGGTAGTGTATGTATCAACTCTTGCAGCGTTTTGCAATCCATGCCATGTGTAGGGGTTTTGACAAGGAATCATTTGCGTGGAAAATACCCATAAATCACCAACATCAATGCAGTTTTTGTGTGTGCGCGACTCTGATCTCTGTGCTAATGGTTCCCTTGACAACACAGCAGTTGCTACACATCGACATCGTCTTGGCTTTAGGTTTAACCACAAGGACGTACAGGCGCAGAAGTCAGCAGCCATTATAAAAAGAGACATTCAGTCCTTGTGAGACTTCAAAACCGGAAGAGCTGAGCACTTACTGACATTCACACACATACAATCCGCTTGTAACCTTCCACACGCCATTAGTATTTTTGTGTCAGCGGTTCATGCCAGTTGTATGTTGCTTGCTTCCTTTAAAAAGTTTCCAAACATCATTGAGGTCATACGTATCTCGACCAACCGTTTCCTCTTTTCTTTTCCCTCTGGCCTTTTCCTCTGCCTTCACAAAGCTACCATTTATCTGTGCGTGTGTCTATGTACCCTGGCATGAGAAGGAATGTAGCTCCAAATGATCTGAATAAGTAAACGGCAAATAAAGGCCATAAAGAGGAGAGACTTGAAGAAGTAATCCTTCACCAGCTTACCCCAGCATAATGTCGGCACACCTGCACCTTTATCCCCATCTCAGCATCGCCTTGCATCTACCTCTCCTCTCATTCCATTTCTTTATATCCCTTACCAACAACAGAGAGGCTATCTCAGTGGCTGTGTCAGCGATCAGCATCTCTTCCCTCCCCCTCCCCCTCCCTTTCCCTCTTTTTCTATGTTTCCCAGAGGACAGTCGGGGGCATAAAGGGAAGAACAAGCCTTGCAAAATCTATTCAAAATCCAAACGGAGATTGGGCTCTCAGCTTTAAATTCAGCCAGATAGAGCTAATGGTAGAAGTGGGCGACAGGCAGGAGGCTGTGTGTATAAGCATACTTCGATTGAGGCCAACTATAGAAATGTAGTTTCTTTAAACCCCTTTTCTGGCTGAATCTCTCTCTCTGAATGTGCAGGGGTGTATGCAGGGTAAGTTCCCAGAAAGGCTGGCGATAGCGCTGCAGTTTCTTAAAATGCTCCCTTTTCCAGGAGAATTTCCCTTAAAGTGAGAGTGTTTGCTGATGCTCGTGCTGCTTCCAAAGCCTATGGTAATTTATCTTTTTGTGACATTCATTAAGTCATTTTATTAATCTTAGTGGTGGCCGGATGTATACCAGATGTACAGTTAGACAGAGGTTGGGAGTCAGAAATTGAATTAGGAAGACATGGAGTGCTTATATTCCTCTAATTCCCTGATGAAGTCCCGCCTCTCCCAGGTTATCTTCTGTTCTACTGATTTTCAGTTCTCAGTGTGTTTTCCCAAAAGGTTTCTTTCATTGCACATTATCAACAGCTGGGTTCCCTGTTCATACTCCAAAAAAACAAACAAACAAACCAAAACTAGATTGAAATAGGTTTAGCATTCTCCTACTATGTAATGTTTTGTTAGCCTTTGGTAGTTCTGCATCTGAGACTAATGAAGGCTGTAGTTGTTAGGGAGCTGTGGTCTTGTTAGCGCAGTGGCCTCTGGTGTTTCTACACTGCTGACATTTAGCACCACTATTACAGTGGCCCCTCAAATAATGCCTGTTTGGAACGGGCAGATTGCATGCTTGCTTTGACATGACTACAGCTGTGATAACATAGACTATAGTGGTAGTTTATAGTTACAAACATAGCATACAGTTTGATCTCAATTAGACAAAATGTCAAATGCAGTGAGCGTTTAGCGTTTGCTAACAATCTAATGTGCGATCCTTTAGTGGTGTTGTCGTGCCCAAATTTCAATGCCGAGTTCCCCACAGGTTTTGAATTTACCTGCGGTGGCGGTGGTTGTGGTGATGGTGGTGGGCGGCAGCACAGAGTATGACTGATGTCCAGGCCGAGTCATGCAGTTTACCGAGGGTGTAAGTAACCCCGCATGCAGGCGGTCATTAGTAAAGAAAAGCTAACAGTAAACAGCTTTTACCCAAAGTGTGACGATGGCACTACACATGCTAAGTAGCTCAGATGAACAGTTATTGAGAAAAGCAGGCACATCTACAGAGACTCCTTCATTTATTAGCCTGACACACCCACAGACAAACGCTTATTTCCACATACATGTTATACTGCCACTCCATATTGTTAATTTGTCACCTCATCACAACTTGTTAGCCACTTTTGGCTGAGAATTGACATCCAGGAACACATAGAACACACACAATCACACACACAGTTATTATCTCCTGGAACAATACTAATAGATGCATGTACTGCTGTGAGCAAACAGTTTGTGCCTCTGCTGCCAACAGAGTAGGATGGTGAATAGTTGCCAAATCTCCTCTACCCTGAGCCTCCTCTATTTCTCCTCTCCCCAACAAAAACCCTAACCTTTCTGTGCCTCCCATTTCTGTTTTAATCTTTACTTTAATCATTTTCCTCTTCTCACTCTGTATATTCTTCCCATGGGCTGAACCACGTCCTCTTTTTTTTTCTCAAATCCCCTTTGCACATTACCACTCTGTTGTGATTTTTCCGTTTTTTTTCCCTTTCCTGGGCTCACCAGGCTCTGATGTTTACACTCTTCGAGCACAAACTTGGTTTGAAGTTGTTTTTGTTGCAATAACAACAAAACTATAATTGATGGACAAACACAAGCCTGTCTGCACATATATGCCTTTGATGTGTCCGGTCATGTTTAATTAGCTGGAGTTAGAGTGGCGAGGGGGAAAGAGAAATATAACTCCCTCGCTAATTATTGGCTCCCCCGTCGGGCAGGAACTCTCATATCAGCCGGGCTGTTGAGGTCACGTACAGCTTCGGGCCACATTGCCCCCGATTCACCTGCTCTCGAAAACATCTTTGATCTGAAGTGCTTTAGAAGTCCCTGAAAAAGAATCACTGTTCAGGGTATCTGCAGTGCTGACAATAGACTGTATATAAAAGGTGGACATATCCAACGTGGCATCACCCGCTGGGTAGAGACGTTTCACTTTGAAGCCCTTCTTGGTGCTTTGAAACTTCACGTGTTGAGCAAGGGGATTATTTCACTGAGAAACTGAGGGTCATCGTATACTTATGTGGTAGGGAGTAGTCGGTCGCTACCCTAAAGCATGCTCTGCTTTACTGTCCTTTTTTGGCTCTAATGGGGGGGTCATTATTTACAACGTGAACATCACATTGAAACTGGCGACTGAAGCCATAAACTCATCAGGAAAATGTTTGGGGAGATTAGGTTAGCAGTGTGGTCATTTTCTCTTTGGCTTCTTTACAGTTTGACTTACTTTTGTAACCAAAGGAGTCGCCTCCTTTATAAATGATGCAGGTTTGAGATAATTTAATATTGGTTAACTTTTTCCAAGTAGCTTCGTCCCATCTTTATACGTCACGTTTAGTGCTGGAGTGGCAGTACTGCAGAAAATGCCATCCTAGGGTCTTTCCTGACTCTGATGGTTCAGTCCACTTTAGTTATTTATTAGATAATTAAATCAAACCACTTCTTTTTCCTTCCACATGTTAATGTTATTTCTTAAACATCAAAATGTTAAAAATTACATTGATTTTTTTCACCTTCCGCTGACGTTCACTTAGGCTGGTCCCACTGCAGAAGATCTTACAAACGTAAGTTTTTGTGTGTCTTCTGACTTCAATAAACTGCCACTGGGTCTTTTTGCCTGTTTTCTGAGATGACATATGCTTTGATCAGTTTTTCTGTGGAGGTGGCATAGTTAGACTGCCACAGGTTCACTCCTACAATCACTCCTACACAAGCACTTTCACATAGACAAACATGCTGTCACGCATCTGTGTTTCAGTTGTTACAGGGAGCCAAATTCAGCCCTAAGATAAGAGAGCAAAAACACACTGGACATCACAGCTTTGCAGAACACGTCACTGCTCTTTTCCCTCTTTAGACCGAACGCTAAACAGATTTATTTGAAATCCGAATTAAAGGGGATAGAGAGAGAGAGATGTTTGCAAAAATATCGCATTGTTTCCCTGCCACATCAGATCTGCCATTAGATATTTTTTTTCTTCAAAGTAAGGGCTGCATTTTAAGTAGGCATGCTTGGAGATGATGTTTATTTGGGCTGCATTAAATCTTTTGGATGGCATTAGTGCCTGAATCCACTTCCCCATGAAAACAGCTTGCGAGCTTATTTCCCCTCCCTTTCTTTTTTTGAGTATACAGGAGCTGCATTTACATTTTATTCCACTTAGATTAAGTTCTTAGCAAAGTCTGACAATTTTTCAAATACCCCCTACTAAATGTTAAAAACTCAAGTGAGGGGTGGGTTGGACGCCACTTTGTACAGTGCAGTGGGGCTTAAACTATAGACTGCAAACAGAGACTGACTATTGATTAGTTTGATCTTTAAAGATCACTGCTGACCCAACCGCACACACACACTTAAACACATGCTGTATTTTGCTGCAGCGACTGAATAATTTCGGCTCCACGTGAAAGCTGTGTTTCAGCCCCGTTGTTGCACGACGCAGCTTGTCAGTGCTTTCCTCTTGACGTTGCTTTCCTTTGCCATTCTGTGCTCAGCGGTGCACATTTTCTCAGCAAGTCTTTCATATTAGCACACTGCTTGTCATCTTGAAGTCCACATCAGAGTAAATGCATGAGCCTACAGTTACTACACAGTGAACGCTGAGCTCTTCTTTAAAGTACACAATAGGGGCTTCTTATTTATTGCAATCACATTGTAAATTCTCCTTTCAGCTTCATTGCTCTGTGTTCTTATCCCTCCCCTCTGTCTGCCTCTTTTTCACACTCCTTTTCTTCTTCTTCTTTCCCTACGTTCCTTCTTACATACGACGCCGCTGACCTCTGACGTGCCAAATTGGAGTGTCATAGATAATTTGAATTTTTTGCCCTCACCGTTGAGCTCAGTTCATTCTCTCTCCCTTGTCCGTTGTTGTTGTTTTGTTTTCTTCCCCCCTCCTCAGTTTCTTCTTTTTCTTGTTCAGTACAGGACACCATTTTGTAACCCCGCTCCCACCCCTCCACAATCACCAAAATGTCTATGCTCAGATACACACATTGTCACCCTTGAAAAGATGAAGTCCCAGAATGCTCTCCATAAACTCCATGCACTGCTAGTTGCATTGAGTATCAGTCTTCTGGTTTGCAAGAAAAGCTTCCTTTGTCCTCATTTCTTCCCATGCAGCGTAAAAGCAGAGATTTTCTCAGTAACACTTTGTGTATGGGCTTCTTCTGGTCTTTCATGGACTCTTTTGCGTGGAAACGTACAAAGATGGAGGGCAAAAACACAAATACAGTTCTGAAAAGTCACATTGGTGTTCTAGTCGTGTGGTCCACACATGACAGCATGAATCTAAACGAATGCCTAAATGGCTAAGAAAATTAGAAGAAGTGAAGAACGTCTCACTGCAGTCACTTCACGACATATCTATGCTACAGTATACATGTGTGTTCTCTTTGGCTTGATAATAAAAGTGTCAAAGAAGTGCAAATGTAATTTTCAGAAGATCAGGAATATTGATTATAAAGGAGGTCAGCGGTCAGAACATTTGCTTGGCAGCTTGTGCATATTTCAGCGCTAAATGGGGAGCCGGAGCTCGTTAATACATTTCAGGGTAAACATATCAAAACAGTTCAGTAAAGATGACATAAAGGCATCTGAACCGCGTGGCTTTGGCTCTTGTGCGTTTCTGTATAAACGTGTTTGTGTGGGTGAGTGAATGAGGTTTGATCCTGAGTGCAGTCTCCTTGGTGATACTGTGCCTGTGATGATGATTTCTCTCCAGGGCGTAAATCTCAACAAGCAGTGAAATTAATGGTCAGTGGCTTCATTTCCCCCCCCCCCTCTCTTTGGTGTCTATGTGCGCACGCGTGTGTGTATTTATGTCTTTATTTGTGTTTAGTGTGCGCACAAACACCTCAGCATACCCCACCTCACATATGTCTCAGTCCCCTGTTTGTTGCTCTCAGTGGACATGATTTAGTACACACACAAAAACACACACACACACACACACACCTAAGACTCAACTGTTGGATGGGATCATAAAAGTAAGGCTTCATCGTCTCTTGCTGTTAAGAAAACAGGGATGTTTTTCACCCACCAAAAGGGCAATAAACTCTGTCTCACAGGGAGTAACACACTTGAGCGGTTAGCTCGTGGGGGGAGGAGAAAAAAAAAAAAAGCAGCCCACCTGTCATTCACTCTCGGTTACAGCAGCAAAATCTGTGGGAATTCGACCACGGTGTATGTCAGTCTATTGGCATACACCTATTCAACATTACAGCGTCAACTGCACTAGGCACATTGCCAGCAGGATACTGCGATGAAATTTCTTCTTCTGCCTCTGTTGACCTCAGTAACAACAAATCATATCACCAGCTGGTCACTGAATATGGCTATTTGCATCCATTTTCACACAGCTGAAGCAGATGCACCGGCACGCATCCACTTGCCTTTCCTCTAATCCACATGCACAACTGTCACCATTACCTTCCTTAAACGTTCCTTGATATTTCAAAATGAATATCTACAAAGCAAAGCTCGTAAAATGCATTCTCAATGTGGCGCGCATTCTTTGTGTAGTAATGTTATTAGTAAGGATAATGCAGTAAAGCCAAATGATTAACACAGAGTAAGTCAATAATCCAACTCCCTTAAACCATCAAAATTTTGTCATAATAAGCACGTCCCTACTTTATTCTTCTGTCTTTGTGCTGTGGTTTGCCGTTTCCACCTTTGACTCTGCTCTCTGTTACAGTCTCTCTATTTGACATTAGGACCCAACAACTCTTTGGCCCTGACTCATGTTGACTCACAAGGCAGCACGCTCACAGGCCTGCTTAGAATATCCTCTCCTCTGCTCCACTAGCACAGTGGCTAGTGTTCACACAGAAATCCTAGAGTATGCACCGTGCAGCACACATCCTTCGCTTCAACCGGGGATTCAAGGCAGTTTGCATACTCGGTTATTAACAGGAGTATATTTTTTAGTACTACTAACTAATCCATAAAAGAAAAATGCAAGGTTAAATGTTGCGCTTATGGATATGCAAATTGTAGAGTTGTCACAAAAAACAACACTTGAACGTTAAGAAGCAACACCTTTGGATTTTTTGTTGTTGTTGTTTTTTGGGAGACATTTTGCAGATATGTTTTTGAGGAGTTGGCTTTTGCATGCCTGATGCTGTTGATTACAATGGCTGTAGGTGTAGGTTAAAATTAAAGAAATACTTTTACTCGTCCCAGCTTCTATACTGCACGGTAATTAACATGAGGAAAAAAACCTAATTAAAAGATTGCATCAAAATAATTGGGTTTTGAAATGTCCTGCAATCCCCTTTTAGTTTAAAATGAACTACTTTAGTCTTTCTTTTTTTTTTTTTTTAATTG
This sequence comes from Perissodus microlepis, assembly GCF_051167445.1. Lineage (NCBI taxonomy): Eukaryota > Metazoa > Chordata > Actinopteri > Cichliformes > Cichlidae > Perissodus > Perissodus microlepis. The sequence goes on from NC_140477.1 coordinate 12,496,896, forward strand.
AATAGAGTAGCGAGTATGTTTACTTTCCAGCAGGTTTAAGTACTTTGACCTTTGACAATGAAAGCATACACACCTCGTCCCTGCTATTTCATTTCATTCCTTTCTGCTTTTATATTCCTGAGTATCTCTTACTCAAGCACAGTGGTCCATTTCTTGTATCAGCACTTCTCATCTGCTGCACTCTGCTATGTAACCCACCCCCTCCTCACACACACATACTCTCCTTGTGGTGCAGTTCAGGCCATTCACCAATCATGCGAGAGCCATGACGGCCAAGTTATATATCCCCTATTCCATCTGTAGCTGGCACTCTTGCATCACATTTGCTCTGTTTCCTTCTTCCCCAAGTGCCTTTGCTTTTGCTTTCTTTCACTCTTCCTGAATTCCTTTCCCCTCTTTTGGTAGCTCTATTTCCATCTTTTCCTCATTTTCAGGTTAGTTCTTTTTCAATTGCTTTTCCTCCATTTTTTTTTCCTTTCTCCCACCATGCTTATCTTTCTTTGTGTCTTTTAATTAACCTCTTCTCATCACTTCCATGTTGTCTTCTGTATTTCTTTTAGTCTCCCACCACATCGAGTTCTGCCACATTTTTCTGCGTACTTATTTTCTGTGATTGCTTTCTGCTCTTTGCTTATTATACTTGTCTGTTTATCAATTTTTATCAAATTTCCACCTTCCCAATAACTTATTTTAAGTAATCTGTCATGAAATCTCACTTAAAATGTCTTTGATATATCTTAGTTTCTATATCATTACATCTTCTTTGTCCTCTAAGTCGTCTCCCTCCCTGCCCTACAGGCTCGGTGAGCTGTGGTTAAATAGGTTCATCTTACCCTGCTTCCTCTTTCAAATGGCTTCATGATTGCTAATGAAGCACATAAACAGGAAAAGGAAAAAACATGATGTGGAGGAGCAAGGGATGTGGAGAAGTGTTTTCCATGGAGACGGGCTCTTCACCGACTGGCAAGCTGATTGGCTGATTGATGACCCTGTAGCCATTTTGACCGATTAGCATGATGGAGCCTTTTATAGCACAGTGCAGCTTAATATGTGATCACATTGCACAGCATACTTTTCTCTTTCTACTTCTGGGTTGAACAGTGTGATGAAGCATAAGCCCCATCCTGCTATACCTCACTGGGGCAAAGGAGGTGTAATATAGCACTGCCAAGCATATGATAGACTGTCATGACAGAGCTGAATGCGTAATATGGTGCTTACATCTGTCCAGTTAGTTACAATCCATCTAATCCCACAACATTATCTATTTAAAAAGAGCGTGCTGATCCTGCTTTCTTACACTTGTTTGAACATTCCTCTCACACGTGTCCCATTAGAGACAATCGGGAGCTCATTGTCTGGATTTGCATAGTTATCAAAACAATTACAAGTAAACAAAAGATGTGGGAGACAACGGCATGCAAACTGAGATATGAGAATTAGCTAGAAATGGTCAGTACAAGATGAAGTGGTCACATTAACTCTTCAATTTAAATAATTCAACTTGCTATCTTTTCTTTGTGTTGCAGTTCTATACGTATCCCAGCACACTACAAAATGAATATATGGCAGAAAAAGCAGGGTAGGATAGCAAGAACTGTTGCTGATTTGATCTCATTTTTGTCCAGGTGGCCTGTCTGGACAGCCCTGGATGCACTGCAGTAGGTTAGTTTTTCTCAAGTTAGTCATATTGGAACATAAAATCTATTTTTTTGTATTGTGTATCAGGAGATTCTTTCCTTTTGGGCTGCCTCTAAATATTTCCAGCTCTCATCGTTTTTGTCTTGTTTTATTTTTTTTTCTCCAGATGTCTCTTTTCATTGGGATGGTTATATCATACCCCTGTAATGTACAATGTTAGACCTCTAAATTATACATTTACATTACATGCTCCTATTCTACAACAATTTGATGTTTCCAAGCACAAGACATCTGCTAAAACATTTGTAAAAAGGTGTGCTTTGCTGTGTCCTTCAGCAGTCTTTTTTGACCTCCATTTCTTACACCAGCACACTTCATCTCCATCTTGTCCTTTTCAAATTTTTAGGAACTGGACTTTTACCCCTTCAAATAAACACCAGTCTGCTCTTCTGTTAGCCTCTATTGCATATTGAGCTGATATGCTCTCAGCTTATGTCACACTCCTTTTTTTTGTTTAAGATTTAACCTCTGTCGCTATACTTCCTGTGACACAAAGTTGGAAATGACACCTTGTCGAAGAGGCAAGTTCAGATATTTTAGGTGCTCACCTCACAAGTACTACTTTTAACCAGCTTTTTATTTGCCACGCTTACTGATTATGTAAACAGGTGTTGTGAACTTCACTACCAGCCATAAGCTTCGCTCCCAGTACACATCTGTGACTGTGGATCTTTTCACGTCTTCGTTCTAATAATGTTTTGATTAGCTAAGGAGTATCTATGCTGGTTGTGATGATTATGATCAACACAACTCCCACGGAGATCTTTTGTAGTATTCTCTTGGTCATCTCTCACCCACATGTTGCCCACTCCAAGCATGGTATGTTGCTGTTTACTGAAATGTTCTCCCAGTGTACTGCACACCACCTTCTCTTTTACATTTCAACAAACAGAGCTCGAGACACAGTATTGTCATTAAATAAGAGAAAAGAAACAGTCACAGAAAATGTTGGCGGGTCTTTAATGCCCCTCGGCCGAATTCCAGAAAGACAAAATATGTGGTTTACCTGTCTCACAATACTACAGGCGGTGTTTCCTATCCACTGTGTATCATTTTTTGTTAGAACTGTGTGGCTTTATTATGATTGAGAGGGGTGATATTGTTGAAGATGAAAAATGCACAGTTAACAGTGAGACCCAAATGCATTTGTCACCATAAAAAGACCCCATACTGATTGATGAAGCCCCAACAGCTGGAAATGTAATGAAAAGAGATATGAAGATCTATATTTTTTGGCAAAGTGCACCTTTTTCACTCATTACGTTTGTGATTAATAAGACTACCTTGCAATAGAGAAAATGAGGTAGGTAACACAGATTGGATTCTTGAAGCATTATATCATGAGCATTTCAATTAAAGTATTTGCAATGGCACTGCTGTATGTCTCTTTGACTAGACCATCGGTTCTTTTTAACCTGTTAACATGTTTGTTGAACTTAAACTTTCATCAAATGCGTGCTTTGATCAGCCACAGACTGATAAAAGCATCATGACAGTCACTCATGGCTATAAAGCAAAAAGTAAGCAAAAAATAAAAAAAGCAGATTGTTGCTGTAAATAATATAATAGGACGTGTGGAGGGATATTTTAAAAAACCCCATCCACTTCTGCACCATGATTCATTCTGCCTGACTCATTCAGCACACTTAGAGTTAAAGTATAGCTGCAGCATCTTACTGCAGTGTCTAAAGCATTTGGCTGATTGTTACAGTATACGCCAGGAAAAGAAGAGAAAGGGGGGGGAAAAAACATCTCTTTCTAATACTTTTTTTTTTTTCTTCCAAAAATCCTTTTTATTGCATTTATAACATTTGGCACAGTACAAATTCTTGGTGCTTTTACAAGATAAACCTGTAAAGATCAACACTGACCTTTTTTTTTCCCCGGATTTTGTTAAAGAAAGTCTTCTCTGTATAAATATTCTTTTTTCTTATCACTGCATTCTCTGTAGCATGGTGTAAAAATCACACAGAATGCCCTCTGTTAAAACAAGACTACCCTCATTTTTCAAAGTCAAGACAGCATCTTAAACAACTCATTATTTTAAATAGAAGTTACAAGTTAGAAAATAGTTTCAATTTCTTTTTAATATACGTTTCTCTATCACCAACCCATGGTAATTTTAGTTCGTCCATATATATATATTTATTTATAAGCATGTACAACAAGAAATCATCAGTCTTTTAAGTTTTGCACTCTGTACAAAAGTATGTCCTGTCCTTTTTTCGTTGTGCATTCTATTGCATGATTTTAAATGAGGAAAGGACAAGGGGCGTGTGAAAGAGGGGTGAGTAGGAGCTAGGAAACTGGGAAAAGGGGTGAGAGCCTTTTGGAGGGGCCTTTTTAAATCTGAGTCTCCTGTACCTTCTCCTTGTTGTGAGTTTTTACGACATAGGGCTCAGCCATTGCTGTGATGGCACTGGGCAAGGTTCGCGGCAAAGAGTTCCCAACATTGTTGTCTGTCCATTTAGCCCCATGGCCAGTCGGTTTATAGGTATTATATTTGGGCTTTAGAGTGCTGTAGTCCACCTTATGAGGGCTGTAGTCCAGTTTATGTGGACTGTAATCCAGTTTAGGTCTCTGAGTTTGTGGACTGAAGTCAGACTTGAAGGCGCTGTAATCCACTTTGTGGGGGCTGAAGTCAGTCTTGAAGGCGCTGTAATCTGTTGCAGTCTTATGTGGGGTGTAGTGGTCCTTAGCTTTGTAGGTACTGTCTGTTTTAGATCTCTGGGCACTGTACTCTGTTTTGGATTTAGGCTGAGTGCTGTAGTCGGGTTTAAATGGGCTGTAATCAGGTTTAGGTCTTGGGTGCGTACCAAAATCAGGCTTGAATGGACTATATTCAGTTTTAGGTCTATGTTGTGTGTTGTAGTCTGATTTTAATGGGCTGTAGTCATGTTTAGGTTTCGGCTGAGTGCTATAGTCCCGTTTGAATGGACTGAAGTCACTCTTCTGCCTGGGATGAGTGCTGTAATCTAGTTTGAATGGGCTGTAGTCTGATTTAGTTTTTGGATGAGTACCAAAGTCTGGCTTGAAAGGGCTGTATTCTGCTTTAGGTTTGTGGGTGCTATATTCTGGTCTAAATGGGCTGCAGTCAGGCTTTGGTCTGTGAAGGCTAAAATCCGGCGTAGATTTGTGTGTGTTGTAATCTGTGATGGTTTTGTGGCTGCTAAAGTCCATATTTGGCTTATATGTGGTATACTCAGCCTTCGGCTTGTGAAGTGTGAAATCAGGCTGGGGTTTGTATTCAGCCTTGGGTTTGTGAAAGCTGTAGTCAGTCTTGTGGCTGATAAAGTCCAACTTGTGTATGCTGTTATGGTCTCGGATTTCAGGCAATGTGAGAGCTGACTCTTGGGCTGCAGATGCTGGTGGTGGAAGGTCCTCCTCATCCACCTGAATAATCTCAACAGTGCGGGCAGCTGCCACGGTGCTCCTCTGCTGGTGGCGCTTTCTCAATTTGTAGAAGGCAATGAGCATGACAGCAGCCAATAGTGTCACTGCCACAAAGCAGCCTATTATGATCTTAGTAGTCTTCATCACCTCATCAAGGCTAGGCCCAGACTTGCCTGGCTTGTTAGTCGATTGAATTCCTGGCAACACAGATGGTTTAGCTGCCCCTGGTGGACTGTCAGTGTTTTGCAACAGTACAGTTGGGGTGGAGATGAAGACTGGTTGAAAGACAGAAGGAGAGGCAGTTGTAGTTGTTGTCCCTAGGCCTACTCCTCCCCCAGCAACACCAGCGCCTGCAGCAGCTGCAGTGGTTGTTGTAGTTTTAGGTTTGGGCATCTCAGTGGTTGGCCCCAAGACCTCCACGGTCACTGTGGTAAAGTAACTTAAGTTGGATGTATTAAGCTCAGCTGCACTCACATTGAGGTAGGCTGAGGCATTAGAGTTCCCAGCTGCATTGGAGACCATGCAGGTATAGGTACCTGTGTCTACTGCAAGGACATTTGAGAAATTAAGGGTACCATCATTGAGGACTGATATTCTTGGGTGACTAGAGGCATGTGTCAGTATAGTGCCGTTGGGTAGGAGCCAGCGCACTGAAGACATTGGAGCTGTGCGGCATCGAAGCTCAGCCACTCGCCCTGCTGAGATGTTCAAGTCCCTTGGTGCATCAGCAATGAATGGTGCAGAACACTGGACTGCAGCACCCTCACCTCGGTCCACGTCCACCAGCTGTCGACCTCTCATGCTCGCAGGGGAGTGACAACGTCCACAGCAAGTTGAATTAGTAGGGATGTACTCCCTTAGCCAGCGTGCTAACCATACAGCCTCACAACCACAGTTCCAAGGGTTATGGTGGAGGTGGAGCTCCACCAGGTACCTGAGCGGGGAGAACAAATCATGTGGCACAGCGCTCAGATTGTTATGGGCAAGATTAAGCTCCACCAGTGAAGATAGGTCATCGAAAGCATTGCGCTCTATTACTGTGATTTGAGAGTTCATCACCCATAGCTTTTTCAATGAGCGCAGACCTTTGAAAGAGCCTGGTTTTATCATTGGAAAGAGATTTTCAGAAATCTCTAGCTCCTCGAGGCCTTTGAGGGGACTTAGGTTTGGCATATCACCCCTTATGTTGCACATTCCCAGGTTGAGGTACTTGAGATTTTGTAGGCCCTCAAAAGCTCCTTCTGAGATGTACTCCAGTTTCCTTAACTCTCCCAGGTCCAGTCGCATGAGTGAGGGTACCCGGTTGAAGGCATAGGAAGGAATACTTTCAATGGGGTTGTTCCTCAACCATAGTTCTCTTAGTTTGGATAGGTATTCAAAGGCCCCACTGGGCACCACCGTCAACCGGTTGTCAAACAGCTCCAGTGTGTTGAGGCTGGTGAGTCCATTAAACGCGCCCACCTCAATCTGCCGAATGGCATTTCGCCCAAGCTGGAGCACCTCAAGGTGGTGCAGATGGCGGAAGGAGTCAGCCTGCACCGCCTCAATGGCGTTTTCCATTAGATTGAGGTGTCGCGTGTTGGCAGGAATCCCAGGGGGGACACGGGTGAGGCCACGACGGGTGCAAACCACTTTCCCCTGCTGATTACTACAAGAACACTGCGGTGGACAGCCCTGGGGTCCTTGAGACACCGCCGCCCCCGCCAAGGCCAGGGAGGCGCTGCTCCACGCTCGCACCATCAGGAAGACTACACAGAGCAGGGCGGCTTTCCTGGCACGATGCACAGCTACCCGCCCCAGGAGACTCATGATGTGGCACGTTCATAATTCAGCATCATCTGGGGGGGAGGATGGGGATGTTTGGGGCTGGTGTTTTGGGGGTGTGGGTGCAAGGAAATCAGCTGTTTGGCTAGCACTACTGTTTATGGGGCCAAAGTAATAAGGTTAAGGGAACTGATGTGGGCAAGGGGAGAGCAAGGGTTTAGGTGGTTGCTAAGGGGCAAGAGGACTCGACCTGTCCTCAGTTAAGGGGTGATTTTATTTCCATGAACTGTGCTCAGGGGCAGAAAGAAATGGGGTGGTGGAGAGGACTGGCTTTTCTGAAATATGTGTATGAGAAGAACATGATGGCAAATTAAGCAACCAAAAACCGTATTACAAGACAGAGGGCAGGGGAGGGTGTTACAAATTGATGCAGAGAGGGTTTGAAACACTAGACACCTACCTCAAGTTATTATTACAGGTCCTTGAACTGAGATATATAGCTTCCCTCCTTTTTGCAATCAGAAAGAGCTGATGTATTCGCATCAGATGTATTTATATCCAAGAGCAGCAAAGAAAACCTTTTATGTTTGCCCTGTCAAAACGGGCATCAGTGCCAAAGAGCTTAAACAAGATGAGCCCTTTTGTAAATCCATACATCCAAAGAGAAAGGTTCGAAGGCCCTTTTGTGAATGTTTTTCTTCCTTTACGTGCCGATTACCAAGAAAAAAAAAAGAGGAGGGGGGAAACGACTGTAGCTAGGAATCCAGTCAGGCTCCCAAAGCAGCAGTGCTCCCTTGCTCGCTCTTCGCTGTCGGCTCCTCTTCTCTTGCTTGTCCTTGGAATCCGACAGTTGATCCCCCCGTTAAACACCTTAGCCAGGTCTCCATAGTCCAGGCAACCACAGAGATGCACACGCAGTATTGTTTTTTGTTTTGTGCAACAAAACCCAAGGCAGGAAACAACAAAAGGAGGGAGGGAGGTAGAAGAAATTACAATTAGAGAAGGATTAAAAAAAAAAAAATCCAGTCCTTTCCAGTGTTCTATGTTTTTTGTTTGTAGTGGAAAGGAGGGGTTAAAAAAAACAGAAAAAAAACAGTCCTCCTTATCTGTATTCCTCTTTTCACTTTTTAGTAGTCAATCAGTTGGTCGGTTGGTCAGTCTGACAGCCCTTCTCCCTCTCTTGCACTCTTTTCTTTGCTCCCCTTTTCAACGCAGTGTCATGTCCACTTGATTCTTCTTTATTTTATATTTTTTTCTCCTTTCCTCCTGGGGAGCTCTTGGCAGCAGTTGAAAAGGCTAGGCGACACACACAGCCTTCATTATCTTCTTTCTCCTCTTAACTAGCCACATGCTCCAGCCTCGGCAGCCGCGGTGGCGACAGCAGCAATTGCGAACGCACACACACCATCCCCACGAAGCATACAGCGGCAGTAGCGAGCACACACACAGCAGCAGCTGCAGCCTGCCTCCCGTGCACTTCCCAATAATCCGTCAGTTTCTTCAGAGGGGGAGTGGGGTGGGGGATGGAAGGGGGTGCTGGGAGGAGTGGGGGTATTGTAGCTGGGTTGATCGAGGTGGGTTAGAGGGAGGAGGGATGGCGCGCAGTTTCTCCCTCCTCTCTCTGGGTTGTTTCTTTTTTCTTCTTGTTTCCAGTTCTTTTCTTCTTCTTTTTTTTTCTCCCCCTCCTTTTCTTGTGGTGATCAGCACCCCCTCGCAAATGCAGCGTCCAACTGGGAGAGGAGCAAGGCAGAGAAGGCAAGCGCTGGGCAAGCGCGGCTTACAGGCGTGACGTTAACAGCAGCGTCGATGTGGAAAGGATCCGTTGTAGCAGCGAAAGAGAGAGCGTGCACCGTCTCTCTATCTCCCACTCTCTCTCTCTTTCTCTCACACACACCCTCTCTTGCTCTCTCTCACACCCTCTTTCTCTCCCTGCCTCCCTCACACTCTCTGCAGTGTCCTGAGGTATTTGGGTGAGCTCAAAGCACTCAGACCTTTTTAGAGATCTACCTCTTCAAAAACCAGTTTGCTCCTGCTGTCCTTCGCTCTCCTTTTTTTCTTTTTTTTTCTTTTTTAATGCTCATAGTCTCTTGTTCTGGGGCTTTCTGGGGCTTTTGTGGCTTAGGGGAATGGACAGGCTGTCCAAGCACAAGTCAGAGATGGACAGTGGCATCCCCACAGCAACCATATTTTAACCCCCTCGTGCCCAGCAGTACTCCAAACATTCCAACGACTCTGGCAAAGCTTTCCAGTTTTGCTTTGGTGGTATGGAAAGGCTGATGGGTCACCGCTTCTCCCACTTTCTGGCTTCCTCTCTTTTATCATGCTCTCTCTCTCTTTCTTTTCTCAGCCCCCTCACTCTTTATCTTTGTTTTCCTTTCACTTGAGCTCTCTTTGCTCTCACTCTTTTTGCCTCGTCCTTTCGTGGAAAATAGAGGAACATGAATGGACTGCTGACGCATCCTGCTTGGAGCGGTGCTTGGGTTTGATGCAGTGTGTTATGTGCATTAACTCCCTCCACCCACTCCACCCTCCTCACTATCTTTCCCACTTTGCTCACTCCTGATCTGTCATTGTGTCACTCTTCTGGCTGGCTATTTCTTTACATGAAGCCTCTTAGAAGTTCATGTTTACACAACTTTTTTTGGTCACCAAATTCCATCTTTAGTTTTATTTCACAGGTTGGAATGAAGTATAATCCCCATTTCTTGCTTCAGCTCCAGGAAATTAAAAGTTTACTTTGTTAAATCCATAATCAGATACTTTTACTCAACTCGGGACTGTAGTAGGACTTCAGAAGTGACTCTAAAATCAAAGAATTTCTTTAAAAGAATACTGGAAAATAAATACTGGAAAGTGAAGTACATTGTATATAATGGAGACTCTCCATCCTCTTCCACGTCATATGCCTTTGAAGGTAGTTAGAGCACTTTAAACAGGCAGGCCTTAACCCTCAATTTGAGCACAAACTGTCGCCCCGGAAAGCACACAGCCATAAAGGTCATGTTAAAGAAGGCACAATAGAGAAAACAAGACAAGCTTTACCTTCCTGATGGAAGTGGGAGAGGTAGAACAAATGAAGCAGACTGTCCTGTAACCCTCTACCTCAAATGATTTGCACCAGCCTCATGCCCATTAAACAAGGTAGCAGTGTGGGTAATTTACGCTTGGTAAAGCTAGCTGTGACACTGCTGCTAGGTGTGTGCATTCGTGTCCAAGGTAGAGAGTAAGCGTGTGAAAAAAGAGAGACAAAAAGAGGGAGGAGAGAAGGCACACGAGCTAGAAAAGGTCACACTGCCTGTAGCGCAGTACGTTATTCCCACTGGCACAGGAGTATAGAACCAACTCCTATATTATACACACACAGACTTTCTCCTTGACTTCACTGCAGTTGAATATGAACAGGCTTCAATGAAGCACATGTAACAGCGAGGTGGCAGCCACAGGAGTATAGGGGAGATTTTCCAGTATTATGAAAGAAAAGCTATTTCGTCTCCTTTCCTCTGGGATTGCATAGCATCGCAGGCCTGCAGAGCATGATATCGCAGGTGTACTGCAGCTTCTTTAGTGCATTCTCCAAGCAACTGATAATGTGAGATAATGCACTTGCATTTAAACAAGCATGCTGGAACAGTAAGCTGCACATGGAAGCTCGCAGATGTGATTTTTAGGTACAGAAGTTAAATTTACTACTGTGTGCATAACTGCACTCCTTTGTTTGTGTCGGGTGCTGCCTCTGCACTGTTCTTTAAGTGTGGTGTGCCACCGTTTCATGAGCAAGTGACCCAGAATGGGTTCAGGTTGCGTTTTACCCACCCAGGACAGTACTTCTTGGACTAATGTCTAACCAAAATCATCCACTGACCCGTAGAGTGACCACCACTGCAAGGGCAGCTCTCGCCTCTTGGCCCTTATCCTGTCCATTTCTCTCTTAGCTGTCTTTTAAAAAAAAGTTCCTGCTCAATTTTTGTCTTTCCGTGGATACGCCGCTTTCTCAGTACTGATGGAGCCTGGGTCATGCCCTGCCAAATGCTGTAATGCTCCACTGACCAAAAGCGGGCAGCCTTTTACGTTATAGTTTGATTCTGCCCCAGAATGGCCAGAACAGCCTGATAGCCAGCCAAGCTCTGCAATCACTGCAAGGTTTTCCCCAAGCCCCCCCCCCCGAAAAAAAAAATCTATATATGTATTTTTCTCAAGCTGAATCGAGTTTAGTAGTATACTTGAATCTAAATCAGTTGTTTGGTGGTGCAAGCCAATGTTGAGATTGCAAAACTCTCTTTTTGCAGTTCAGATTATGCCAGGATATCCATGGTGGATAGTAGCTAACATCCAGGTCATATAGTGGTCTCATATGTTCACAGTTTAACATGCACTGACTTGACAAGATGGGTGTTGTCAGGCCTCACCTTCTGGACTTGCCGAACGATTACATTTTGATGAGCTGTCAGATACGTGGGACCTTCACGCTGTCATGCCAGGCCCAATCGCCTAGTGTGCGACCCCTGCCCTAACTGCTTCACACAAAGCTCTATGGAGCCAAGCGCTGCACCAGGCCAGGAGGGCACTGGTTGTAGTTTAGGGTGCTGCACGACCTACTTTGGTGCAGTTTGTCCGCCAGCATATTCAAGGGGTATATGTAATCAGTACAGAACCCATCCCCTGGGGTTAGTGCTAGCAAATCTGGGCTACGGCCAGTCACATGTAGGTCGGCAGCCTGTCTGTTAGCCTGTGTGTGTGTGTGTGTGTGTGTGTGTGTGTGTGCGCGCGTCTGTGTGTCAACCCTGTTTGGATGAATGACCTGCAGTATGGTGTAGCAACAATCACAATGGGATTAAAGGTTGATTGATAGATCTAATGACAATAGCATTGCCTGTGTCATTGCTGGGATCAACAATTCACAGCCCTTTGTAATCCACATATGCTTTTCTGTCAGCACGTGTAAGTCAGAAAACATTTCTCAAGGAGACAAGGGGCACACTGTTTTTACAATTTGCTTTGTGCTTGAGAGCTATTATAAATTTTATTCATTTATTTCTCCGTGTTTATGAATGGGCATGTCCTCTGAGTATTGAGTAATGTCCCAGTGATCTATATCATAGTAGTGACCACCCTAACATAGTATTAGTTTTAAGTCAGTTTATTCTAGGCCATCATCCTGTACCTTAGTATGTGCTCATAAGGACACCCTAAACTCTGTGATGCTGACCTTGAGATAAAGGCCCTATTATTGGGCAGTTTGTTTTCCATTTTCATTTTAATTTCTAGGAATTAATTCTGCTAGAGATTACGTGCAATACACTTGCACTCTCTCTCTCTCTCACACACACACACACACACACGCAGTGCTATCAGTGTCCCAGTGAAGGCTTAAACTGCTTGGTGGGGATTTTTTTTCAGTTTATCGGTTTTCTCATCACAAAGAGACACACACAAATCATATGCCAGCGTATCAAGAGATTATAATAGGCAGTAGGGTTTATTAGTGGCTTCCGCTTCCATCTGTTCAGGTTGTTGTTTCGTCGCAGTACCTGATCTGTCTTGCTAATTTGCTTTCACTGACCTTGTGTGGCCTCCAGTCAATACAGCATAGGAATATTGATTACCTTGTGCTGTATCCCACATATTAACACTGTTGCATTTTCATGGAATATGGTTTGGTGGCATATTTCTTTGAAACAGTTTAAGCAGGCAGGGAACTTAATCAAGCAAAGAAAAGTGGTTGAACATTTTTTTTCTTTTTTTTTCTTAGTAACTATTTTGCTTTTACTTTAAGACATTAGACTTTTACTGTTTTTGACTTTTCTGGCTACTTTTAATCACTCTTTTCTTTCTACCTGTTCTTCTTCTCATTTGCTCGCTTTGTTACTTTTAACACTGCTTTTGTTCTTTTTATGTTTCCTGGAAGTCTTATTTCTCCCTGTTTTGCTTTTGCTCTCACTCTCCTACTCTAAATGAATACAGTTTACAGTGTTTTTCACGACTGGTATTTGCAGGCTTGTCTCACATTAATTGTGTTTGCTCATTCATTTTATGCTGTATATGTGTCTGTGACATTGTGGGTGCTCTCTCAAGCGAGGGCAATATCAGGTCAAAGCAACTGAAGGCACAGAGTAAAAGATGGGCTTTTTTTATGATCCAGTGTTTTTCAGCATTTGAGCTTTGCTAGCAGCCATTGTCTCCAGACTATGGCTTCATTATGGTTAGCTGTGTTCGTACTGGCTGCCAGAGCAGGGATTAGTCCTAGTGCTGTGATAGCTGGAAGCAGAAGAGAAGATATTGTTAGGTTAGCACTGGTAACCCAATCAGCGTGAGCCAAGATAGCTATAGGATAGATAGCAGGAGATGCTTCATGCACATTTGGATAAGACTGTTGAACCTTTTTAATTTTGATTTTTCATTTCATTTTACCGGTTAAAGCCATATTCACTCAGAATAGAATTTTTAATTAAGTGCTAATTATAAATACTGATATTCCATATTACACTTGACTTAGTATAATGTGCCAAGCGTGAGCTAAAATGCCCTTGGTTCCCCATGTTTTCCTCACCATATGCTAATGCCCTCCATGACCCGCCTTGGCCACGTCATTAGTCAGCTGGCCCCATTAGGATTCATAGAGCATCCCTGTATGCGCGTTCATCACAATGTTGCCTTGCCAACTGCCAGGTGAAGAAAATTGATTTCTCTGAGCAATGTGAAGGTAAAAAACATACTAATTCACCACAGAGAGATGAGCTTAATATCCTATAATATTTTACTTCTAAAGACCCTGAGATCTACCTCCCTCTCCTCCATTACTTAGGTCAAAACAGAATCCTTGTGTTGTAAGATGTTATTGTGAAACATTACATTCTCCTATTTTGGATGTTGAATTACTTGTTGTTCATTAAATTGTTTTGGTTTTAAAATCAAATTAGAGCTATACCAGGAATTATGCACTGTATTTATAGCATATAACATACTGAAAATAGTTTGCTTTTAAATGCACATATCTCTCTATATGATTGAAATAAATCCCTACTAACATTTAATGTGGTCATGAACGACTATGCCATCATCTGAGTCATACTTTATTAAAATTTCATCTCCAATTACAAAGTAGCTGCATTTGTTTTCTGCGGTGCCCTTCTTCTTAAAATCATAGTAGCTGCTGCTGTCTTTGATGTTGATCTACGACAGGGGTAATCACAAGGATCTGTGTAGCGCTCTGTCTAAGGGAGAATTACAGGCAGTTTATGTTCACCATTGTCATCATACTGCACAGCATCATGCCCCAAAATAAACTCGCCACTGCCGCCTTGTCGTTTTTCTGCCAGTTTTTGGAATCTTACGTGTGCAGGGTGGAGGCACACGTGTGCAAACAGGTCAGTCTCTGTAGGCGTCTTCATGATACATCAATGCCAGAAGCACAGGTAGCCCTTCATGGTGCAGAGGGAATTTTGATGCAAGACTCGGGTAAGATCAGTTGTGCAGAAAACTTGAGAAAAACTTCCACGGTCACTCTTTTTGACTTCCTGCTTCAGTGGTGAAGCAGTGGTTTTTCTGAGCAGGAGGAACAGCACGTATCGTTTGCAAGGCGGCTGCAGTGTGCTTCAAGCGGATGATGTGGACATGGTGCCATGATGACCATAACAATTGGTTTTATTCCTACTAAAGTCTGTTACAGCACAGACCGAGTGATGGCAAAAAACAAACAAGTTTTCATTTATCCAGCAGATAAAAGGTGTCCATGTAGAGGCCAGTATTCCTTTTTTCCCCCAATAGTTTTCCAGTTCTGTGTTTGTGTTTACAAACCTTTTCATTTTGCCCCACACCAGATATCTTGGTGCAGACTACACATGATATTAAAGGCTGCTTTTCAGTGGCTTTCCAGCGATGGAAAGCAGATGATAGGTAGGTAGGGAGTAAACACAGTCTGTTTCTAATATGCGTCCAATTTGGATTTCATTACCGATAGTTGCCATTCTACTTTATCTGTGTTCAAATGAACCCTGATCTCCCATGTGAACATAATGAGAATCACACACTTTATATATTTAAGTATACTTTAAGGAGCTCTGAGGTCATTGTTGTGAGGGAGTCATTTTACTTGTAGAAAAGAAAAGTGGTATGTTAGAATGAGTGTGTGTACAGGAGATGATTTTTGTGTGTTGTTTTGAATGTTGACAACTCGCCACCAAGCCAAGTATTTTTTCCCGTGGAGCATTCTGTCTCTCTGCCCATTTTTTTTTTTCTTTTTTCCTTTGCATTTTTTTCCTCTTGGTACGGAGGATTTGAGAAGCCTAGCTAAGTGTGTCTAATCTATGAGTGCATCCAGCACAGCATCAAATGCTTGGTGTACCTGCGGCATCCAACAATGCAATACTTAAGCAGCTGTTTGCCCAAGCAGGTTGGAGACAATGCTGGATGGGAAGGGCTGAAAATTGAGAAAGGGACACCTGAGTGGACGTTAACATTATTGCTAAATGAGCGTGGAAGCATTAGAGAGAAAAAGTAATGAGAGGAAAAGCAAATATTTGGGATGAAAGAAAGAACGCTGGGGGAAAAAATGGAAAGGAATACTGCTTCAAGGAAAAACCACATCCAGCTCATACACACTGTACAAATGGACTTGGTCCCATCTAAACTCCTGTTCCTGTGGCATTGCTTAAATTTGTTTTCTTTAGCAATGCAATCAGGGACTTCCCCCAAAGGTAAGCTGGGGTGGTGGTGGTGGTGAGGGGTCTTGGCTATGAAAATAGGGAGGGAGGAAGCATCAGGCAGCACTTTCTAAACTGAAGTCAATAACACAACAGTCAGTTCTGTCAGAGCCAGGTCCTCCCACACAGTCCACTTACAGCCAGTAAGTAGAGCTGAGGTTAGGATGCCAATTTGAGTGCTTGAAATTACCACAGCCCATGGCAACATGTGTTTATATAGGTAAAAGCAAGTGAGGAAATGTTGGTGTGCACGTGAGAAATTTGATGTCCAAGAAAACAAAATCTCAATCTCCCATTCAGGTTTGACATTTTTTCAACAGTACTTGAATCTTAAGTAGTGTTGTGGTCTTGAGTAAGAAGAAAATCTGCAGAACTTGGAAACATTGGGATAAATTAACAAGCTCAACCAAATGCTCAAGCCTTCTACATGCAAGTGATTTCACTCTACATCTGGCCCTCGTACGAAATCTTGCTAATGCAGCCATATTCGAGACACATGCACACACAGCTTTATTTTGCCTTTAATCCCTTTTCACATGTTAGCACTTCTACATAGCTTTAGGGGATTAAAACGGGTATGGCTAGCTTTCCCTGAGCATGTGTAGGAAAGCGAAATGGGTGACTGGTAAATGGTAGACATCTGGCTGACATGACATGCCAGTGTGTCGATGCAAGTGTGCTAAGCTTACATGCTTATGAATCTGATGACGGCTACGTAATGTTACTGACATATTTGCACAGCATGGAACGAGCACGATTTGTTTGGGAGCTAGCACTTTTTGTTCCCTTTTGCTGAGCAGAACGCTAAAAAAGAGTCGGTTAACAGCAGTTTTAATACCCTGTGTTCCCAGTAGTGTGCTGAAGTGCATATGCGTGTTTTGCAGGCCAATTTTCAGTTTCTGGTATGTCAGAATTTTAAGTGCCTACATATAAATACTGCTTGTTTGAGGGTTATTTTATTTTATTTTATCCTTGTGTGACAGAATGTGTTGTTAGCTAGGTTATCCGTGTGGTGGATTCTGTCTCAAACACAATCACATACAGTGATGCAATGAGATGTTTAAATTTTGCATGATAGCGGGGGAATAGGCTTACTGAAGAGTGAGGCTTTTCTTTAACCATGGAGATTTTGACTTTTTAAGCATGCTGAGAATTGCCTTTGGATGTTACCATTGCACATGTAAAGCTGTCATGCTTACTATGTCATACTAGCGTAATTACCATTATCTCGTGCTTTTGTCTCTTGTAGTTCTTGGGGGGTTTGTTTTGTTTTTGCTCTTTTTAAACATCCAGATATATTATAGATCCACGTTGTACACGGGCCACTGCCTACTAGTCCCCTTACCAGGTTGCATTGTCTGCTCTGTCAGGCCTTTGAATGATAGCATCAGTCTAGGTCACTTACACCCTGGTTGTGTTTATTGGTGTGTGGCCCTGTTATACACTCTCTCTCTCTCTCTCTCTCTCTCTCTCTCTCTCTCTCTCTCTCCCCCCCCCCCCCCCCCCCCCCCCCCCCCACACACACACACACACACACACACACACACACACTAACATAGAGGACTGGTTTGACACATGGATGAACAGTGGTAATTTCCCAAGGCAGACATTGATTTAACTTTAATTTTCTCGTCTCTCTTTGTTTGACATCTTGCTGAAAGTTATCATTTTGAATTGAAATAATTTACCTTATCCCAAGCAGGCCATATTCTATTATTTTAATTTACCGTATAATATGAAAGAGCTGAATTTCATATAGTGATAAGGCCAAAAACAAATTGTAGTGATTAGAAATGCTACAGGGGTTCTCAGTAAGTTTCTGCTTTTGAGATGCATAATGTCATTATCACAGTCCATAAAGGAACACGTGCACATGCCACTGACCTCTCTTACATCTAACTGGCTATAAAATGTTAACTCAGATGTATGTATGTAAGTTTTAAATGAGGGGCCTGCAGATGTTTTTTTTCCACACATGGCTTTGCTGACACTCGAACCGCTCTAGTTTCCTGACACTTTTCTGCCATCCATTAGTTTGTTGCTCAGCTTTACTCAGGAATAAATTACTGAGTAAATAAAATTAATAAAGCCACTGAGATGCCGAAGTTCTAATTTTCTTAGGAGAAAATATTTGATCTCACCACTTTTGTTCCCCCCATCAATTAAAAATAACATAAACCAAACGCCTATGTACATGGGGTCTTCTTAAAATGTAGCTCAACCAGTAAGTCTGGGAAGCATGAGTGTTGAGCTGGCCACAAAATTGCCTAAATAGCTTGTGATCAGTGTTGGGGAGTAACCGAATACATGGACTGGCGTTACGTATTTAAAATACAAAATATGAGTAACTGTATTCCGTTACAGTTACTGTTTAAAAAGGTGGTATTCAGAATACAGTTACTTTGTTGAAATAAATGGATTACACGGCGGTCTTTTCCTGTTTCATATGTTAGGCTATGCCCTCTCTATTTTTGGTAATTCCACGCCGGTGGAAACCCAAACAAAACACGCATTAAGAGGCTCTAATGCCTGGGTCTCAATCTCGCAGCCCATGTCAAGAGCAAGCATGTAAATATAATAATAACCACTGCAGCCAAAAAGAGTGCCTGATGAGTCCAGTTGTAAGTAAGCTATTAAGACTCAATTGTACACTATGTTCGTGTTTTCCTCTGAAACAATAAGTTCGCTTGGAGCAGCCTTTCAACGCCTCTCTCTGTCTCTCGCTAGCAAAGTTGACCCAGACAACAAAGTAAAGCTAGTTTTTGGCTACGAGCCCGACACGGAACCCAACGTATTAGCCAGAGGTCCCTTTACTACAGTTCGGAGCTGCGGACCTGTTTTATATATGCACGGGAAAAGTGCAGCCTTACCTAATGTCCACCCTACTGTTACTCATATTATAGTAAGATTTAAAAATCTAGTTGGTATTGGTATGGCAAGTAACCTTCAGTAATAGTAATAGTAATAAATTACACAGCAAGAGTACATTCATGTAGTTGTAAAAAGCATGATAATATATTAACTAATCCGAAGTATTCCGAATACGTTACTCTCATTGAGTAATGTAACGGAATATGTTATAAAATACATTTTGAGGCATGTATTCTGTAATCTGTAGTGAAATACATTTTAAAAGTAACCATCCCAACACTGCTTGTGACTCTGACACTGTGGAATGGTAGTTTGGTGTCTGCTTTTGCCTGTGGCCACATTGTTGAAATTGAATTTGAAGAATGTGTGCACTACTGTCTGTTTTGAATCAAGTGTTATCCATCCTGTTTGGAAGCATAATTGTAATATCACACACCTGGTGGTGTTAAAAGCACTTCTGCTGGAAATGGTACCTTGTAAGCCAAGTTTTTCAAAGTGCATAATTGTGTGCTGTTCGTATTGTTTTCTGCAGAGTTTAATAGATTTTACTATAAATAATGGATGTTTTTTTTTAACATACAGTTGCAGTCAGAAGTTTACATACACTCATCATGGACATGGATGTGATGGTAATTTTCAGCTTTTAATCACTTCTTTGAACTGTTGTTCTTCCAGGGTGAAATGACAGTACAGCATAGAGTTAAAGAGTTAAAAACTGTCTAAATTCTTTCACCTTTAATAAAATGATCAGCATTGCTGCTTTACCAGGTGTAACAATTAAGTTTAACATCCAGGCATCCATGAAAACAGAATTTATTACATTTAACAGAGTTTAGCCGAAGTTAGCAGGAAGTTAGCGGAACTAAGCTCGCTAGTTTCGCTAGTTACCTAAGCATGATATACCATGTTCTGACTGAGAGATTTCTGTACAAATTCAAACGTACAGCTCTGCTATCACTTCCAACATAAATAAAGACAGAAAACTAAACAGCAGTAACGTTTGTAGGGTTACTGAAGTTGGGCTAGCTGGTATATAATGATGTTCTACGTGATCGCTAGCGACACAGCTATGTTAGCATAACATGAATAGTGAAGCAGCAGGATGAACGCTAACATTTTTCCACTCGATAAAAGTTAACGTAAAGGTTCCTGATGGTTAGAGACAAATTCAATCGCATGGCAGGATGCTGTAAACGGACCAAACTTCAGTCAGGAGAACAACTGAGATAATCCATCCACAATACGAAGTTAGTCATTAATATACTGCAACAACACGGGAATAGAGCAGCTGTGATAGAATACAGCATTAATGAATCAATGGTACAGAAGTGGAGGAAGCAAGAAGAATGAGTTGAATAAAGTTTGATTTATCTGACTGCTTTGTTTCGCCTAATAATCTCGTGCACATTATGGTCCGAAAAATACGTATTTGACTTTTATATTTGGCAGTTTAATGTTGCAAAGCACCTCTTTTAATTTCTACTGGAAATGCCCTTTAGTTAAACTTGCAGCAAGGAATTTGCATTTGCGCTGTTAAATTTTTATATAGCTTTAGTCCACATAAAAAAACTGCTGCTTATTTACGTGAAAATAAATGGATGGTTTTTTGCTCTAGTAAAAGTTGTGGAGTGGTATTTTGTCTCGCATCAATTATATTGTCAGTTATATCGTTATCGCAAATTTTCAAATATATATCATGATAAATATTTTTGGCCATATCGCCCTGCTCTAAAACCAGCTACTGTGCAATAAGCAAGTATTGAAGTAAAACGTAACTATTTCCTTTTTTATATATTTTTCTGAATGACTTAACCTTCTATGATGCTTCTTTTAGCAGTGTCACTATTGCAGTCTTGTTAGGCAGTGATAGGAGAAGGAATGGTGAGTGGGGAGGAAACTGAAAACTTGGACCTAAACTCTCTTGTCATGTGTGGACGGTCGGCTTCATCTCTGCTTTACTGCTGGCAGTTCTTTCTCTCAGTCAGTCTCAGTCCAAAGCATGTTAGCCTTCTTTTCTCCATTGCCTCCTCATAATAGAGGTGTTTAGAGGCCCTGTATTATTTTAGACACTTTATGTCCCTCCTTTTCCCCGAATAGCAGTTTAAAAAAAAAAAAAAGAAAAAAAAAAGAGGAAAGTGATGATTGGGCAAAAAGTCACAGCAATAAAATGATGTCAGCCTGAAACTTACCTTAAATATTAAGAATCGCCGGGAGAAGCTAAATTGCCTTTCTGTGGATATAGTTGCTATAGTTGCATAGTTCCCTATGCAGTGTGTTCAGGAGCGCAGGCGGTAAGTAGTTGTAACGGGTTCAAACTCAAATTGGCGATTTTTAAAAAAAAAAAAAAAAAAAAAAAAGCACTGTTGTCCAAGTATTTGTGCTTTTCCAAGTATGGCCCAAATATTTACTATATGTGCTTACTCAATATGAGTAAAATTACTAGCATGAGACAACCTAACCTTCCATTTAGCTGATCTGTCTTTGAGTACCGTGTACCTAAAGGTGGATCTGCTAATGAAGTCCAGGTGCAAGGGTGGCTCTTATCTCATTTATTTGACACACGCTGATTAGATAAACTCCTGTGTGCAGGGTACTAGTCAGACTGGTCAAACCGCGCAGCTGAAGATGGAAAATTGAGAACAAATTATATTTGCCAATGAATCATCGTTTGCAGGCCAGCAACAGACTAACTGCATGGCTCATAAGTAAGCATGACTTGATTCAATCTGTCCTACCCCCTCCATCTTGCGCTCACACACAATCACACACCAACACCCACCTCAATTCCCTACCTAATTTGTTTGATCGTCACTTGCCATTTATGTGATTGAATATGCGGCGAGCTTGAATTGGATTGGCAAAACTGACGGATGATTATGCAATGATTTGTCTCAAGAGGTGCTCTCTTTTATGCGGCTGAATGGGGTCATATCATTTCCAATTTTATATATGTGATCTCTGGCTACCTGTTGCCACGAAAGATTCATTTTAACTGGCTTTAATGTGATCTCTAATAGTTGCCACACTGCAGTCTTGTGTATAATTTTCCACTTAAACCTGACTTTGCTTTTATGGCAGCCCTTTAGAAATGACATGTGAATCTAGAATAAACGTGTTCAGAGCAGGAACGTCTTCCTTCTGCCCAACTCCTGGTGGCCTCCAACCTGTAATGCCGACTCTTACTGCAACACTAGTTTATAGCAAACAGGAGTACCTCTTCAGCAGCTCATCGCTACCACTCTTCTCGCACTCAAACTTCAACCTCTGCCTAACAACTCTCCAACCAGCCCCGCAACTAGGCACTGCCTCTCGATTTGACAAGCACACAGAAATTGACAAAAAGCCATGTTGAAAAATCCTCTGTCGGCGCTTTTCCTCCCCTTTTTCTCACTCTCGTTCTTATACTCTGTCAGCACAAGCATGGTCTGGGAGGACAGAAATGGCTTTTTGAGTGACACAGGCTGGCTATGCCATTTGCCTTGTCAACTAGTGAAAGAGGATAGAAAAAGAGGTAGAGACAAATGATGATGGCCTGGCCGTGATTGCCCGTGCCCCATCTCTCTGTCACTTGCCATCTCTTCCCCCCTGAGGCCATTGAGCCATAATAACGTCGCCACTATGCCGGTAGGTGTAGAAGTGTTTGTCTCAGTGCCTTGGAAGTTTTTTTTTTGTTGTTGTTGTTGGGTTTTTTCCCCCTCCCTTCTTCACTCGCAATATAACTTTGTATTAAAGATTTTTTGCCGGTACGCTGAACACTTTTTCAGTTATTACTTGGAAATTATATCTCTCTTGAAGTGAGAGGAAATTCAAGTAGGTACTTTGGGCCAGTCATAAATAATGAACCAAACCGCCTCACAATTTCTTTCTGTTGATCACCGTGTCTAAGTGTTGCCTGGTCTCGTGGGGATGTTGCTATTGCTGTCAGTCTGCACTCTTTTTCTGTCTTCCATCTAGCCTCCGTTCATCTGTTCTCTAAGGCTGTCATCGTCTACAACTGGCAGTGCTTTAAGATGTCCAGTAACACCACTGTTTTCCTGACAGATCACTATCATTGCACTCGGTTGCAGTTGGGTCACTGCAGCCACAGAATCATAAATATTTAAAATTCCATTATGAAATCTTAAATTGATTCATAAAGCTGCTGCAAGTGGAGTGAAGAAACAGCTGCTCGTGTGATGGATATTACTGCAGAGTATCACTGTAGAGATGTTTCATAAGTCATTGTCTTTTACTTTTACATGTATGTCATCGCCCATAGTGATAAGCCGCATTGGGTGGAAATAGTAAATGGGATTGATTGAGTGTTGTTAATGAGTCATCTACCCCATAGAGTACATCACGCTTATAAATGGAGCCAGTGCTGAGGCTTTTTCTTTTATGGTGGGGGGTAGGGGGGTTCTTCCCCCATGAGAATGTATCCACTGTTAACTACACTGGGGAGAAAAAAACATAGTTTTGTAATGTAGTGGAGGAAAGAGTGTTTTTTTCATTGTAAAGCGAGCAGCTTTGCAATTGTGTGTGTTTGAAAGCTGAAAAAAAAAAGAAAAACCTCCATGTGATTAAATTACAGTTGCATTAAATCATTTTCATGATTAAAGCCGTTACCTGCAGTTTATATTATACAATGAGCTGCACTGGTCAGCTGAACAATATGAGCTACCACTTTAGTGTTTACCTTTTATTCTCCTTGTTATTGTTATAGGTTTTTTGAACCTCCTATCTTTCTTTGTTGCTATACTGTTCATTGCTCATTGATTGCAGAATAGTGGCTTTACTTCATTGGTTATGCAGTCAAAGGTGTACGTAATGCGGCTTGACTGCTCCCGCCAAGCTTTTCACTGCTTTAGGCAGCAACTTGAAGATTTGAACTGCTGTGGGTTTCCTGTACCCTTGGGTCTTGACAAGCTGAGCATCTCAACACACAGCACAGTGTAGCTCTGGGAACTAAGTGAAAAATGCTTAAAAACAAAAGGACAATATCCAGTGTTGGCAGAGAGGCTCTTTTTTTGTAAAACCCCTTTGTATCTATTCACAGCTATGGTAGCTACATCATGGTGTTATATTGACAGAAAAGAAAATAGTTGTAAACTAATTATTTTCACAGATGTGTGTGTGCTTTTAACAACCATTCAATAACTTAGAGCTCAGTTCAATTTGTTTCCCCACCTGTACCCTCACGACACCCAGTTAAGGGGAATTATATGATATTAGCAATATTACAAATGTAGCTCAATATTCATCGACCCGAATGCCATGTCCCCCCTTCCTTAAAAATGAGATGGATTGTAGTTATTGCTGTTATTGATTTTAATAACCAGGCTGTTAGAGCCAGTGTGGAGCTTTGCTCTTTCTCAGCTATGTCTTGTGCTATGCAAGGACTGTGCTGTTCTTTCATCTAGATAACAAATAATCTATAAACTAATTTAGCTACAGGTTTAGCATGATTAGTTTTCCTGACCCTTGCAGTGTTACCTTTTTATCTTCAAGCCCTCTTTGAAGCTGTCGCTTTTATCATATATATTTTGTCAACCCTTTTTTCCCATTACACACAATTCAAAAAAGCACCTCTCCCATTCAAAAATTTAATGAATTTCATAGCAAAATTGTTTTGTTTTTTTTGTTATAAGTAATGCAATATTCATTTGGACTGTAACTGTTTCAGATTGTGGATTTCGAAAGATTTGTTTGTTACTCAAGGGATCAACCATCCTGACAACATTACTGAGCTATCAGACCAGATTTAGTAACATACACTGATGCTGCACCTTCTTGGGTCATCATTACTCTGGCAAAGGTTTTATGCTGCACAGTATTGCTGACCCTTTGACTGTGTTGGGACCACGGGATCTGTGATTTGTAACTGTTGCACATGTATTGGCTTTGAGGTGAAATCAAAGGAAAACTATCACAAAGATCAACGAGCATCATGAAGGCCTGCAGGTTCCAACCAGGCTGCATTTAAATTTCATGCAGTTTACTACAACCTTTTCATGAATCTGATTAATGTTACAAAAGGCACTATTCGGTCTTAGATTCACCAAATTCATTGGTAAGATCTACTACTTGTTGAAGGGCTCTTTATGGCAAAGTAGCTGCCACCATGATAGAATGATTCAAGTCATTCTTTGGTTTCTCATGTGAAGTCGCTGGCAAAAAGATGGATTTTTTGATAATACTTCAGTTAAAATGCTATGTGTAGTCAGCAATACACAGTATGATAGTCTACAGTAGATTGTTTTGGAGGACAGCAGCAGATTCTGCCCTGATCGATTGATTTCTTTCTCTCAGTCTTTACTCTGACACATTTTCTATGAACTCTTAGTTTTTCAAAGCCGTTCTCTAAAAAGAAAAGCTGTTCTTCTTATATTTAACTTTCTCAGTGCAGCCAGTCACTTAGACTGTGAACAGAACTCTGGCTTTAATCCTTTTCTCCCCACTTTTTTTTTTTTCCTTTCGAGATGCACGACAGACAGAATCATCAGCATTTAAACTGGGGTATAGTAGACCTAACAAAGACAACAATGCGGTCTGTATGCATTGTTTGTGAAATTCATGCAAAGGCAGAATTGCTCTGACCCTGTGGGGCATTGACATTGGACCTCTGGGAGCATCCTGTATTGTTGGGTGCCAAGACATTAACAGTTTGCCCTGGTGACGTCCACTGTGGGTCAGGCTTGTTCTAGCATATCCTACGTATGCTCAGTTGGATTGGGATCTGGGGATTGTAGAGGGTAGATGTTTCTGAGCAGTTTTTGGTGTATGACGGGGCACGTTGTCCATCTGCGGGAGGCTGACACTGCCTGTGTTTGGAGAAGTGTGGGACATGTTAAAGTTAGATCCACATTAAAGTTGGATCAAGGTTTACATTGATTACATTTTCAATGTTTAACATGTCATCTGTCAGTGGTTTTTATATTGTGGCTAATCAAATCATTTCCCACCGCTTATTCGTATCTAGGTGGTAGGGGGCAGGAGTCTAAGTTGAGATGCCACAAGCTCCAGCTCTTCAGGGGAAAGTGAGGCAAGCTGAGAGATATAATCTCTTCAACATACCCTGGGTCTGCTCCTTCGTCTCCTCTCAGTTGGCTGTATCTACTATATTTCCATGAGGCTTTATAGTTACAATCCGGAACCACCTTATTAAATGGCTACTTATGAAATAGGTTAAAACTGTGTTCTTGTTTTTCTCCATTTTCAACAAATGCCACATGATGTGAAGAGAGTTGATCTGTGCTTGAAAGTAGGGCTGCCACAAACGATTATTTTGATAGTCGACTAGTCACCGATTATTTTTGCGATTAGTCGACTAATCAGATCATCATCCATTGGACGTAAAACCTACAGCTTATTGCACCAGCAGCATCTGCTCTTATATAACTATCATTAGCTTACAGCTTTAAGTGTTTCAGGTCTGTGCTAACTAAAAATAAAGACAAGATGATAGTTTATTAAAGTTTAATGAAATTTGCAGATTGTTTTGGTGAAGTTTAATAAACTCCTTGCTATCTAAAATATAACAGGACACCGGAGTATATTCTCGAGCATCTCACACTTCTGATAATCAGTTGTCTGCTTGATGTTTATTCTGTGTAAAAACTATAACTTTAATCTCAGCCAAACCGATTTACTCAGGAACAAATAAAATACTAAGAAAAGGGAAACAATAACATTTTAAGTTATCTAAATGGCTTAAATATCATGTTTAACCTGAGTAGCGAAAGACGGCGGTGGGTTTGAAAACGATCTGCCGGGAGTCCGGTGTTCTCACAGCTCTAGTGAGCTTTGCCCCCGGCTCGCTATCGAGCTAGTGGGTAACAGACGTCTCCGAAAACGTCAGATCGCTTTTGAAAATATGTGGTGTCTTGATAAACTGAGCAGATATTTGAGGTTTACACAGCTACATTCTCGCCTGAAAATATGTTAAACGTTTATTTTGCGACCCAAAAAGAATAATAAGAGTAATATTAAAACTAACTAGCTGCCGCCATTGTTGGAAACTACGCAGGGCCACGCTATGAATTCTGGGACACAGCTTCTTCTTCTTCTTCGGGGTTTAACAGCAGCTGGCATCCTTGTACATGCAGTGCTGCCATCTTCTGTTTCAGTCCGTTATTACACTCTTAAATCCTACTAATTCCTGCGTCTTTTGTGAGCTTACAAAGCTTCAACCGACGCGTCGACTATTAAATCAGTCGTCGACGATTTTGATAGTCGACGTAATCGTGACTAGTCGACTAATCGTGGCAGCCCTACTTGAAAGGCAAGTGATGCCAGGGCCTAATAACAGACTCATAAAAAAAACATGTAAGACTTCTATGTTATCGTTTCTCCCATCTTTTTTACTTGAATAGTATTAGTATCACGCGGCTTACTATTCCCATGTTTCTGTTTCTCCTATTCAACTCTTTCCACCAGCTTTCCTTCATTCACGTCTATCATTAGAATAGTGATGCATGGGAAATGTCAGTTATCTATTGATGAAAGGAAAACTCTTTAATTGGCATCAGGCAGGTTTAATGATGGGGATCATGCTTGCTTGCTTGACTGTTAATGGCTCTGGCCATTTGAAAAACTGTTTGACTTTTCCCCAACCTCCTCTCCGATAGACAGCAGCCTGCCACTGACAGTGATGCATGGGACCCCCTGAGTCACATTGATCACCCTTGGGAGAGTCAACACACTCACAAAGACGCACACAAACACATTCCTGTCCAGCTGGTATGTTATAGCTCGATGCAAGCAACACCAGCCGTTGCTGAAATAGGTCACAACTCCCAAAGAACAAATGTTAACCTTTATTTCTACAGGATGCTGAGTTTGTACATTGACATTGTAAAGCAGCATAAAGCCCTTTTCAGACATGTACCTCATTTGTCTGTTAAAATGACAGCATTCTTCTACGGTAATGACTTCACGGTTTAATTCAGATATACGCAGTAGATGAGGAAGAGAGCCATGCAAAAATATGCATTTTTCTCATACTTGCCTCTCTGTGAACCCTGTCTTCACAGTCCCAGTTCGGCCGAATGATAAAATCTCTGTCCAAGTCAGCCAAAAGGCTGCAAAGGTCCTCTGAAGTCTGCTGATGCCTGGACTTTTTTTCTTAGTCTTTTCTTTCACCGGGGAGTCGTAATCGTGTCCTTTTATGCTTCAGAATCTGGCATCACAAGTTCACCCGCTTCTCCTTAGATTTGAAAGAAATTGACTGTTTGCTTCAGGAACAGGATGTCAGGCCAGGGTGAAGCACTCAAATCTGAAAGACCGGAGCGTATGCTAGTTGACTTCCTGTAGTGCCAGTAAAAGATTTGTTTTCCTCAAAGCAGCTATGTCTATAACTGTAGATGCTGGGCATGTAAGGAAGTAGAGTGAGTGAGTCCCCAAAGTCCTTCTGGCACCAAATTGTTTAGACAGCCAGATTGAGACTCACTCGAGCTCTGCAGTGAGCACTCTGGACAGCAATATCCTGCCAGGGTGAAGCCAATCCTCACCTTACACCATACAGCAAATTGACTGTTTCTTTCTTTTAACATTTCCACCTATTTGAAGTTCTTGCACAGAAACAAGTCATTTATAGCTGTACAAACAAGCCCTTCCTTTTTTGATCCCTTTATACTGCAGATATGTATACATATTTAAACAATTACCCATTTATCCTGACCCTGTGATCTGACAATTATTGAACTAACCTAGTTTGGAATTTGTTGGTGCCAGAGCTTTAGCTGTACAGTCAATAACCCACAGCCATAGGCATCCCACATCAGAAAATGTTTGTTGTTTTCAGGCTACCATTGTCTGTATTACAGCCTTGGATATGTTAAAAAATAATAAACAGAGTAAGTTTAGAAAAAATGTAGCCTATTAATATTTGCAGATATTAATAAAAGAACAGAAGTAACATCAATATGTTTCCGACATTTGATGGTTGGTGACCTATTTTACCCGCTCTTCCTCTCATTACATTTTTTTATGAAGTGTGGACTACATAAATCATCACTTTGATCACTCACCTGTGTTGGAAAGAACATCAGCCAATTTCAATGTGAAGATTTTTTTTTTTTTTTAAATTATAGGCCCCCATTAACAAAGTACTTAGATCTCTGCCTGATCTGTGCCATTAAGCAATCAATAGCAGTTTGTTTAATTCATTCATTTATTCTTGTCTGTCTTTCTTGCTCTCTCTCTCTCTTTCTCTCTCTCTGGCTGTCGTTCTTTTAAAGGTGATCTATATTTATAGATTTCTCCTGGAACCAGTTAGCTTTTTCCTCTCCTGATTCCACCACAGTAACCCGCTAACATACATAACCTGTTTTAAACTCAGGGAACCTTTGTTTTCACCAGTGGTTAGGTTTTAAACACTAAAAAGAGGTGTCTTTTCTTAAAATTGCCTCATTTATCTGTAAAGAACTGTAGTAGGATTGCCTGCCCAAAAAAAAAAAGAATTTAATTTGAGGGTTTTGCAAATTCCCCTGTTTCCCAGGCATGCTGTGTTACTGTTTCCCATTAACAGCAGTTTATGGACCTGCCGTGTACTAACAGTAATGGACTAAGGAATAATTTTTTACAGGTTGACGGTGGCCACAACACTAGAGACATGATGCTAGCACATCCTAGCACGTTTACAGCTTATCCACACTAAAATACTAATCCCAGGTGGCTCATACTTACTTGCGCTCGCACATGTTAAAGTTCCCTTTTACATGCTGTTGCTTTAGTAAGTAATCACAACTATAAAATTATTATGTATAATTTAACTTAGTAGCAGTTTTTTCATTATTTGTCGACAGCTGGGTTCAGTTAGCAGTTTTGATAAATGACCTGCTCAAACTGTATACCTTTATGAAACTTTAATTGAGGTGTAAATCTGAACAAATTTCTGTGTGTATGTCTGCACATGTGCCATATAAGCTCCTTGTGCCCTCTTAGAAAAATGATCAATATAAGCGGGAATGCATGGGGAATTATTGAGAGATGATGGACTTTTGTTGGATTGGGGTGCTCTACCCACAAATGGAGTCTTCACGCAAGAGTGGGCTTGGAGCACTGAAGCTGACCAATTCAAAGCTTGGCTTTTTCTCCTTAAATCCTCATGTGCCCATGAAAAGGACAGTTTGTCCTTTTCATGTGACATTCATGACTCTGAATTAAGTGTCTGAAGGCTGTGATTTCTTTTAAGTGAATAGGGAAGGTTTGGAATATGAAATAAGGTATAGGGATTATCTGATTACTCCTTTCCCCCCTGCCCACTTTGCACCTCAATGTAGGGCTTAGGACCACTCATTGCTCTAAGAAGGTTTGATGTTTTTGCCCCTGCACACAAAGGAGAACACACATACGTGCGCATTACACACCTCCGCATCACTTCTTCAATCTTCACCAAGGCTCAGTTTGATAGATGGCTTATTCTGCTGGATGAGCAAAGGGTATGTGGGAGTGACTTAAGTGTTCCTTTTTGTTTCTAACACAGATTCTATCCATTTGCTTGCCTCATTTTTTCTGAGTCAAGGTCACGAGGGACATTAAAAGATACGTGGACAAAAAGTGATGCTATTAATCAACGTTACAGTAGCATTGCTACTTAAGAACTATTGATTGTTTTTTTTGTTTGGTTGTTTTAACTTTTGAATATATTTTATAGATACAGACACTCAGCTGCAGACTCTCAAGTCTCTAAGTGGTAGAGTACTACCACTATAAAAGCAACCACCTTCTAGTGGCTTAATGAAAATAAAGAAAGACATTCCTAAATGTCTGCCAGTCTGTTTTTCCAATGTTCTGTGCATTACAGAGCCCTCTTTGATAAACAGACTTTTTGAGTCGTTTTCCTCTCTGGCAGCCGCTCACACGGCAGCGGCGACCTAGAGTACACTCTGAACATACACTATATTTGTTAGTGACAAAGCCTCGGGCTTTAAACTTTTATGACCAAAACTGGTAATTTCACTCATAAATGTAAATCTCTATGGTGATAACTGTGATCTCAGTAATTGGATCATGCACTAAAACTGAGATGTAAGTTGTGACGGAGCTGCTGTCAGTGATGATTGAAAGCTCTGATTAGTAGATTATTCTCTTGTGTGCCTTGCATAAATGCCTACAGGAAGCTGTTTTGGATGCATAGCACATAATGCATTGCTAAAACAAGCTTTTTACCCGCCACGTTCGACCTCATGGGGTCTAAAACGGCTCACAGAGAAATGGGCACGCCCTGTTCTCTGTACCTTGTGCTTATTTAGCCACTGGCGTTTTTCCCTCCAGGTGTTTAAAACATCTTTTGTTTGGATCCCTTTGCATGGCAGGTTTTAAACTGCCAGCCCACTGTATTCCTTCATTTTCTTTTTAGTGTGGGTTTGGCCCTGACATGATGTGTCACCAACTGTGGTTTAGTTTTGTTGTGTTTTTTTTCTCCTCACTTTCAAACAGCTAAGTGAATTCAATCTTCTGCAGTTTTAAAACATGCCCTTGGGCCATGGTTTCACTTCAGTTGTACCAAATGGCTTTGTGTTTTGTACTGGTCAACGAGTGCACATGTGTATTTACTTGCACACGCGCACACACACACGCTTAGTTTTGTGCGTATGCGTAGTTTGCTTTTTCTCTTTTCTGTCCACTGTGTCGACACAATCCCAGCGTTTATGAGATTACCAGAGCCCATTTGTGTTCCGACGGGAGCCATCTTGGCTCAGATGAGGCCTCCGCTGGGAACCATCTGGGCTCTACTCAAAGCAGTTTCCACTCCGCCTCCCCTGTCCTCTGCACATTGTGACCAAAGCTATTTACTTTGAAGGAAAGAAGAACTTTGAATTCTCTCTGTGTCTTTGTGAAACTCTTGATGCTTTAGATCAAGCTCCAAAGCTCGTGGGTGGCACTGTTCCTCCGCACAAAATACAGATAATGAAATATGTTGGTTGCAGGAATCATTACGTGATCATTTCTATAAAATGTATCGACTTCATGTAAATAATAAATTCTTCTATAAATTGACAAAAACATCAAAAAGTCCTGTGACAAGTTGATAGATTTCAAAACAGTCTAAGGTATTTGAGCCTCACTAATGGTAAGTAAGGCATTTCAGGTAAAGGTGAATAACAGATGAGAGTATTATTATAAAAAATAACAATCTAAAGCAGAATGCGAAGACAAGGTGGCGATAGATTCTCTTAATTGGCAGTGACTGCTCAATGGAGAAAGGAGCTGTTGTTCCATTTTTCTGCTCTGTAGTGCTGTGTGCCACATATTGCGCTAACGGTAGTATTAGGCTTCAATCCTGCCATTGATTTTAAGCCTCTTTTATCTCTGCCCCCCTGCCTGGTGAAATGTCAGTTCAGTTTTACATATGCTTTCAGGTTTTTGTGGTCACTCAATATACGCATTTGTTGTTTATTTTGACTTCAGTCAGGGAAAAACATTCTTATAATCATTTTCTATTGATTGACTAATTAAAGTTGACCTGTCCGGGTATAGTCCTTTTGATTATGACAGGCTGGCGTGTGTGATTGTAGCCTGCTGTCTTTGCTGGTGCTTTCCATTCAGCTCATGCATCCTGTAATATTACTGACATTTCTCAGTAGGTCTGTTTGGTGGTTATTAATGCTGTGTGCTCTTACAGCATCCCTGTAGGCAAAGACAAGAGTCATCTTGTCGTCATCAGCTCAGGCAGGCTCATTTTCTTTGCATAAGGTTGGCAGTATGTGGTAAATGAAGTTTCCCATGTAAGTGGTCCAGGAAAGCACACAGACAAATTTGTTGTTGTGACTGAAAAAGTGTTTTCTTAGGATCACTTTGTTTCCTTTTGCTTTTCTTTTTTTAAATCAGTTCTCGTTACAGATGGTTGATCCGACTTACTCAACTGGGTATTTTCTCCTCACGTTGGTGATATTCATCACATTTAATAGTTTCTACACGGCCTGGAAAATTATATTTTCCTCCAAAATATGATAATTAGAGAATAATTGTGGATTATGATTCTCTGAGGCAATAGAACATTCCAGTGTATAATTCCCCCCCCCCCCGTGGAAATATTATTCTATCTCTTAGTGTGCCTGTCTTTATAGCTCAGATCGAGATATTTTTTTCATAACTGAATGTTTGCTAGAATCTCCTGCCAAGTAAAGGACCGGTCAGAGTTAAAGAAAAATGGGTAGCCAAAAGGCTTTCATTCATTCTGTTGAGCACACTAGAGTTGCCCTCGTGTCTCCTGGTTTGTGCTTTTTGTTTTTTTTTTCCCCACAGCGAGCATAAACACTTTTTGCTTTGGAGCTTTGCGTGCTCCGATCATAGCTTCTAGACAACTTCTAGTCGAGTTTCTATTTTTCCTTCAAATTGGATTTTTTCCCAGCTATGAGTGTTGCTTTTAGTTGTCAGCATTGTTTTATTTTTGTTTTTGCATTTGCTGCGTTAATGGAAGCTGGTAACAGTTAAGTTGGCTCTTTTCTTCCAGCACTCGCCCACTTCCCCATTTGACATTTGGATACTCAGAGGACCGGTGCTGCTCTTATAGCCTAGTTATGTAACTGCTTCTCCACTTAGAGGAGGAAAAAAAAAGATAAAATGGGGTTAGTATCTGAGATGGCAGCGAGGAAGACAGAAAGACAGTAATGAAGATTTTACAGAGGCGGATGAGGTACGAGTGAATTTAGACTCCATTGCTGTCCTGGGAGGGCAGGCCAATGTTTTAGCTGCTCGTTTTACATGTTAAAAACAAGTACTGCTGTGTTTTTATTAGTTGGTAGAAAACAGGTTGTTTTCTGTAAATATGAAATTGTTCAGCATAGTTTGCCAAGTTTGAAAACAAGAGCCTCATTGATATGCCACTGTACCAAGTGGTGTTACATTACATTATATCGCTTTTGAACAAACCCTTGATGAAAACGCTTTATCCAAATATAACTGGATCCAGAAAGTGGAAATATGTGTCCCACTGTTATATGAATAGCTTGTCAATTTTATGCTTAATAAAAGAACAGATTATACATTCAGTAATAAAAGCTTGTTTTTTTTTTTAACTTCAGCTGAGAACAAGGCAGAGCAGTTTACAAACTTAATTCCCCTCAGATTTCCCTTGTGACTGCAGGGCTAAGCAGTCCAAGTCTTAATCGCTTGACTACGTCCTATCTCCTCAGCACACCTGCCCTCTCACTTTCTCGCTGACTTTAGGCTTTAGAGTAAAGAAAAATGCTATTGATTTTTTTTTGTCCTTTTTCTTTCGCCTCCTGGTCGTCCATCATTTATGAAACAAAAAGTAATGAATAGATAATTAGCCTGAATAGGCAGAATTTGGTTGTAGTCCATCACGGCAATGTTGTGAAATCTTTCCTACTTTGTCAGCAGGGTTAGCTAATTTGGGTGCCCTCATTTGTTTACTTAAGGGAATGGCAACTTAGCTGTCACTAATTGAAAATGATTTGCGTTGTTTAAAAAAAAAATAGGATGAAGAAATGTGGGCTCTTAATTAAGGTTGAAGTGCATATGCAACACTAATTTAAAGCCTCTAATAGCCTCCACTGTTTGTGCAGGCCAATCACAGGCCCAGTGATTTCTAAATAGACACGTTATTGAAAGCTGACAGTCATGCTTAATTGAAAATGTCAAACACTCAAGTTATTCTGAAAGTGTGCTTAGACGAGCAGTCGCTGCTGGGGCGGGTGGGGGCTTCTCTAGTTATGAAAGTACTGACCAAGACCAGATTCAATGGGAAGTCCACAACAGTGGAATGAAACAGGATCTGCATATGTGTGGTACTGAATCAATAGAAAGCTCACAGGTCTTCATTGATGTTTCTATTTAAGAACAGTGATGTCTCCTCAGGGGGACCCCCTCCCTCCTATTGCTGTAAACGAATCTCAAACCTAATCTTGATACAGAACATTAACTGAGCCTCTTTTCTTCCTCTCGTTCCTCCCTCCCTCCCCCCTCCTCCTCTTGTGGTTTTCCAGGTGGAAGTTGAAGTGGAAAGCATGGACAAAGCAGGGAACTTCATTGGCTGGCTGCACATTGAAGGTGTGAATCTGTCTGTGGCACTGGTAGAAAATGCTCTGTCCAAGGTGCACTTCACAGCGGAGCGCAGTGCCTACTACAAAACCCTGGTTGCAGCAGAGGAGGGGTGCCGACAGAGGAAAGAGAAGGTAGGTTTCATTTAGATGCTGCAAGAGCTCTACTGCACAACCTACAAAACAATGACTAGAGTCCCAAATGGCATTAAACTGGCCCTCAAAAAGCTTTCAAATGTTAATTGCACAGTAAACTTCATTTAACCAAAGCTAGCTATCTTTAGGTTCAAAATTGCTGATGGAAGTAAATCTCAAGATGTCATCCGGCTTAGCAGCAGCATCAGTGCTTACTTTACTGGCTTTCCCATCTCTGAGCCATAGTGTCTTAGATCTGCCTGC
Organism: Perissodus microlepis; assembly: GCF_051167445.1. Taxonomy (NCBI): domain Eukaryota; kingdom Metazoa; phylum Chordata; class Actinopteri; order Cichliformes; family Cichlidae; genus Perissodus; species Perissodus microlepis. The sequence goes on from NC_140477.1 coordinate 12,531,709, forward strand.
CTGTGGCCATATTGTACTGTGTCCATGTGTGGGCTATTTCTTCCATCGCAGATCCAGCAGCTCTTTTTTCCGCCTTCAACATCAGTGCCAATAATACATTTATTAGTAGAGTTTAAGGTGCTGTCTTGAGAAATGATAATCCTTCAGAAGTGAGTGGAGAAAAATAAAATAAAAAGCTTTTTGTTCAAATAATGCTGAGAAATTGCACCAAGTCACCCCAGTGGCAATATAAATGTGACTAAAGTGCATTAATAAGATGCAGTGCTAAAAGTTAGAGTTACAGTGATCTGAAAATACTCCATCTGCTTCTGCAAATAGCCACATATTTGCAGTTCTCATTGAAGCTGTCTTTTCTCAGTGGGAAATCTGTGATGGATAGAGGCCTCTCTCACAGTGATCCTGATCTCGCCCTGCATTTTCATTATGGCTCCACGACTCACCCCTGGCAGATGCACGAGGTGCCCAGCCAGCTGTCATCATTGTCCTCTTTCTCTCTATTTGTGTAACTTATTTCTTTTGCTCATGCCTCTCCTCCTCTCGCTCTTCCACTTGCGTCCACCTATTTGGGTCCTTGAGGAGACACAAATGCATCTTCTCCCCATATAAATGTGATGTAGTGCCAGAGCCAAGAAGGGGTTGCGTTCTTTTTCCCCTCCTCTGAATCTATCATGTACACAGTGAGTGTGTTCCTACTCTTGTGTCTTCCCTGCTCTCAGCTCTCCTCTTTTTCTTCCAATTACTCTCTGTCTAGGTCTTCCATTTCTCACAACTCTGAATAGAGTGGTGCGCAGGTGAATCTTTTGTCTGACATTTAAAAAAAAAAAGAGGCGAAAAAAAGGAAAAACATCTTGCCAGTGATGTGAGCACACAGACGCTGCCATGTTAAATCTAACTGCAGCATGAAGGCGCATTCCTGACACCTCCGATAACAATTTCACTACCGGTTTCCAAACCCTCTTGCAGTGTTGAGACAGATTGACTTTCACCACAAGGTTTTGACTTGAGCTAACCTGAGTGCGGACAGGGCCGTGAGGAAAGGCAACAGAATGGGGCCTGAATTGACCAGACAGACGGTGATTATGTTTGATGTTAGTTTGCCAAAGGCACCGGTGGACAAATCAACCACAGCCTGATTTGTTTGTGCATGTGTGTAGTGGAAAGTGTGTTGTGTTAGCAGGGCACGGGGCAGTTAGTTGTATTTGTGTGTGAATGCATACTATGCAACTTGAAGGCAGATAAGGTGGGACTTGGTGTTCTAATTAACCCATAGAGACCATCTTGAGGGAAAAAAGCTAAGAGCATGCATTTTTTTTCCCCGCCTTTCTTTCTCTTTTGAAGTTAAGGTGGTTGGTCTTTGTGTGTAGGCTGAGGCTCGGTATGGTAGCTTGTATCCCTTCCCATCGCCCTCCCTCTTTTCCTCTTTTCTCATTGCCCTCTCTTTATTGTCCCTGCGGCAGTGGATATGGAAGACATCATTGGTACTGCTGCGTCAGGCGTCTCTCTGAGAAAACAAGGTTGTCATAATGAAGAGGGTCCCATGTGTGCGTGTATGCATGCACACACTCATTAAGAAAAGCGTCGGTGGTCCAGCAGGACATCGAGGGGGAGGGACTCAGGCTTGCTGCAGTAGCATCCTGAACCAAAACTGCTTAGTTCGAGTGACTTAAGCGAATATGAGATTTTGCTACAATGAGGCCAATGGGACAAAGTGATTGTCTTCTAAATGAAGCCTTCCAAAGGGTTTGGAGAAGACCCCTTTTCTCAGAGCTCAGCGCATTTTGATCTTGCACATCAGCATCTCTTGGAACAATATCTGGAACAGTCCTGGGAGCAAATCCATCTCACACAACATGCAGAAGGCTTAAGTTGTAGACCTGGAATTGCTCCAAAGCCTGTTTCCCCATTACATTTATCTGTGCCTCGACTATTGTTTACATAAATCTCTAAAGTGTGTCCCCCTGTAAGAATTATCATCACGCTATCAGCACTAACATTCCTATAATTCAGTGAAAAAGACCGACCCAGGGACAGAGTATAAACTTATCTTGTGGTGTTTTAACAATGATTTGATCGCTGCCACGCCATGGTCACGCCCCCTCCTTAAATCTCCTCCGTGGTTTAACAAAGTAGTCTGGTGTATATTCAAAATCTCCTTTGGTTATAAAAACAAACTCTCGCTCAGCAGTCATCTGTGTAAACAAGACTCATTGCAAAGAGGGTGCATTTTGTCTTTGTAATAAGACAGATCTCTTTGCAGCTAGTCATATTATGTTCCACGGCTATCTTTCTGCAGCTCAGAGAAATGAATTGTACAAAATGGTAGTTTGGCTCGGTGGATTGGTAACAGCAGAGTCTTTGACAGGGGAAATGTTGGCTGTAGCTTTCATTGAAGTTCCCTAAAGACTGAACAGGTGTGGGAGCTGGCTCGTCGATATGTAGTTGTGCCTCGGGACTTTCCGATTTCAGAAACAGAAAAATGAAATAAAATACTTAGAAATTAAGCGATGGGTTCACGAGAGGGGAAATCAATTTAGACTCCCAGAAGCTCTTGGCTGTGCTCTGCTAGTCAGAGCTCTTCGCAGATGTGCAGTGTTATTTTTTTGTGTGTATTTATTTGTGAATATTCTATTAAGGCCCACCTTTACTTAAAAAAAAAAAAAAAAAAAAAAAAAAAAAGGCAACCAAGTAGCTATAAATTGGACGAGGACAGAAACATGCTCGTAATTGGAGTGGCCTCATTATGAAAAGATGAATCAACAATCGGTGCTCAGTGATAAAGTGTGCTTTCTGTTGGGCAAGCGGTTTTTTTCCCCTTTTCTTTGCTGCTATAATTACCCAACCTTGAAGGAGATTAATACACTCCGATGGCTCTCAAAGTGGGTAAAAGAAGATAGAAAAGAAAAGGCGTGGAAAAAAGGGCAAAAGAGGATATGACAAACCCTGTTAAAGATATTTCATGTCATAGGAATCTTCTCCTTTCATCACTACCCGCCCCTTTCCTTCAGTCCTACTTGGCCCTCTTCACAGACCACTCTCCTTCTTTTAATCTCTTCTGTTTTCTCACATCCTTACCCTTCCTTCTGCTTTATTTTTCTCGTCTCTGTCCTTCAACTAATAATCAAATTCCAGTCATGCCCCTGGCATCTTTAGATGCTTTACAGTTTTTGGATCATGCGGGACAGTTCCTTGGCCTGGACTCTGTTCAGAATGAATCAGGACCTGCAGCAGTTGTACCCTTTTCGAAGGGGGGGGGGAAAACCTTTGGAAACATAAACCCAGGATCTGGTGCTGCCGTTCCTAATACTTCACCCGTCCATCAACAGCACCCGTCAAAAGCACTTGAAGCAGCATCATTCTGACAGTGAGCCAGGTGACGTGTCCTTGGAGCAGCCTGATTGAAGTACATAATCTTGTTTCAGCATTCTTTTCTTTTTTTCTTTTTTTACCCTCAAGTGGTCCCCAGACTTGGAAGTCCAGCCGACTTAGCTGTCACTTTGCCAAAGGCCCTGTTCACAAGTATAGATTACCGCATGACCCAGATCATCCGTTTTTACTGTGCAAAGCAGATCACAGAACTCGAATTTGCTGCTATTGGCTGACTAACATTGTTTGCATGTCTGATTATATTGGTACAGTGCAATTTTCTAGATCTTTATTTTGGTTCAGTTGCTTCTTGCTTACTCTGAAAGGTCAGTTGGTAGCTCACAGTGGAGGCCAAACATCTCAGTGTGCTTTTTTTATGAGTTGTTTTTTTTCTCCTGTTTTCAAAGACGGTGCAAAAACCTGTCCCTGTCTTGCTTTCTAAGCTGTGTCTTCTCTGCAGTCAGCACATCACACACCTGGCTAAACAGGAACACACTGTGGATGAATCAAGATAATTGGGCTTTTAGCAAAGCTAATTAGCTTCTGTCCCTGAGTTCATGCTGTAGGAAGTTTACCTCCAGTTGGCTGAATTCACTCAAAGGATTTATATGGTTAGCGTTCTCTCGCTTGTTTGCATAAAATTCTAGATGTTGTTGTATATTTCCCTTTCAGTGAAATTAGATTAAATGTGTGGATTTTAAAAAAAAATTGCTGTAGTGTGAAGGATTTTTTTTTATCACCTATGTACCATGATAATTCTCAGTCTTCTGTTAATAATCTACATAAAATTTCATACTGCCGTCTTTGTTTGGTTTCCATGGATGACAGTCCCTATTCTATTAATGCCACGCTCAGTGCTTCCAGGGCAGAATTTTTTTTTCCTCTATCCTTTCACATTTTCTTGGCCTCTCATAGTGAAATAACCTATGGCAGCCACCAGGCAATATAATGGAAAAACGCTGGGGATTAACATTAAAGTAAGGTCATCTGTAGAGTCTTGAAGTGAAATAAATTTGGTTCTTTCTATGGCTGACTCTGAAATTGTTTCTCAAATTTGGGTCTTTTTTTTTTTTTTTTTTGCCAAATCCCTTTGCTGCTCTCGCAAATTATTTCCTCTTAACTTGAGCCATTTTTGGTCCGAGTCCCTGGCTGTCATGTCTCTGCAAAGAGTTTTTGGCTAATGTGAAATAATTAGTGCCGTTACATTCCTCTCACAAGTTGCATTAGAGTGTGTAAAGAATTAAAATATAATTGCATTTGGAGGCACACGGAATGATTGCACAACTGTATTACCATTCCAGGCATACCTCTCGAATATCTCTCCAATGTATTGCTTACTGCTGTCATTGTTGCCTTGTGATTTAACAAATGAAGGCTGTGTGGCGTCGAGATGGGAACAATGACCATGACATGGGCAATCACAGAAAGTGATACTTCCTTAATGAGTGGGCTCGACACCTGTCCAGACCATTTGAAAGGGAACGGGAATGGCAGCTGAGGAAACTGCTTCTCGGGCCTGGTTAGAAATGACATACCTGTGTTTCAGGGAAGTCATTCGTACCGGGCTGATGTTTTAAGTTTTTCTTGCCACTTTTTTTGAGTCTCTTCTTTTTAGTCTAGTCCACTATCTTGCCTGTTTCTTAATTATGTTAAAATCCATACTCTTTGTTGTCTCGGTGGATGTAATTTTCTTCTTTTCTAAATGTCTCCTGTAATCCCACAAAGGTTTCTTTTATTAAAGATTATACCTGAAGACTTTATTCTGTACCATATGGATTTGCATTTCTTCTTCTCTGATTTCTTGTCTTCTTTGTGTGCAGTGTACTTTGTGCCTCGAGACTGCGATATGATAATGAAATAATTTAAAATCTTTACTTATGTAGCGCTGTGTAATATATCTTTGCAGCTTGTGGGATATGGTGAAGGTCATGAGCGCGTACAGCTTGTTTGCATTTCCTCGGCTGCTTTTGGAACGATTTCAGAAGAGTCCATTACGAGAATTTCAATGGGTGAACTTGAATGAAAGGCACTTTGTCTGGTTGTATGCTGCAAATGCCAGAAAACATCCTCATCTTAATTTGAGACATTTTTACCTCAGGCAGTGTTGGTTACGAGGCAGTTACACCTCCCTCCCCTCTTTTTATTGTTTCTTCTTTTTTTTTTTAAACTCTATTTAAAGGCCTCAGATCTATACTAAAGACTTTGAGGAACGCATTGCATAAAATGTGCAGCTCATGCATAATGCAGGTGTTTAAAGACCTGCGTGAGCACCCAGACATGTTATGTACCAGTAAATCACAGAGGCGAACAGTACATTTTCAATCTGCAGTGCTGTTTGAATGTAAGCATGGGATGTCGCGTACAAGCAATCAGAATGCAGGGATTTACAAATCATTTAAAATCTATATTCAGTTGCCCGGTGAATATTGTTTTTCTATCTATATGATACATGAAACAATGTACAGAGGCTCTTTTAATGACCCCCAAAAATTAAAAAGAAATAATAGAAAAATGAAAGGAGGGGAAGTGGTGACATCGCAAAGATAGAGTGCCAGGAAACCATTATGTCACAGGCAATTTCCATTTTTTTGCCCTTTAAGAGATGAGTAGCTAAAACTGTGCCAAAAGTCACAGTGCATCATCTCACCCGTGGGCAAACTATCGATGCAAGTCAAGCTTGTGCTGGAAATATATCGTCCACAGAATTAAAAAGTCCAGCACAACAGCACTCCCTTGTCCCATAACTGCTATACCCCAAGGACCCTGCTTCCCTCACCATTACGTCCGTTGCTTGGAACACAGTGTTGTAGCTGCAAGTAGCAATAACCAAGTTAGTACAGTTTGATGACTCATGGTGTAGCAGTCCTCAGCCTACTGTGGACAAATCACCTTTTGTGCCTTCATTCAGGAAATCAGATGTGTTTTGTGCTCCATTCACGAAAGGTGTTCATGTTTTTAGGACCATTATACACCACAACGTATCTGTACTAAAAACGAACCAAGTGTGTGCTCGGATAATAACTGGAATCATATAAACAGGCCTCAGAGCAGGGGTGTCAAACCCCCTTTTAGTTCATGGTCCACTTGCAGCCTAATTTGAACTTAAGTAGACCAGACCAGTAAAACTATTTTCTAATAACTTACATGTTCTCTTTCTTTTAGTGTGATGAAGTTTCATCTACACTAAGTTCTTTCTGAAAACATTATGTAAACTGTCCATTTATAAAACTCAAGATAAACAGGCTGAGATATTTCTTTTGGAAAGGGAAAACATCTCAGTGTTTTCGCATTACAAAGAAATCCTGCTGTAATCAATCAAAGAAGCCGTCATCACTGCTTCCTGGGATTAACCACTCTCTAAGAAATAAATCTGTAAAACTACATTTAAAAGTACTGGCAGCTCATTACTGTGAATTTGTGCCATAATTTAAAAATGTAGAGTGAGTGGTGGGGGAAGCAAACTTGTGATGTTTAATGCTTTTAATTAAAACTTATTTATTTGTATTATGTTATCAATTTCTGTGGTGTAGTGTGGGTGATGTGTTTATCTGTAAGAAGGCTGTAAAACCTACAATTATTTAGACCACTGATTCAAATAGAAGTAACTGTTTAGACTCTTGTGATGTGATTCAATTTTTAAGGTCAGAGTACTGTGGAAAAATCCAGTATTTGTACTTTTCACATTTCAGGTGGGCTAGATTGGATCCTGTGGTGATCTTGTTCTGCACTAAATAATGTGTTTGTAATAAGTCAAGTAAAAGTTTATTTCATAGCATGTTTTAAACAACCTCTGTGGGCCAACGTGCTGTACAGATTCTTAACTATATACTGTACTCACCTGTAATAAGTATTTTATGTTAATTACTTATTATATCATTTCACATACTGGAAATGATTGGGCAGTATAGAAGCAAACTGAAGGTTGAAGGCTTTGGTGGCATGTGTGAAAGGACAGTAAGATCACAGCAGGGGGGACATCATTCCCTGCAGGGTGGTTACTATGGGAGTAGTGACCCATTTGAGACCTCCCATCTTTGGATAAGATGGAGTGAACCGTGCATTCTATTATCTACTACAGATTCCCAAACATCCGTCTCTGTCTGCCTTGTGCCTTCACATTCATACGTGCACAATGTGTGCAGATGTGCGTTTTGAATGTGACTGCATACCATTTCCTTTTTGTTTGTCTACTACTGTAAGCCAGTGTGTATGCCCGTGTGAGTGAGTGCACGGCTGCCTTCATCCTCCCTCTCTGCACTGTACACACAAAATGAACCACCTACCACACAAAAGCAAAGAGCTGACAGAGCCTTTTTTTCTTTCTTTTTTTTTTTTTGTATAGCTAAGAGATTACATAATATGATTGAGTGTGCTGTGTACACATCCGCACACATACACACAAACTTTGTTGCAGATGGAGGGAGGTGCCACACGTGCACGCACCATACTCTCACCGTCTCTTTCCTGCTTAGTCAAACACACTTTGAGCCCATGCAGACAGACGGTGCACGCACAGATGTACACATGCACGCTCTCTCCGGAGACACCACCCCCACTTTAGTCGGCAAGCTGGACCCTCGGTGCCCTGAGGCAGAGAGACAGAAAGACAGAAGAAGAGATCAGTGGACCCAGTGATGTGTGTGTTATTTACACCCCAACTCCCAGTTTTTTCTCTCTCTCTCTCTCTCTCTCTCTCTTTCTTTCTCATTTTCCCAGTCTTCATCTTCCTTTTCCCCAATTCAAAGCTGCAAATTCAGCACTCTGTCAGCTCTGCTCGCAGTCTTGTGAAATCACATACTAACATTCTTTCCATCTTTATTTGCTTCATTCTCCATTTGACACAAAGGCTGCACCCCGTGCACATGGCGCTCACATTCTTCTTTTTCTTCTTCTTTTTTTTCCCTCCCTTTTTTTTTTTTTTTAATGAGCAAGAAGCTACCCCAGTGACATCTGAGCAGTCCCACCTTCTGCTTGGCGAATTATATATTTACGTGAGTTGCAGGATAACACGCGGTCTTTGAAAATGTCATCTGAAAAATGCATCCAGGACATCAGGCCAATCCTAAGGAGCCCACACCCTCATATGAAATATTCTACTTGATGAAGCATATAAACAGGAAGTGGGCCTTTTTTGTTTAGCACAACATTTTCTATGTGTATTTGTGCAACTGTGTTCCAGCAGCCTGCACGTGATTTCGTTAGTTTGCGTCTTTCCTTCAACTTGTGTTCGTGATGATTATTTTACATATAATCCTATACATTTGTTTATGCACGTCTGTCTCTGTGTCATTGGCCACACGCATTTCTTTCTCCAGTCATGCACAAGATACTTATGCCCTCCTAGCGGAGGACCTCGCGGGCAGGTTTGCGGCTCCCTCTGCTTCATCAGTGTAGAAATGACTCAGGCGCCCAGCCTCCCATCACTTCGCTCTAGTCTTAGGATGAAGGTTTGAGGCCATGAGATCAGAGAAGGTTGCTCAAAAGGGAGAGTGGAGGTGATGCACTGACAGAGAGCATAACATGATATGACACAGTGCGTTGCATTATGGCTGATTAACACATGCTCAGCTCCGTCACCCGCAATAGAAAAACACAAAGGTCTACCCATCTGCCTCTCTGCACTCTCCCTGCCTCTTATATCTTGGGGCTTCCCTTCTTTTTTTTCCCCTCTCCTCTGCCCCAGTTACTTGGCCATCTTTGCTGATTAAAGTAAGTGTGAAGGACATGCACTGACTTCAGTTGGGCTACTGAATTATTTGCTGTCTTTTTTTTGGGGGGGGTGGGGGTTAGTCCCTCCTGGGACACTGTAAGGAGACACTTTTCCACTTGATTTGCCGAGCACTACTTGTGGCTGACTGCCTTCTACCTTCACCAGAATGAGTGCATGCAATAAGAGCAATGAGCCTTGAATTTTAACACAGACATATTTGACCTTAGACTGGAGAGCATTGATTGGTCAGTTGCAGCAGAGGTTCTTCCTTTGTGCTTAAAGCAGTATTATGAGTGTTTCCTTAACTGTTACGCATTTACTTCAAACTACCCGTGTGTAAAACTATGCCTTTTTATAATACCCTTTAAATGTCTTCTTTGAGGTTCTCTTCTTTGAGAAACTTTAGGCTTTAAATACTTTGAATAGTTTAGAGGATTGGATTCAGTTAGATGATAACCGAAGTGAGCATGGATTTGCTGTGCCTTGTACAAACCACTCTTATCGTGTTTTTTGATAATGCCATTCGTGTGAACGTCCATTAGCAGCACTGGCATTTTCTCCGTAGATGACTGACATTTATGTATTTTTGGGAGTCATCAGGCAGATTAATCAGAAACATTTACGCTGCACATTTTTTTGCCCCGCTTCAGGTGTCCTCTCTAATCATCCTTATTTAATCAGGAAAAAGAGCAAAACAGGGTGGGCTATTTACGATCGCACTAAAAATAAGACATGCAAGTAATAGTCATTTACACACACTTTGACATTTTTTAGGGCACCTGCTCGCAGCCACACTTAACTCTATTTACTATGGGTCGGCAGAGAAACACCCCTCCCTTACGTTTCCCCCCGCCTGCCTCTCTGCTTCCCTTGCTTTTTTTCTGTTGTCTAATGAAATGCTAAATATTTGTTTCTTGAGGGTTGCATTTAAATGCTGGTCCTGCGCTGGTTGGGATCTGCATATCCTGTTCCACTTAATGAGTTCCAGTTATATTAGTTTCCAAGCATTAAGATGAGACTTTTTGACATTTCCCTGCTGGCCTTGTTGTCACACAAACAGGTTATGACATGTACTTGTCCCCTTTGACACCTCTGGCTTGCTGAATTTGCATTCCTATTTACACATATTAGCCATAACAAGAACACCTGCCTAAATACTTGTTCCACCAGAGGAGTTCTTGCCCGTCCTGTCGTGTCTTGCAGGAGGCAGATCCTTCTGGGTATGTGAGTTGTGCTGGTTTCAGTGCACTCCACAGATGTTTGATAAGTTAGGGATCTGGGGAGTTTGGGGTCAGGGTCAGTGCCTTGAGTTCTTTCTTTTTCCTGAGCTGTTTTTGTGTCAGAGGTTCACACAAATGCTAGGACTAGGGTTTTGCAGCAAAACATTGCAGTGTAATAAGAATATCGGTGTTATACATGTTGCTTGTTGGTATTTTCGATGTTGTGGCTGATCAGTGTTTGATTACTGCGTTGCTGCTGTTGTCATGCCAATATGCAAAGCGTTCCTTTAGCATCTTCTCGGATGAGATGGATCAGAGCCGTCTTTGTTTTTTTCAGCCACAAATGGAGAGAAGCAGCTTACTGTATAGCCTCTGTGGAAGCAAACGCCTCATCAGTTCTCCTTATTACCTGCACACAGACACGGAGTCCTCTACACATTGGCATACTCCCCTTGGTTGAGCAGCCAATTCTGTTCCTAAATGAATTTGCTTATTCTTTTTCTCCATTTGCCTCATGACCACCTCCCCAGTTCTATATTTCTCTCACTTTATCCCCCTCTTCTACTCCTTTTCTGTTGCACTGATTCATTTCCAGCGACAACAGCACAGCCGATTTTACTGTCAATTTCTGAGCCTGTCTTTGTGACCAAATATGGTCTTACAGGCACCTACTTTACTGGGAATTACTGCTCTTTTGGCATTTGCTTAATGCAGTAGAGTCAGTACTGTGCAAGATGACCAGAAAACTTTTCAGGTGTGTAACTGAGATCAAAGGAGTTGGAAGAACTCACTGGCTTTGCAGCTAACGTGTTCCGCTCACAGTACAGTCTGTAGTTTCCTCTTGCCTCAGTGCCTACACACTATCATCCCCATCTTTCTCATCTTTAATTCAACCTGTTTGTCTTTGACTTCCTTCTTCCCCTTTTGTCTTTTTGCAATCTAGGCTCTGAATTAGATATCTTATTTATCATTTCTCCCTTACTTTACCCGTACTCTAACAAAGTACATTATTACTATTATTTTTAATTGATTTAATTTCTTGATGTGTGATGATTTCTAACAATATTATTTTGGATCCCTACACTTCCCAGGTTACAGTTTCTCTAACTGCCATTGTATGTTGACTTCCTGTATGTTTTGTCACTTGTGCTGTATCAGTACAGGGCCAATTTGAGCTACATTTCTGCCACTACCAGCTCTAAGACTGTCTGAATGAATACTGATTGTCATTGTGCAACCAATTATAGGAAGGAAAGTTGAAGGTTGTGGACCTTAAGGTTATCAGACCAGGTATTGTGTGCATTTTGCTCTCCTGGGTAATTATCAGTGGATTCAGATTGACTCCTAACATAATCGTTCCGTTGCTCTCGCCTTTCATAAATTTGTGTAGTCATTATTTCTCTGCACCCTCTTTTCTGTCACTTGTGAGCAACTTTTTTTAAACCCATGTGTTACATTTTTGATAGACCCATCCATGTCACCACCATAATTATTCAAATGACTGTCAAGAGCATGAATGTTGCCATATTTTCTATGCATTTACACTTAGTTATTCTTTGACTGACCCTTAGGGGCATGACTGGCATATTATGCTTCATCAGTTAAACTAGACGTGGGATTGCAGTGTGTGCAAGGTGCCTGAAATAACTTTATTCCCACCTTGCTTTGCTGCCTGATTTTACAAACTTGACACCTTTTTTTTTTTTTTTTTCAGACCCAGGTTGGAGATAATTTTTGATTCATTCCAGGACATTTTTTTTAATTATTATAATTCTCAGTAGTCTTCCTTTGTAATTTAGGCCAGTCCACTTCTACTGTGTTCATAATCCTTGCTTGCCAGCCTGCAGGAAAACCCCCTCTAAATCTAGAGAATGGGAACACTCTGCTAGTTTTGGGAGTGAGTTTTTGTGCATTTTACGGACCCAATGTTTTTTTGTTTTTTTTTTGTGTGTGTGTGTGTGTGTGTGTGTGTTTTTTTTCCTTCTGTCCTCCTCTCTTGCCTTAGGGAGAGACTGTTACATAAACAGGCTCTCGTCATCCCCACATTTTGATTCCCGCTGTTGTACCAGCCTCTTTTCATACTGCATTTCTCTCTCTCTCTCTCTCTCTCTCTCTCTCGTTTTCAATTATTTACTGACTTTTCACCATATGTCTCCACACACTATGTGTTTATTTCCTATTTCCTCAGTGTGCCAGTAAGGGTCACCCTGAAGCTCTTTGCATGGTTCAAAAGTATACTTGGAATTCAGATATACAGCTGCTGAGAAAGCGTACACTTTATATTACTGTAATATGGGAATGATCTCTGTAGCCTGAGCACAAACTGAGAAATGTTTCATAATGTTTTAAAATTGTATTTTGCTGCAGCCATGTCAGCTTTGGGTGTAGTATTTAGTTTTCCTGCCAAATTCTTCAAATGAACGGTTTTCTCCCAAAGAGCAGACAACGCACAGGATAGATTTTCAGCTGTTATGCACGGGCTTTGTTTATATTAGGCAAAAACCCTGTCGTGTACTACAAGATATAAAGTGTTTAGCAACCACTTTTATTGTGGTTAGTAGTATTTTACTGGTGATGTGTTCTGCAAGCCATCAGGCCAAGCCACTCGGGTTCTTTTTCTCCACTGCTATAAATGCAGTCAAGGAATTAACAACAGAATCTATTTGACCAATCTCCTAATCACTAAGCTTTCCCGTTTAAAATGTGAGGAGGGGGGTGGTCTATGAATGTTGTGTATTATGATTTATTGCCTTTTTTACCACTGTGTCAGCTTGGAGATTGTTATCTGCACGTGCCAGAGCAAATGCCTGCCTTGACACTGCTGATAGAAGTGCTCATAATCTCACTTGTAAATGGAACATCAGATATTCAGGGTAACAACATCAGAACAGTGATTCAGAAACATTTAAGTTTTTTACCTCTGATTTCATTAAAATCTGAATGTTATGCCCTTAATATCCTCCCCCTTTCCATTTATTTCTCTCCTGTCTAGTTTTTACTTCTCTTTTTGCTTTCCATTGCTGTTCGTCACCGCGCCGCCTCTCCGTCTCTACTCTACATTACTCCTGTTCCCTTATTTCTCACTAACAATGATCAGAATTCTTCTACAGAGAAAAACAGACTAGGGAGGTTGTTGCCACCCTGTGTAAAGGCAGTTGTCATGGCAACACTTTGGCAATCCAGGACGGCCTAGCCTGTTAATTAAAAAGTTGATTAATTGTCTTTTAATTGCATACTTGTACACTGTAAAACCAAAGTAGTCCTTTTTCTTAATCACTCTATACTTGTCTTTCCTTATTCTCTTCTTGCTCTTGTTCCTTTAAGCTTTTCTATAGTTTCCAGTGATCAGGCAGAGAGCATGCTCTCACGGACAGTAATCCAGTTGAGCTTATAAACATCTTATGGAGGAGGCTTGAAAGACAGAGCAGGGAAAGGGGATGAGCTGAAAGGATGTGCAGTCACCGTTAATTTCAACCCCCACCCCTTTTTTTTTCCTGCACACAGAAGCACCATGCAGGTGCTGCTATAGAAAGTAAACTTGACACATTTGGCCTCAAGGTCATACCAAGGACAGTTACTAGGGAAATCAACACAGAGAGGTGAAAGCTGTGTGCCCTGGGAGGGTTGGCCAGAAGATATTAGAAATATATAATATATTAGAAAATATTATTTTATATTGCTAAGTATTCATAATTATGTAGCTATATATATATATATATATATATATATATATATATATATATATATATATATATATATATATAAAAAGCACTGCGTATTTAATGTAGGGAAAGGAAAGCAAACATGTTGCGTTTTGGTTGGTAATACGTTAATTTTTAAATTTGGTATAAGCTCAAGTGTTAGTGGTAACAGATGCATTAAGTAAAGGTTTGTTATAATTTGAAAATTAAAAATTAATTTTCCATCATTAAGTTGATTATCTTTACATCCAACACTATGCCCATTTTGCTGGTGCCTCAGTGAGGCACTACCAGCAGCTTCACATGGCACAGTGCTGGCACTGTTACATTGTCTTCACAACGGTTTCTTTTATCTGGTCCTCCTCGTGCTAACTTTGTCCTTGTTTGTTTCTTTCTTGCCCACTCTGTAACCCTGATGCTGTTACACTCGTGTGGTGTTTGTGCAAATTGCCAACCTGAAAATACCAGTCTTTGACTAACAAATACCATTACTCATTATTTCCTTATTGTTATTGAAGGAATTTTTTGTTTTGTTTTGTTTTTCATTATAATTAACAAGACTGTTTTATAGAACCAACATTAAGGATACAGGGCAGCTGTGGAGGATGCAGAGTTCATTTGGCAAACAATTGCAAAATTAGTGCATGATTCATGGTTCAGGCAAGTTACTGAACCAAAACCTCAGAATTTGTAATTGTGGCCCTCTTTTCCAGCAGCACTTCTTCCTTTTTTAAATCAAAGTTATCATGAAATACAGTGAGACAAAGTGTTTGTCTTTCTCACAACTTAATTACTGTATCACTCCCTTTTTTCTGTCCCTTCTCGCTCTTTGTCTAAACCTTTGAAGATTTTTCTGTATCATGTTCTTGGAGCTCGTTGACTTTAATTGCATGCCTATTCCCCAGCGATGCCTTTGTTTGCTCTGATCTTGTGCGGCTTGATCATCTTTTAATGGCCTCCGAAAGACACAGAAACTGCTCGAGTTAAAGAAACAGCCCACTTGACATAAGGCTCCATATACTAGAGGGACTACCTCCAGGGACCATGGGTTTGTTGATGTTGTCGTCTCGTGTGCGTGTGTGCGTGTGTGAACACGCTTCTGTGAATGTCATCTGTAAACAACGCCTGGATCGATCTCACAGCTGTCTGTATTTTCATACATGGTGAGTAGGGTGGCACCCGTGTGCAGGGTAGCTCAGGTGTAGGTTTTTGTGCGTGCACGCAGATCGCTCTTGATTTCATATGCACCCACATTCTCTGTTTCTATGGTAACGCCATGCCCCCCTTCAGTTCACATGCTCATACCACCAATCTCTGTCAGGTGTAACTTGGTGTTTGTTGCTAATAGTACTTTGTCAGCGGTCTGACAGACCTACTCCCACCACCCACCCGAACACACACACACGTCTAAGTGGATCAATTTGTGTCAATTTAAAAAGTGTAACAAGTTGCCACCATGATAGCCTTAGGTCGTCTCCAAGCCCTTGACTGCTGTTTGCACGTCCGTGCACACGTATGTGTATGTTTTGGGGTCATATTAGCCGTGTAAAGCTGGGGTTGAGTAGCCTTGCCGCCTGCCTGCTGCCTCTTTGATGGGGGAACATCTGTTGGCTGTGATATGAAGCTTGGGAGTATCTCTTTCTCTCTCCTTCTCCCTCTCTCCTTCACTTGCTCTTCCGTTTCTGTTATGAATTCCCCAGCTGCTCGGCTCCCTCCCTTCACGTAAAAAACCCTGTCCCAGACCACCTGTGCAGTTTTAATGCATAATTTATCTGCTAAGTAACCACATCCGAGAGACTCATCTCTCCATCCGTCTCATCCTTTCCCTCTATGCCCTCATTGAGGTTTGGCTCGGGATGTCGACGTGGACCCCGATTTCCTAATATCCCCGTTAAAGCAGATTAGGATTGATTAGGTTTCATTGGTGGGCAGTGTATCCAAGTGTTGAAATCAGCAGCCAGTAGTGTCAGCTCGAGTCAAGAAGAATTTTGTAACTTCAGTTTAACAAGACTTCAGTTTCACCTCTGGCAGCAGAACAAGAAGCCGCGCAACACCTATTTTGACCTCTTTATTGGCAAGCATCAACTAGACGATCGATTTACATATCTTATTGATTATTCTTCAACCTTTGCCAGAGGTGCTATGTCGAATCCTAAGGCAGAATACTTTTGTTGAACTCCTATACTTTTATACTATTGTGTTCATGTCTCCAATCTTAATATACTGGTGCTGTATGACTCCAGTTTTTACAGCTTGTCATACGCCTGTTATGCAGCTGACATGTTTTGTTACCATACCCACTTACGTGGCCTTGCAGGCCCAAAAGCAGTCGTATTGCATTAGCCCATTGTGACAGAAACGGTGTTGTTACCACATTGTAGCTTAACCTGGACCAATTTTTCCTAGGGCTACAGTCATGTATTATGTCTGAGTATGAGTACAGCAAGGAAGAAATGACAAGGAATATTGCAAAGCAAGTCCCTCAACCTCTAAATCAGTTTTTTTATTCTCCTGTCCTGCTTACTTAGACCACCAAGACAAGGTGAGCCATGAAGGTTAATGTACCATCAACAACCCCTCTTAACCTTGAACACTGTCTTTTTTATTCTCCGTGTGATGTATTGGGTTAGTGTCTTTTTAGTTTAGTGTTCAAGAGCAATTGAGCTTTCGCAGCACCTGTCAGTCAAGTAGCTGTCCAGTCAAGATCAATAATGACATTTTTCATGTGGAGGCTACTCCATTTGAATTGGAAGTTGTCAGAGACACAGCAGTGACCCTGAACTTGTAGTGTTGCCTTACATTATGATCATTGCACTACAAATGAACTCTTAAACAGTCAGTAAATCAAAGTGGTGGAGTCTGGTAGAATGCCCGTCAGTCGAGCTGCTTTCTACCATGATCAGCTCCGAGTATCTTCGTGTTAGACATTGTTCTGAAAAGAGAAGTGAAAAAGGTTTGCACTTTCACCATTTCAGTGATACCAAAAATAAATTTTTTTTTTTTTTTAGATTTGTTTGGCTGATTAAGTAGTCGCCCTAAAATAAGATCAATATTAAACAAGAGTTTTCTTAATTTGGAGATTGCATTTGATAAAGCAGAGGGTTGTCAGATTTCTGAGAACTATAAAATGTACCCTGCTTTATGAAGAATGTGCTGAAATGTTTGTGGTCTTGTGCTGTGAGGCTAGCCCGGTATTTAAAGTTCCCTTCTTTTGTGTAGAGTGGGTGTTTCACAGTTAATCAGCCCTAAGAGTGTTAGGCAGCCCAGTTCAAACCGATGGACTTTCTGAAAGTCTGTTTCCGCTGCCACACAGGAAAGAAATTTGTGACAAATGAGAACGAGCTCATAGCATCTCCCAACCACAGAAAATCTGTCGAACAGCCAAGAATTACAGCTGTCACAGATGATGAGCTCAAGATGACTGCGTCAGCTGTCAGTAAAATGATTCTCAGAGTGTGAGTAAAGTCGTCTTTTTAAAAACAGCTGCTGGAAAAGAAGTCGGGGTGACACATATTCAAGATCATTTTAAAGTCCTCCAACTGGCATTAGATTGTCATAACTATAGTAGACCATCACTTCACCTTTTGTATTAAACATGATTATTATCATTATCCATACATCCACTTTCTTAACTGCATGTGCAGGTCAGGGTCATGGAGGAGGATTCTGTCATAGAGGTAAAAGTGGGACTGGCAGTGAGCTGAACACATTGCCAGTCCCTCACAAGGCTGACACAGAGACTGACAACCACGCACATTCATGTGCAGATTTACTCTGACTTAGGGTCACCAGTTATACTACAGCTATACAGGGAGTGCAGAATTATTAGACAAGTTGTATTTTTGAGGAATAATTTTATTATTGAACAACAACCATGTTCTCAATGAACCCAAAAAACTCATTAATATCAAAGCTGAATGTTTTTGGAAGTAGTTTTTAGTTTGTTTTTAGTTTTAGCTATTTTAGGGGGATATCTGTGTGCAGGTGACTATTACTGTGCATAATTATTAGGCAACTTAACAAAAAACAAATATATACCCATTTCAATGATTTATTTTTACCAGTGAAACCAATATAACATCTCCACATTCACAAATATACATTTCTGACATTCAAAAACAAAACAAAAACAAATCAGCGACCAATATAGCCACCTTTCTTTGCAAGGACACTCAAAAGCCTGCCATCCATGGATTCTGTCAGTGTTTTGATCTGTTCACCATCAACATTGCGTGCAGCAGCAACCACAGCCTCCCAGACACTGTTCAGAGAGGTGTACTGTTTTCCCTCCTTGTAAATCTCACATTTGATGATGGACCACAGGTTCTCAATGGGGTTCAGATCAGGTGAACAAGGTGGCCATGTCATTAGTTTTTCTTCTTTTATACCCTTTCTTGCCAGCCACGCTGTGGAGTACTTGGACGCGTGTGATGGAGCATTGTCCTGCATGAAAATCATGTTTTTCTTGAAGGATGCAGACTTCTTCCTGTACCACTGCTTGAAGAAGGTGTCTTCCAGAAACTGGCAGTAGGACTGGGAGTTGAGCTTGACTCCATCCTCAACCCGAAAAGGCCCCACAAGCTCATCTTTGATGATACCAGCCCAAACCAGTACTCCACCTCCACCTTGCTGGCGTCTGAGTCGGACTGGAGCTCTCTGCCCTTTACCAATCCAGCCACGGGCCCATCCAGTCTTGACGTTTCAGCTTGTGTGTCTTGTTCAGTGGTGGTCGTCTTTCAGCCTTTCTTACCTTGGCCATGTCTCTGAGTATTGCACACCTTGTGCTTTTGGGGACTCCAGTGATGTTGCAGCTCTGAAATATGGCCAAACTGGTGGCAAGTGGCATCTTGGCAGCTGCACGCTTGACTTTTCTCAGTTCATGGGCAGTTATTTTGCGCCTTGGTTTTTCCACACGCTTCTTGCGACCCTGTTGACTATTTTGAATGAAACGCTTGATTGTTCGATGATCACGCTTCAGAAGCTTTGCAATTTTGAGACTGCTGCATCCCTCTGCAAGATATCTCACTATTTTTGACTTTTCTGAGCCTGTCAAGTCCTTCTTTTGACCCATTTTGCCAAAGGAAAGGAAGTTGCCTAATAATTATGCACACCTGATATAGGGTGTTGATGTCATTAGACCACACCCCTTCTCATTACAGAGATGCACATCACCTAATATGCTTAATTGGTAGTAGGCTTTCGAGCCTATACAGCTTGGAGTAAGACAACATGCATGAAGAGGATGATGTGGACAAAATACTCATTTGCCTAATAATTCTGCACTCCCTGTACTAATTACCCAGTGAACAAAAGGACAGGGAGAGCATGCAAACTGCTGACCACTGCACCACCATGCGAGTTTGTTGCTCTTGATTTACTTCTGTAAGTGCAACAACAACAAACTTGGGTTAAAACTACACGTTTTATGCTTATAAACGAGATACTTTTGAAAATTCACTTCTCTTTTTTTCTTTTTTTTTTACTTTGGAGGATTCTGTTTAGTTATGGCAGATGCGACGAGGCAGCTTGCATCTCGGTTGCCCCCATATCATGCTGTACTTCAGCTGCGAAGACCCCCTCATTGCGGCGCCTTTGCTCGTGCACAAATGATGCCGGCATAATGCCGCCGCAGTCCTAAGATGGCATGCCAGCGTGACATTGTAACTCAACAGTGTTGGTGTCTAGTGTGGCGTGTCCTGCCATGCTGGCTTTCCCTTTCACGCAGACAATGATTCCGCTTTGTGACTGCCTCTGCTGCTAGCTTTAAGGCGCAACAAAAAGCACCCTTCCCAATCCCATCCCAGTACCTTTTACACAGAAGCGGCGAGGTGGAGGAAGAACAGCCCCACCTTGAATAGGCTATGAGAAAGTGGCGGCTGTCCATCTTGTTGATCATTCTCCAGCTCTAATGACTTTGTCAATATAGAAACATTGTTAAAGAACAGAAAATCCAGGCCTGTCCACCTTTCTGCCAACCTGACCCAGTCATTAACATAACACTGTTGCTGATTTTTAATGAGCTCTTTCTCACTTTTTATGCAAATCAGATTCCTCTCTGCTCCTAATTTACAGCAAAAGTCAAGCTTTTAGAGTTTTAAGGCAACATCTTGTCAACACAATCTAGCTCTTCGTTTTAATACAGTATCCAGTAGCAACCATCCACGTATTATTGTTTGACAGTCTTAAGAAATGAAAATGAATGTTAAAGCAAAACTATTTTCTTATGTGCAGCATAAAGGCTTTTGATGTGCAAGAGAAAAAAACGTGCCCTCCAATTGAGTTAATGAACCTTTGTCGCTAAAGGGAGATTCATCAGGGATATAATGGGGCTAAATTGATTCACAAAGTGCACTTGCATGAACAACGTGCTCCTATTGATTTCAATTGTTCTTCAAGTCTGATTGGGTAATGAATAAATAATGAAACTTTGTAAAACACATGTAATAAGATAGACCACCAAGATTTTATTATCTTAATCACATTAGCCCTAGCTTCAGCTAGTTTGCAGCATTCTTTCTGAGGGACACCTGCTTGTTCCAGGTTGCGTGGGCTGAGCCCTCTAGTCTCCTGAAGTGTGTTAGACTCAGATGGCAGTGCTTCCTCTGTTGAGTGTCATGTATTTGTGAGTGCCATATATGAGGACAAAACTTGTAAAGCTACTGAATTTGTTGCACAGATAATATTCTTTTCGAATGTGATCGCATTTATGCCTCAAATAAGTGTGATGTTCTCAATTTGGTGGAGAAAGTGAGTTGTATGAAATGAAACACTTTTTTTCTCTTAGAGATTTGTTTCCAAGCAATTTGCATCTAAATGAGGCATATTTGAGATGTTTACTTTTTAATGTTACTGCACTGTTTTCTTCTAACATCTGGAGGTGAGGCCTTGTTTTTTTCTTTGCTTCTCAAGCTTGTATTTGCATTTGTCTGGCGTATTAGACCCTTGCTATGATGAAAATTTGGGGTGTTTGTTTGCGTAAAAAAAGTGTACACTTTGTGTAGCAATGGTGATTTTAGTCTTAACAGACCATACACACATACACAATCACATACACACACACTCTACTACAATTGACACACTGCCACATTTAATCAGTGTTCAAACCAGCCCTCACACCCTCGTTCTGGCACTACGTGTGTGTTCAGTCATCCATCTGTCTGTGTATTCATCCACCTGTGCTTGAATGTGTGAATCTATGAATGTTGCACCATTGCTTAGTCTTTCTGGACTGCGGCAGTCTTCTTCAGATTAGAAATATTCAGATAAATTGACTCTAAGCTAATCAGCAGACCTCTTAATTATCCAGAGCAGAGCTGCACTTAACTGTCAAAGAGGTACTCTTCAGCCAGAGAGGTGTCTTGGGTGCCAGGCTTAGAAAATAAGGCTTGCCACTATTGTACTGCTGTAAAAACCTGGCCATGACAGCTCATTTTTCTTCAGAGCTGTTGGGGTTTCGTTTTGGGGTTTTTTTGGGGGTTTTTTTGTTATTTTTTTTATACAGCCTTTCGTTACTTAATCAGCATTTGGCAATTAAACATTACACTGGCTAATGCCAAAGCTTCTCAGCTCGATAAGCAGAATTTCTTTATTTTTTTTGGTCAATTTTATCATGTGTGGTTAAAGTGATTAGAAAAATAAAAGAGTTGGCATATTCGTTTGTAGCCAAAACCAAGGAAGCAGGATAATGGAAGATTAACAGAATGAAAGTTAGAGGAAACAACAAAAAAAATCCAGCTGGAAATTGGAAATCAGCTAATCCCTAACACACATGCTTCAACTATTTTTCCAGCTTTTTTTTTTTTTTTAATGTGATTCTGATAGTCACTCTGAGCGCAACCTTTCCCCATCACCACATTACCCCACTGGACTTACTTGTCACTCACTTGGGTGTAAGTGTGTTTTGTCATTCAAGAGTTGTGAAGGTCAGCCTAACCTTCCATCTCTCAGCTTGGGCTCCATTATTAGGACTTGTCCTTTCAACATGAGCTAAATGGCCTGCCGCTTTTCTTTTTCTTTTTTATCCCTTTTCCCCATAATTCTATCTCTCTCCTCTCGTCCCCTCTTTCACTCTCTCATTGTCTGTGGCAGCTTGGTGGCTCTAGCGTCTGGCTGCAGTTGCAGAGCAGCAGCAGAAGCAGCAGTCACATACCTGCATTCAAGTGGAACAAACAGGATGGTTGGCTGCTCACGGAAGGTCATCAGCCCTGGGCACAGTGTGTGCACGCTTGTGTGTTTGTGTGCATATATTTCTAATTTTTTTTTTTTTTTATAGCTTTAAAAAGTGACAGAGCTCTTTCTTCTTTCTAATGATGTGCTCAAATAATGCAGAATAAATTTTCATCTTGCTGTAATCACACTGATCACTCATGTCTTTTATCCGTATTGGCCACAAATAATAAATATGGTAACATATGACCTTCTGCCCTCATTCAATCATGCAGCAACAAAGGGAAAAACGGGGATCTGATGTTTTCTTTTAGCAGAAATCTGCTTCCGAAGTGGACACCAGGATCAGAGGTGTAAAGATCAAAACTAGAGACACAGTTAATTAACTCAGGGTTGCGATTTATTTATTTATTTTTTTGTGGCTTTTTCTTTCTTTGAGGATATCCTAAATAAAACATGTTTTTTTTTTTCTAATAGTTTATAACTTTGAACCTTTGCGCTTCTACACATCATAGAATCGGATGTCGACATGAAGCCTTCTCATTGTGCTCTCTGTCCAGTCCCCCCGTAACTTGCTATCAGCCTAAAACTGCTGCAGTGACATCTGCCAGGCTAATGAATGGTGACACTCTAATCTTTGTCTTCCCTAATTGGTGCTGCAGGTTTGATCAAAAGCCAAGTCATGCTAGCTCAGTTGCAATATGGTAATCATGTTTATTACTAGACGCTGTGTATTCCAGCATTTGTAAGTGTGCACATAAAGTCTGCATATCTAAAATAGCTATGCTATCCTAATATTGGTTGATCTTGGGGGGTTTGTTTTCAGCCCTAAGTGACCTTAATCGACCTCTACCCCCAGAATTTCTACCTGTCTACATTCTTTCTGTCTTATTTCCTTTCTCCCAAAGCTGCAAAGCTGTAAGCTATGCACAATTAACTGTGTGGTGCTTCAAAACTGTTATTTGGTGCCAGGCTGCAAATACATCAATTCTGCAGTCAAGTTGGGCAGTTTAACTCTGGGTGCATTCGTAGAGCTGCAGTTTTGGCACTTGCATGTTCCATTTTTCAGGCCCTTTACTATTTGCTCAACAAAACCATCAATTGCCCCAGCCTTAAAATATGCCTTCAGACGATAAAGAAACCATGTGCCCCCCACAGTATGATGGTTTGAACAGATTTAGGTCCCCTCGGCATGAATAATACCTTGGCCATATCAATGAGGTACAGGATCATCTTAGCGTGCAGAGGAGCGCATTTTATACTAAAGCCTCAGGTGTGATTACCACGGGCATCTTGGCAGATGAGCCAAGACAGTGGAAAAAGTGACAACAGTAAAACCAGCTAATCTAATTAGCTGAAAGATACCGTGCACTGAAATAATTAGCCAGAATCTAATTGGCTGATATCAGTGTGCTGTTAAAAATCTGCCTGCCTCATTTTCTTCTTTTTCAGTAACCTTTAAAAGTAAACAGTTCCCAAATAGCCTGCAGAAATGTGCAGTAACAAGCAGTCGGGCTACAGCTATACAAGAAGTTGGAGCAGTATGAAGCTCAGCTGTACTTGTTGACTTTTGAGATCCCCACGTAACCTCTCCTCCTGTTTCACAATGATTCATCAACAGGGAGCTGATTAGCTCGCTTTCATCCTAACAGTCTTGTGTTTATGCATGTGTTTAATGCTATTACTGTACCTGAAGCTGTATACAGACATGCTGCTATTCGCTTTAGCCGCCTACTCTTTCTGGTGCGTCCCCTTCTTTATGTAAACACACATACACGCGCGGGCTTGCTGACATCCATGCAGTTTGATATGTGGCCCAAGGCAAAGCACTTCTCTCTAATGAGCCTCCTGCCCTCCGTTTCTCCTGGGGAGCCGAAAGAGGACTAACCTTGATGCAGCTTAGAAAGGATGTAACCTGCTTACACGCATCCTCATAAATTGCTGTGCTCGTGAAGGAACCTAATTGACAACATCCTTTACCGAGGGAGTGATATTATCGCCGACATTACATGGCTAATCTTAACTTGATCCTCGGTCCACCTTCAATCCTTAACCCTAAAACAGGGGCGGGCAACTCCAGGCCTCGAGGGCCGGTGTCCCTGCAGGTTTTAGATGTGTCCTTGAACCAACACAGCTGATTTAAATGGCTAAATTAGCTCCTCAACGGCTGTATCCCAATTCAGGGTCTGCAGCCTTAAAGTACGCAGCCTTAACGGTCCACACGGGCCGCGTACTCAAAGACCGCTAAGGCTGGAAATGAGAGGCTTGTGAAATGGGAGGGTCTAGCCTCCGTCGCGCTGCCCAGGTTGCCTAGCAACCATGACACTAACAGCTGGAAACGTTTCATACAGCTTTGTTTGACAGAAATGAAGGACAAAATCTTTTGTTCATTTGTTTGTTTGTTTCTACATGAGCTTTGATTTGATAAGTATCTGAGGCTGACTGTGAAACCATGATTATTGGGCTTCACTTCTGTACTGAACAGTCATTTAGATTAGCTAGTAAATAACAATTAGCTAATGTTGTTCATGAGACTAAAGTCATCTCACTTTGGTAATGTAAATATAATATGGCCAATATTAAAGTTATAATTTCAATCATCATTCACTGCTGTAATAACTAATAAACTGTTTCAAATACTGAGCTTCAGTAAAGATTCAAGCTGCATTTATTTATATTATTTATATTTCCTGTCACCTTAAATCTTCACTCAAAGACAGGTTTCTTTGACACTGTATATATAACTGTGTTATATATATGAGAGACAAATGTTGTTCTTTTAATATGTTGGCATTACTAAATTTGTCTCAGTGCTTACTTTAAATATCCATAAAATCATCACATTCTCTGTAAGATTAACGTCAACTATTGAACGGCGTATATTTTAAAGTAAAGGCTTTAAAACCAAGTTAGTACAAACATCGCTAATGTCACATAACTCTGCCGACATGTGGCCAACAGTAATGTTTTAATGTTCTTCGTTATTAAACATTCGCACATAAATAAGTGACATAATATTCAGTACTTACTTTTAAAAGTTTACTCTTCGGCCGCCCCTCTTCCGCTGTTTGTTTTCCCGGCAAAATTATCCACACCCACCGCCGCGCTATGCATTCTGGGATATGTTGGGCCACGAAGTCTACACCGCCACATCCTTAAAATTCAGTGAAATGAAGGACTCATTTGAGGGCCGCATTTCGAGCAGCCTTTGAATTGGGACAGCCTTCGTCGCGTCGCTGTGATGTAATCGGCCTTAAAATGCGGCCTTTAAGGCTGCAGACCCTGAATTGGGATACAGCCAACATGTCCTGAAGTTCTCCAGAGGCCTGGTAACGAACTAATCATGTGATTCAGGTGTGTTGACCCAAGGTGAGATCTAAAACCTGCAGGACACCGGCCCTCGAGGCCTGGAATTGCCCACCCCTGCCCTAAAACAACTGCTGGAAGACGTGAGGAAGATCTTTGCAAATATCTGTGTTCAGAAACATCTTTGTAGTATTATGTGAGGTCAGAAATCTGTCATAGGAGTGATGGACTGTCCCATATGCTGGCAGCATCAAGGGTTTGAAATTGGACCAAAAATAATTAGTGAAAACGAATGTTGCTTTGCTGTTGCTTGTGCAATATGCCACCAAGACCGGATATGTCAGCATGACATTCCAGTCTCATTCAGTAGTCTCATGCTGTTATAAATCTCGGGCCACTAGTGCAGCATGTACGAATTCTCATTGTATGAATTTCTATCCCTGAAAAATGTTTGGCACATTAAGCTTGACCTATCTGATCTCCATGTTTGTGTTGCATTGACATGACTTTTTTAACACATTTTTTTACTCCTTGTATGTGTTGTAGATCTGGGCCAATTATGAGGAGAAACCAGTGGAGGAGGTCGTGCATCTTTCAGAGGAGAAGGAGCGCGTGGCAAACTACAAACCAGTCTATGTCACTGAAATCACCGACACCCTGCACTTCTACGCCCAGGATGTAGAGACAGGTACCTCGACATGGTCGTGTGCATGAGTGAGGGAGTGCGTGAAAATTCATTTTTGTTCACTTAGTTTTCCAAGTATATAATTTTCGAGTTGGCCTAAAGAGGCAGCTTGCAAAACCAGACAAACAGACTCCAGTGAATATAAAATTTGATAGAGTAACCAATGAGAATTCGTTTAGAAAAGTTGAAATTGCTTTATAAACATGCTGTTTTACTTCAAGCTGCATATTTTTTCTGTCAGCTTTTGCAGCTTCACACTAAATACCACTATCTACACCAGCTCCCAACAGCGGTGGCAAGCAAGGACTTTGTATTTTATTCCCTTTTAACACCAGACTGACTTTATGAATGACAATTATCTCTACTACTCAGACATTCGGCTCATCCCCTGCTGCAGCATCCCTCCCACCAGGAGACAAAACAAAGGACGTCCCGCTTATTATTACTACTAAATGATAGGAATAAATCACTACATCCCCTCCTGTCACCATTGATGTTTGCAGTTTTTTTTTTAAGTCAAATGGAGTCTTACAATTTAATCTACTCTCTCTATGATAACAAAAAGTTTGCCATTTAAAGCTCGGATAGGCAATCTGTTTGAAATTTTTGTGGTTTAAAAAAAAAATATATAATGATCCCCCATGAAGCAATGTGGGGGACTAGACTCCAGCACTTCTGCTGGCCTTTGATTTTGGGCTTTAGAAAATCCAGCCAATCATAGAACTCTTGAGATCAGATCAGATGAGTAGTGTGTACACAAAAAGTCTGAGTAGGAAGTAAGGCATACATGCTCAATTGGATGAGCAGAGGTAGTGGGTTTCAAGTCTTGTGTGAAGCCAAAAAACAACATGGAATTTGTTTTAGTTCATATGAAACGCGGCACTTGTACTTGTGCATCTCAAAAAAGTTAATTTTTTTGGGCTACAATGAGATATAAGCCATAATGATCCAAATCAAAACACAAAAAAGGCTTGAAATATGTAAGTATGTGCTTATCTGCTTTGAAGGGTTTAGAATAGAGGGGAGAGCGCTTCAGGGGTGGGTTGTCTATTTTAAATTCTGTCTATGTAGCTTTAATTATTGCCTTGACACAATTTTGCATTTAGAAACATGCAAATACATTAAAAGCTGCATTGACAAACTAGCTGGAACAGATCTGAATCCTTTATGCCAATCACTATCCCTTCATCGTCTGCCAGTTTGTAGGAGCAACTCAGGATTCTGAGGTCTTCCTCTCTCTCTGCCGCCCCCCCCCCATCTGTCTTCACTGGCAGTTGCCTGGTAGAGGCCATGAAATTGACTTTGGCCACCTTTTAATTTGCCTCACTGTCATCATTAATTAATTTGCCTTCATTTACTGCCAATCTAAGCCTAAGCATCACACGCATCTTAATAATCCAATCATTTATGACTGTGAAAAACATTTAGCTCACAATTGTTTGTATAACCTTTCTGTACATTGAAAGCTTCGGGTATTGTGACATGCGCTCAATAATTTTTTCTATCAGTTGTAGATTCAAATCTAAAGCCTTTTCACTGCCTCTGGCTACTTCAGCTTCACTTTCCTGCAAGTCAGGACTGATGTTCAGGTTGAGTGAGTTGTTTTGGGGTTTTTTTTTTAATCACTGATCTTAATTGGGTATCTGTGTGAAGATGCTGAAATATATGATACATTGCACATTAACCTGAAACTAGGGTTAATGCCTTCAGCATCCTTTATTTTCAGTTGGGTGGGGTGGGATAGAAGCAAAAATATATTACACAATATCTAAAACTGAGTAGGAGTTCATGGTCTTGTGGGAAACAATGTACTCAAGCTACACTTAAAAGAGCAAATCAAAGCATTTTTATTGATTTTTAGCATATTTCTCATAAGTTCTTTATACCTATAAACGAACCTGGGGAAATGGAAGATGCAAGGTATTTACAACTTCAACGTTTTTTTAGGGGGTAGAATCTAAAGTGTTGCATTTAAAGAAATTGTACACAATCTGCATTTTTTTTTTTTTTAAACATTGCTGCTCTCGGTGCATTTTGACAGGGGAGCTGTGAGTTATTTAATCTTTTCTCATATAAAGGCTTGATTTTTAGATGATCCAGCAGTGCTGGGGCTTTTTTAATTTATTTTTTTCCCTCTTAATTGGCTCGTGTTCTTCTACCAAGAGACTTGCGTGCTACTTTAAAAAAAATGTTATTCTCAGCAGGGAAGAAAAACCTGACCGGTCTTCACCCTCTGCTTTCCTCTCCTCATCTCCCTCTCCTTCATGTTGTTTGCCCCTCCTTCCTCCATCTCCTTTTCTCCCTTGGTTTCTTTCAGTTTCGCTGACGCTCCCTCAAAGCTACATTAAGTCATACCAACCTCTTGAAGAGAACATCAAAGTGTTAGGGCCTGTAAAATCATACAAGCTGAGTGCTTTATCATTACATGCCCCCACCTCCACCCCAAAAAATTTTCTGAAAAGGACTTTTATATACTCAGATAAGCTTGGAAGTGGAGGCTGAATTTTTTAATACTCTTGTGATTGCAACTGATGACAACATACCACCTAACATAAATGCATAAGTGAAAGAGTGATTATAGCATCTGTCCCACTATCAATGTCTGAAAACATCTGGAATAGCAGGCTTTTTTCTACATATGTGCTCGCTACTGCCCTGATTCCAATCTATAAGTAATAACATGTGTCAGGTAAGGTCATATGAAACAGGAATTAACCGGATGAGTAAACTCTGAATTGAATTTATATATACCAACAGATGTATTTAAAATTCAACATAGTAGTATACCTGACATTCCCATCCATCAGCGTTTCACACACGTTTTTATAACAGGGGCTGTAAAACAACACGACTTTGACTTTGACTAGTAGGACTTTAGTATTTAGCAGTAGTGTAGATATTAATACCAATGAACAGTCGGGCAGAAACAGATGTTTTAAGTCCAATATAATGAGCAGATGATGCATGTATTAAAAAGATAAAGAAAGAGAACACAGAGAGAACACACACACACACACATAATCGGTCGGGTTACAGTCATTAATATTTAGATGCAGTTTCCAAACCATTAACCCTGTGGGAGTTGTGGCTATCTAATAGGATGGAATGTATTGATTTATTTATTGTGGTCTGCTGTGATCAGTGGGTATTGAAAAGCTTTCACAGCTGTTGCTGTACTTTAAAAAATGTGTGTGTATATATAATATAGTTTTTGGGTTTTTTTTCATAAACGAAGGAAATTTGGTTTATAATTCCTTTTATTCTCCTGGGCCCCTCTGTATCTGCACTGTATTTTACCCCTTTTCCCATTTTAATTATTCCCATTTATAATTAAATAAGGATATAAGGGCTTGTTTTTTTTCTCTCTCCTTTTCAGTATATGAAAATCTTTACACAGACTCGATAAGTGATTAATTTCACGTTAGGAGTGGTTTTCCAAGTCACCAAGAAGCTTGAGCGAGAAGCTCTTTAATCCTCAGTTTATTTTAAGGGTCTTTATCGCTCATTGTTTCCTGCCCCCCACCTCTCCCAGTACACACAGACACACACACATCTCTCTGCTTTGTACTGCTGTGTCTTCCCCCCCCCCCCCTATTTTCCTTGTGCATGTTGCTTCCTCTCCGGAGGCTATATGTAATTACTGTCAGAGGGGGGCCTGCATAGATCTGTGTGACCTTGGACATTGAAAGACAAAGGCCACTCCAGGCACAGGGGAAGGAAGTGACTCTGTGCCGTACAATATTGTTAGTTTACCACTATGCTGGAGAGTCTATGTAATTTAAACACTTGCTAAATGTATTCTTGCACTCTTGATAGGTATGAATATGAAGTGGGCATGTGTGTATAAATGTATATTGGACACCGTAGTGACTAAACATTTCATTTCAAACCTTGTTTACAGAAAATCTACCTGACCAAAACACTACAGCCTAGGAAAGTTGGTTACATTGTTGTCCATTCATTTAGCTTTCACAGTGAGAGGAATTGATGTGATTTCAAGAAATACAAAGACTACAAAGACATATTTGTATGCTGGTCTCCAATAAGCCAAATGTGCATAACCAAGATTGTGACAGAAGTAGACATTTTGAAGTGTTTCTATCACTCACTACATTGCAAAGACCTTTTCATGATATGACTTCTGTCAGTGGCAAAACTAAAGAAGCAATAAAAACACAAACATGAGCAGAAAATGCACACGTTACTGGTTGTTCCATGTATTTTTGACACTAAGTGGAGATGTAGACATGGATCTAAAAAGCGCTGCTCAGGTTTATAATAGAGATGGACCGATCCGATATTACGTATCGGTATCGGTCCGAAACTGACGTAAATTACTGGATCGGATATCGGAGGGAAATAAAAAATGTAATCCGATCCATTAAATATCAGAAAAGAACCTCGCAAAACTTGCTACATGGCGTAACTCGGCTCATAACCGTAGCACGTTGCAGCAGTATGTGTCACGTGATAGAGCGGCTGTGTGTATTTGTAGCCTTGCTAGCAATCCCGCATTTCATCTCCGAGGAAGTTATCCCAGAGCGAAGTAAAGCAAGTGTGTAAGTTCATCTCTGAATGTTTGTAAAGCATTCCCGCGTTAAGCTTAACAACCGATATATGGAGCGACTGCCTCTCTCTCTCTCTCCTGCTGCTACTTAAATCGTAAAACTGATCAATGATCAGCTGATCGGCTTTTCTGTCGCGAGTCCGTCTCTCTTCTTTGTTTTTGGCCCACTTCATGCCAGAAAGAGGAAACCAGCGTGATAAGCTGTTGTTAGAATTTATTTAATATTACTTTCTACACCAGGATCTTTTTCTACGCAGCTGATGGCTGGTAACTGTGCAGGGGCGGATCTAGCAAAGTTTAGCCAGGGGGGCCGATAGGGCATGAACAGGGAAAAAGGGGCACAAAGACATACTTTTCTTTCTTATTCTCATTTAAAATGTCTAGCTTTTAATAAATAATTATCTATCTGAATCTTACACCCAAAGTTTTAATCTGATGTAAAATGTATCGAAGTCCATTACTGTATATAGTAACTGTTAAGTCTAATATACCCTAGTAAGCTATAGTACTTTTTCCTTTGGGAAGGTACCATCTGTGAATTCTGCAATTCTGTTGAAGAAAGATGTTGAATCTATTTAATTATTCTTCAAAATTAATTGATTTCTGTGCATTTTTTTCATAGTGCATCAAATTAAAGTTGATTACGTTGATTAAGCATCATGAGGTGGAGGGTGGGGGGTGGTTCCCTATTTTTTTTTTTTTTTTTTTTTTTTTTGCTGGGAGTTTTAGAGCCCTATTAGTTAGGTTGCTTACTCTTTAAAATACCAGAATAGGGAGGATGGTGCAGGTTTAAGTTTATTAGATTGATCAGTTTTGCTGAACTATGAAATATTTTGGGTGCAGTGTATTTTTTGCATACAGGTATAACAGAATAGCTTTAGTGTTTTGTTTTGTTTTTTAACTTGAGTATGAACTTATACAAAAACCAGCAAGATATTAAAAAATAAGTTTTATTGATTAAAAACACACTATATCGGATTCATATCGGTATCGGCAGATATCCAAATTTATGATATCGGTATCGGTATCGGACATAAAAAAGTGGTATCGTGCCATCTCTAGTTTATAATGCACCCTACCAACACAGTGGCATAAATGAGACCTTAAGTGCCCATACTAAGGACTGAGTGTTCCAAGGAGCAGGCGTATCCAGCTGGTAGATCCTAATAAACATCTGTAGCCATGGCCAGTCAGCAGCTGCTTAGATATCCTTCACAGAAAAGGGGCCCATACGCTAGCTGCACGTCTGGGGCATTGCGCGTGTAGGAGACTTCAGTCCTTGGCAGTAATGTGTCAACATAATAGTCTCCACCACCCATTGTGTTGACCACTGTAAGGTAAGAAGCTTCCCTCAATGAGTGGGAACCTGGGAAACAAAGAGCTGCTTTCCTTTTTTCTCCTTTTCTTTTCTTTTCTTTCCAATCCAACTGGATGCACAAAGGCTGTACATAACAAAGTGAATTAAGCTACTCTCATCAACAAACAGCTGGGGAGAAAAGCCAGTACCCCCCAAGAGTGGGGCATATATAAGCAGGCTAACTGTAGCTATAGTGATTCGAAAACTTCAAACAGGAACTATGGCAGATACAACATGTAGTTCACACATCCTTTTTGCTTCTGAGAAAGCCAGCAAAAAAGATAATTTTGAGAGAATGTGCCTTCAAGTCAGCACACTTCAAAGGAGCCCTGAGAGCCTCTGAAATGATGGGCAAATTGCAGGAGGCATGCTAGAGGCTTAAAAGCAGGGTGCAGCTGATGGGCTTCCTTTATAAACCTTCTCATAAGCCTATGCTGACCAATTGGCATGTTTCCAAAGCCCACTTGCCCAGCCAAAATTGAAGCCAAACACACATCGGCAGTGAAAAATGTTTTACCACTATATAGCAAATGGTGTAGGATGCATAACACATCTAAAACAGGGCACTGCAATGAAATGACGCCATCTCTCAAACACTATATCAGCACTATGGTACCCAGAGAGCTGAAGCTGTCCATCTAAGTGTGGCATTTCTAGCTAGTTCTCGCTTATTGTGGCACACTGGGCCAGTATGGGTTCTTTAGATCTCGGTGTCTTTGGCCGTGGATGAATCGGCTCATATCAGTTGGCCAGACTTGGAGCACTTCTCTGACATGAGACAGATCACCTTAAACAGTTCAGGTTGGTAAGCTGAAGGAACGGTAACCACACTGAGGTTTTTTTAATGGACGAGGCTACAATCACAACCAGCCCTAAAACCTTTGACAGTAACTTTGTGGCAAACGGTTTATCCCAGAAATGTCTCATCTCTCCAAACCACACTCAAATAGAGCCCCAGCTACACTACTACATGTGGGCGGGCTTCATGGGGTGTTGGGAAAGACAGCGGCTTACTGATGGGACTGCCACTGACCATGACGCCTGTGCAGCAGGGAGAATGACATCCTCATCATACTCGATGTCATCAGGTTCTCCTCCTTAGATTTTGTGAACTGGGTAGAAGGAGAAACTCTGTACCTGGGTCTTCCACCTGTATCCTTTTACGAAGTGCAAGCTGACTTGAGTTTTATCCAGCAGAGCTGACAGTTCTGATGATCTGTGAAAAATTTGCACATGCTTCACTGCAGTGTTGGAGAGACAGAGCTCAGTTTTAGGGGCTGCCAAGTTGCAGGTGACATTTCAGGAACCGTACAGTTATTTCAAATCAGTGCTTATATAAGCTGGGGTCTACCTGAACATACAGCTTACAGCTGCCACAACACCATTTATTCTGTCTTGTAAACTTGTGTAGAATAGATGTTTAATCTGTGACACACTGTTTAATATCGCTATTACTCATTACTGCATTGGTTTTCCCAAGCCACAGATTGTGTTACTGGGCAAAAGACTTGTCTCTGCCTAGCTAGTGACCTCCCCCTGATTTGGCCTTAACGCACTTGTCACATCCACGGTACTGGGCTGCTAGGCCTGGCCCCGACCGACAAACACACATTTTCTGCTCACCCCAAGCCTCAGCTGCAGCGCGGTTGGCGGTACATCCTGTCTACCGCTTGTTTCCTGGCACCCATACAGCCTCATAATGAGTGGAGTCGTTCCCCCCAACCAGGTGCCACTCCGTCCACATTATTCACACTTCTACCTTTTACACACAGCAGCTGTTCATCACCTAATGATGCTGGACCCAGCTACTGTTGGAGCAATGCAGGCAGAACAACACTGTCTGGCTGGACTTCAGACCAAGTCCTTTCCTGCTTTTTGAAATGGAATTTCATTATTTTTACAATTTAGGTTCAATTTATTTTTTCCATTGCTTTTTTTAGTTCAAGTAGATTTTTTTTTTGGCTAGTTCCCTTTTTATTCACTGTGTTGATTTCAATGAGAGAACATAAGAATTACTATAGCGTTTCATATGAATTAGGGTGAGTGGCCTCATAATTAGATGTCATGCCAAGGCAGCCAAGTGATGATCACTCTACAGAGTACAGCTTACTTAAAAAAAAAAAAGGCAAGAGTGCACTGAAAGTGGTTGTCACGTTTTTGTGTGTGTTTTGGATGAAATGTCTAATTTTAACACTGTGGGCCAGAGTCAGCCAGGGGTTAAGATAATTAACTTCTGTGCCAGTGCGTTATCATACTCTTTGTTTGGGTTTTCCCCCCCAAAGCATTTGATTTAACAAAGTAATTTTTGTTAAGCACGAGTTCTCTGTTGAACAGTCTTATTAAAGTTTGAAGTAGAGAAATTGCAGAAATTTAGCAGTGGAAAATAACTTTCAGGCATTACTGTGATGGGTACATTAATGATTGTAGTAAACCTTTTTTTGGTTCAGTAAAATTACAAAGTAAATGATTTTATAATTATACTAAGTGTATGTGACTACAACTATGTTTGAGCTTAAGCTACTTGTTTCCAATACAATACTAGCTTTAATTTCAAATTCAGTCTAATTAGAGTTTTGCCATTAAAACAAAATGGACTATACTCTGAAAAAAGAAAATTTCTGTGGCCACTGTATCCCTGTTCTCCTCCCTTTTTATGTCTAATATTTAATTCAGCTGAAGTGTGTACAAGGCCTTGTTGTAGTCCAATTCGACCATAAACTGAACAAAGTAACCAAGCTAGGAAATGAAAGTTGCAGGAGAAGAAGCGCCCGATGCGGCTTGTTTTTCACTTTTCCAGCTCCCTGCCACTGCAGCAGATGCAATATTTAGAGGTCAAGTCCCGCCAAGATGATCTTCCGCCTCCCAAGGCATTCATTATTAAATCAGATGCGCAACTTAGCTTCTAAAAGGTCAGCTCACCTGTCGGTTTGAGGTGGGGTGCATTTGCTTTTCAGGTGGAAAATAAGCATGTTTGTCCACACTCATAGTAAGCACGATTTGCACTAATGTCAATTTCGAGGTCGATTACCTAAAGCCGAATGGCAGAATGGGACTTTTCACAGTGGTGAGCCACTTGCAGGTCTAAATCTGGATCTCATCAACTCTACCAAATGTGGGCAAAAATGTGCAAATATGTGCACATTTGGGGAATAAGGACCTTCTTATATAAACTCCCCACAATCAAATCCAGGCATTAGCTGCAGTCAATGAGACTCGACAGGTGGTAAAGAGAGGAACAGAAGAGACTGATGCAAAAAGAGAGCCACAGATGCTTTCTCTCTCAGTGATGGCTTTTCCAATTACAGAAATGGTAATTTGCCGTTCAGAAAAAAAAAAAAAAACTACTCCAGACTGGCAGGAAGTGAAAAATGCAAGAGAGTTATTGCTGGTGGAGTATCGCAAGACATAATCCATATCCCGTTCTAGAGGGAGTGGAGCAGCAGTTGTCAGGTGGGGCGATCATTTGTTTTTCTAGCTTGACCTCCTTCGACATGCTGCAGATGCTCAGAATATTTTAAAGATCAGCCAGGAAGGAGATTAAATGGTCTTTTTCCTATTTTGCCTTTCTTTTACACACTGTCTGCAGGTGATTGCCTTACAGGTTCTTTGTTGACCAAACACGGGGGCCAATGATCTCATAACAGCTTTGTGTGCTTGCTCTCACTGCAGGCCTCCCAAGCCAGTACGCTGTATACTGAGGCTGTGTTTTGTTGTTTGTCATTGCTGCCTTTTTACCTTGAAATTGTTGCTCGCATGTCCTGAAACACAGCCATTCCTCTACCCCGAGAGGATGAATCCTGTCCAAACCTCATGCATATTTAACACCGCAAACTAAGCTCCGTTCAGTGTTTGTGAATCTCAGATGGTAGATGATGTACCATCCATGTATCCACACAGTCTTTGACTAGCCAGGCAGGGGGCACAACAAAGGTTCTGCAGCATTTTCAACATGAGCGAGAATGCTGATGTAAAAAAAGAGAATGCTGAGGGCAAAAAAGGCTTTTGGGGTAATTGTGTGTCTCCTCTAGATCTTACCATCCATTTTGCTTTTATAAATCTGACTGAGCTGTAGCTAGGTTTATGTGTCTGGATCTCCTCCAGTCAGTTATTTCCCTGGCAGTTATCTTTTCATAGATGCTATCTGCTTTGACTCCTAATTTTGTCATTCTTATAAACCAGGAAATTGGAAGGCTTTCATAGGTAGCCATTGCTCTCCTGGCCTGAGCTCCTTTCATATTGTGATTATTTACCGTTCTGTGGGTTTAATGCCTTTTGTAAACAGCTTAATAGAATTCAGTGGAGCCTTGGGATCGTAGTGAAAGGGCACTTGATTTGCTGTTTTTACTGGCTTTTGTTTTCCCTCGCCTTTGTTCACACACCGTGTGCCACAAAAGAATAAAATATGATCATAACTAACCTGTAACATGTCAGTCTCTGTCCCCTCTCTCTTTTTCGCTCACCTTTTCGGTTGTTTTCTTGTTTTAAAGCCTAATTGTTCCCTCGCTATTCTGTGGGCATTCAAAATGTAATTATATATGATTTACAAACAGCTGCATCCATAATGGTGAATAAACAAATTACAGAACGAGGGAGGGGGGTGGAAAAAAAACAACAGATGAATAAAGAGATGAAGACAGAAAGAAATTGGCCGCCATAAGACACAGTCAGTGGTTTGGCTGCTTTTTAGATCATCACTTTGGCTCTCCATTCAACGCAAAATGAGCACTCACGCTTGACATGGTTTACCCAATCTGCACGCAGATATTTAGTTGTCTTCATGCCAACGTAAAATGGGAATCTTGTGCTGTAATGCAGCGTTTCCTCGCTGTCCTTCCATGCTAATGCGACTCTTCCTATTCATTCAGAATTTCTGCACTTGCGTAAGCTTTTATTCAATTCACCCCAGATGGCAAATTACTTCTGTCAGTGCTCATCTGCAGTTTGTGAAGTTCATTTTAGCTTTCTTCCACACTGATTGCAGTCAGAGGAGACTTAATTGTAGGTATTTGTGTGTAATTCCTTGCACATCCACCTTATTTCCATGTGCATTTTGTTGTTGTTGTTGCTTTTGTTACTATTGGTGTTGTGATTTGCACCTTGACAGTACACTGATGTTCTTCTATGGACAAGCATAGACTTAAACCTGGACATATGGATGGAGTGTTTCTGATCTTAGATCCAAGAATTCTGCACTCCTAATTAGACCTTCAAATCTCAACACGGAATAATGATAATGCGCGAGTCCCACGCTGCATACTAAATTGAACACACCTTGCAGTCTGCAGATGTGGAAATGAACATTATTGAGTGCTCTGTAGGTGTCAGTTTGCAACTCTATCAGGTTGAGACTGAGATAAGAAAGTTCTGAAGCTCAACTGTGATGCAAGAAAATGCATCTGGTAAATAAGGATGTATTATATTCTTCATTATTCTCTTTCTAGGGGATAAGAATCAGGAGGTTAATATGAATATGTTGATTTTCTTCTTCTTCCAAACATCAGGGAAAATAGAACCCTTAGCTCAAACTGTACCAAACAGCAGTGTACAAGAGGAAATAAAGGTGATGGGCACTAAAAGGCCCACCTGCAGAGTGAGATTTGTTTAGGAAGTCTGCATAATTATGCTCATGCTAAAATCTGCGATATGGTGGTCTCATAAGCTTCAGCTTCCAGTTCAAACTGTAAATAATCCATTTTGTTGCTCGGTATTGTAAATACCATTTACATCAATAAAGCATTTTCAATTAAATGCACACACATTCGCATTGAGAAGGAAGGCACGCACTAACTTTTTTAATTTGCTTAATAAATCAAGGAGGTGGCTGACTGTGGAAGATGTAGTCCACTGCAATATTAGTTATTCTGCACCAAGCCACAGTGGTAAAGCTGGAGTATAATGATGCAACCACCCCGCCTGTGTGCGTGCGTGTGTGTTTGGTCCATATGATGCAAGTTGTTTAGAAAGCAATTCATCTGATGTGTTTTCTAAAAACTGCTTTCTCTACAAAATGCTGAGGATGGGTCTGTTTGGTGTGTTGATGCTTCTTCCCCACCTCTCTGCTGCATTCATTAGCAATTGCTGTACCAGTGGGTGGCTAGTGATGTGTCGGACACCCCCACCTTGACCCCCCCCCCCCCTCCTCACAATCAAACTGAGCTCCCAACTTTTCTTACACACTCCCACAATCCCTTTGTATCCCTCGTTGGTGTTTTTCTCCAGGTTTGACAGCATGCAAATGAAGGTTTCCTGTCTGCTGTTGTTTGCAGCTTGCCTGCCTGTCTCGGCACAGATAGCCGTGGGAAAAACAGCATCATTATTTGTGTTTTCTTGTTCTTCACAAGCATAAATAATTTTAGGTGTTAATGACAACTCACAGCAGCAGTACATAAGTAAAAAAAAAATTAAAAAATTAAAAAAGGTGCGTGCAGTGCCTGCCTCCAAGCTGTTTGATAGTAACATGCATAAGCAGCGCCTACTAATTTTGCAAGCAGATACATGCACACGCTGACTGCATTTATTTTCACACAAGAAAACAGGTTAGTGGGAGAAAACATGTTTTTGTAATACCCCAGTTACACTGTAAAATAAAAGTACACATGCACAAGGTGAGAAATTGGGTTTTTACCCGAGGCTGACATGCTAGGTTCTTCTATCCATGCGGTTTAAAAATATCCGGATCTGCTATTGTAAGACTGGGAGTAAGTGTATGCGTAGATGCAGTATTGTCACACAAAATATTGATATGACTGTTATGTTTACCGCTTACTACATGATTTTATTGGGGGGAGGAAAGGAAGCTATTTGCAGTATTTTCGAAAGCATCTCTGCTTTCCTTGAATAACCTCCAACATTTTCACAGTGCTGTATGTGTAATGCAATTTTGTTTTTACCTCAGTTTCCTTTCCCATTGTATGAATTTATGTTTTTAAAGATGCTCCATTGCACATGATTCTGGCGCTCCTGCCCACAAACCCCCTCCAGGTGGTAGATCAGTGAAAATGGCCTCTAAAAATACCACCATGGAAATTTATATGGGCCACTTTACTAAACTAGCTGCTGTAATTGCTTCCACACTCTTCATACAGCTCTACACACAAGACGCACAGCCACTTGCGAACACTAATAGACATGCGTGTGTAAACATGCTCTGCAATACACAAATAAATATACTGTACATAATACACAAACACCAGAAAAGTGGCTCTCTTGGAGATGCACATACTTAGTGGTGTTCACAATCAGCTCCCCAATTGCAACTGATGGGTGCAAATCAGGCTGCCACTTACTGCAGTCATTGGATCCCTGAAGCCCTGACTCATAATCTGATTTCTCAAGCTCCCGCCATATCGACAGCCCCATTCTCGCCTTGAATCCACCATAATAGGTCTCCCTCGCATGATATAATGGCTTGATAGGCCATAAAGACCCACTGGGAGAGCTGGCTTGCTTAATTTAAAATTCTGTTTCTCTAACAGAGTCAAGGCATAACAAGAGAAGCAGGTTGTTTTTGGGTTGTGTTTTGGTATCTGTATCTGAAGGCGTTAATGTTTTGTTTTTGTTTGTTTTTTTTCCCCACTGAGCCACCAGTCGTGCTTAAGTGTTGAAAAAATAAGCCTGATTTAAATTTGACTAATCTTACATTCAAGGTCATCGTCTTGTGCACCTCTGGACGGGTTTCAGCGTGGCTATTATTTTTAGATCTCTCAGTAGAAGTCATGTCCCCTTGCACTTCTGCCTCTGTGATTCACCTCCAATATGTCAAAAAAGGGCTATCCTTCAACTTGATTTTCATTTTGAAGAAGTGGAAGCAAAGATTGCATTTGAAAGGCCAAAAGAATTCCTGCTTTTTCAGTGCATCCAGAGCATAGGATGGCAGACTGGAACCCACCATAATCAGATTGTTTGTATTCCTCAAATGTAAAAAGGCTGATGCGGTATTGTCGTCGTCGTGCCAGGCAGGCGGCACGGACACCCAAGTTTGTGAATGCGATAATTCGAGAACAAGCCAACGTACAATTTTCAAATTGATACCATCTATTTTTCTGATTCATACAGAATCTGTTCTGCTAGAAATCTCAGGGAAGTTTGAATTTTGGTAACGTCAAGGTCAGAGGTCAAGATTTCTGAAAATCTTATGTGTTTTCAGAACTTTTTGAGCACACCTATTGTGTTTTTCTATTTGAATCAAGGCATAAAGTACATTCTCTAAAGCAGTGATTTAATTTAATTTGAACTGAAGTATCTTATTGTACTCGAGCATGCAGGAATGCTTTTAATTTATTCATAACAAAAAGGAAAATGATTATTAGAAGTTGCACCATTCAGTTATGAAGGGAATAAACAACCCGACGGGAAAATACTCACTCTCACAAGAAGCATCATAATGCCTCACAAAGCTCCGCCAGACTTGATTTCATTTATATTCATACAATTATTTAGGAGCCCTGCATGGGGTAAGATACACGTGTTCATTTTCTGCCGCTGCCTCAGGATCCGCCCTCCATCAGTCACATACTGCCAGCAGCTGAAGGGAGGAATCACGGGCACCTCTGTATAGGATTTTAATGAATTTTAGGTCCATTTTACACACAGATGTTACATATTTTTAACTGCTGCTGCATCAAGAGTGGAAAGTCCCATTTTTAGTCAGGTGAAATGCAAATGGAGAAAAGATTGAAACCACAACAATGTTAAAAACTGGCCACTGGCATGTAATGAGTATAATTTGAAGAAAACTCAAATTACATTTGGAATTGTAAGTTGAACTCCAGTCCTCACCTGTTATCTCACATGTATTTCCTATCAGGAAGTCAGCTGGAGAATCTGATGGAGACCATGAGAGCAGAAATCGCCGCCCAGCCACCAGTGGAAGGATCCTACTCTCCACGCCGGGGAGACTACTGCATAGCCAAGTTTGCTGATGGTGAATGGTGAGCATGCGTTATAGTTCCTCTGATGTTAGCAGCCTCATAGCAACCTTATCAACGTTGTCAGGTCATCTTATGACAAACAGGAAGGATTAAGACGTCTCTCTCTTTTGACACAAGGGTTATTAGCTGCTGTTCTTCAGTATTATAAAAAATTTACATTTCTAGGCAGTGATATGAATGATGCAGTGCATGTATAAATAGTTCGATCTGTGCAGG
This sequence comes from Perissodus microlepis, assembly GCF_051167445.1. Classification (NCBI taxonomy): domain Eukaryota; kingdom Metazoa; phylum Chordata; class Actinopteri; order Cichliformes; family Cichlidae; genus Perissodus; species Perissodus microlepis. Next base: position 12,572,930 of record NC_140477.1, read on the forward strand.
TTTTCTTTTCTCAATGAATAATCACCCAATTTTGACAGCACCGGTCAGGAGTGACACTGACCTTATTACGTGGATCAGGTGTCAGCTGATGTGATTGATGGTATCTGGTTTCTTCATCAGTGTCATCACATAATACAATGGATGGCCAACTTATTGATGGATTTTACCACAATACTCGGTATCAACAGATGCCCCGAGGGAAGAAAAAAAGAACTTGATGGTGGCGTGTGATTTATCAGCTGAGGGAAGAAACTCGAAACTAAACATTTATTTTATACATTTTTGAAAGGTACAATATGTGCTTGCACACTGTAGTTATTTCCCTCACAGGAACACCTGACATTTCATTTTTACCTTGTCTCTATTTAAGCCTGTGTCGACTGCAGACACCCACAGGGTGTAATTAGTTCAATGCCACTGCTTTGGCCCTTCAGAATCAGCAGTAGCTTGACAGTAGCTCACATACACACCTCTTCATCATCTCCTCACTGGATGTTCGTAGTTTACAGATGGTTATGGGACAGATAGAAGTCACAGTGATCGAGGGAGGGAGAGGGAGTCTGTCAAGAAGGTGACGGTGAAAAAAGACCACGAAACTGATTAAAAACCAAATGTTCCCCCAACCCAGGTGCTGTCCTTTCGTTCTTCCATCCCTCCTTCCATCTTCCTGTCCTGTTTTTTTGGGGCAGGGCTCAAATTTATAGCAAACCATCTGCTGTAAACCTTTCACTTCTTTAACCTGTTTTTTGTGGAAAAAAGTCTGTCAGGAACCCCACTTTAGGTGGCAAATATCTGATATCTTTGTCATTTTCTATTATTTATCAGCAAGCTAATTACATTCATTGTTCTCTGTATCCGTATCGAAGTATTCTGTGACGCATGCAGAATGTCCTCCTTTCATTCGGGGAGTAATTAGAAATTTGTCGCCTTACAAGGCCTCTCGGAATACCACAGAGTCAAAGTGAATGGGGAAAAAAGAGCGAATAAGAAAAACTGTTCATTAGTCACTCGCCACTTTGTCTTTTGCTCTTCTCATTCCTGTTCTTTGTGCCCATTGCTGTTGTCTTCCTGTTAATCACTTATTCAGTTTTAACTTTGTGCTCTCGTTTCTGTCTTTGCCCATGTGGGCCTAATTATTTGACTTTTTCCTGCTGTCCTTGGTGTGCAGCCAATTTTTCTTCCTCACGCTCATTTGTTAAAGTTAAGAGTCAGCGATGGTCAGATGAAACGACACACTGAATCAAGTGTGAGGGAAAACAAGTTCTTATGTTGAGTCCGTATGAATTCACAGGAAGGATTTAGCCACTGTTGAGGCATTTTGTTGTTTTGTTTTCAGTTTTTTTCCCTTTAATTTAACCCTGATTAGTATGTCCTTGTAATAACAAGTTTATTTTCATTCGGATTGTCGGATACGCTTGAAAATATAACCGTTACAAAGTGAAACTGCTGGGTTTTTTGATTAGCACTAATGCACTGACGTTATTTGCTACAAGGCAAAAATAGGTTTAAATTTCTCTCTTTTATTGCATGGAGCCCCCCGTGCAATTCTCACAGCCCTGCTATGTCCTGATAGATCCCCTTTGTCCCACCTCACCCCGCCTCCTCTTCCACTCCTCTCCTCCGATCACAACAGACAGATCCTCCAACACATTCTCCCCAGGGAAATAAGCACAGAATCATTTACTCATCTCCTTTTCCTCTTGTGCCCTCTGTCTTCATCTGTTTCCCCTGTGCTGTATACTCTCTCGCTCTCTCTGCTCCCCGCTACCCCTTCCCTCTGTCTCTCTCTCAATTATTTATTTTTTATTTTTTTGCTGTTACAGGTACAGAGCCAGAGTGGAGAAAGTTGAGTCACCGGCAAAGGTCCATGTCTTCTACATTGACTATGGCAACGTGAGTAACTTTGTGACGATGAATTTGACTGACGTGTACGTTCTTGTCTTTGTCCCTTAATGATGGATTGTCATCATTAGAATATAAAACAAAGTGCTGGTGTTCAGGGCTCAAAACATATGCACAGTAGCAGTGCTTTTTCCTGGCCAAACCTATCAGCCAGAAGGAGTTTAGTAACTGAAGAGGGATTTTTTTCCATTATTATCCATCTATTCAGTCACCAGTTGTTTGCTTGTTCCCATATTTATTCAGCTGGAGTTTTTCTTTTGATGTGACTGAAGCAGACTGCTTTTATTCATTCTGTAACTATGACAAAAACAGAGCTGCCCCCCTCTCTGAGGATTCTCATTCAGTGACTCCGTGATGACGAAGGCACTACATCCTCACATACGCGTTACAATTGCGTCTCTGCCCACGTGCGTACACATGCTTTCGCATCACCATACCACCAAGTGGCTCATTCAGCCAACCCCCACCCCCGCGACCACCCTGCGGAGTTTTCCCATGATGCAGTGGAGCGGCACAGTGTGTGACTGACCTCAGAGCAGGGGACACGTCGAGGTTTGGTTGGCAGATGTGATGCATCCTGGCATGTTGCTGAAAGTGTGATTCTCCGAGGCTGACCCGGCACACAGAAAGGGGGAAAAAAATCAAGCTGCTATGTACCTCATTCTTTGTAGTTTTGCGTCATTTCAGTTTGGGTCAATCTGGCCTTGATTTTTACGGCTCAGGCTATTAGTTGATAATGTTGCAACCTCGCTCGGGAACAGGTCAGTACCTGAATTATTATGTGATCATTAGAAAACACAGCAGAACACTTTTGGCATTTCATTTTTAAAGCCCGCGTTCAAAGTGCTGTCAAACCTGAATATGGCGGCGATAAATCTTAACGTTTTAGCCATAATAAATGTTCAAGGTTTTCTCTGTCTAGACTGTACAGACCAGTGAACACATTAGCCTAAGATATGGGGGTCGTTAAATTAACTCCCCACTTCTAACGGCCATATTTGTCTGACTTTCCACCGCAGTGTAGCCTGTGGTGATCAGTGATTGGTTATTGCTCACGTGTGCCCTACCTGTGTTGATATATCAAGTTTATTGCTTCATAACATTGACATACAGTGCATACTTTTAATTTTTATACATTTTTTAAAAAAGATCTGGGAGCCAAGTCAAAGCACAGCACTGAACTAACAATCGGTATTGTGAACATGCATAAAACTGTTGTTTTTATGGACTTTTCTGTGACATTTTAAAGGGGACCTATTGTACTTGCTTTCTGTCATAGATGTATTGTTACATTAGTGGATGTTCATATTAAACATGGCCAAAGTTTTAAATAATCTACAAGCAGTCACTGTGAGCCAAAACCTCAGGCTTCAGACAACTTATTATTACTTTTTGCTTTGGATGATGTCAGTGAGAGCAAATGCACTTAATAAAGATCTCCCACCCACCGACCCACTCTTCAAACCTTTTGTTTCTGAAGGCTAGCCAATTAGAGGAAAGCTGGTTTAAAGGCAAGGGGGACAGAGGTAAAATGGCTTGTTTTACAATACTCCACTATAGAAGCTTAGAGAGTAGAAAATCTGGTTTTGGGAATGAATACAACAGGTCCCATGTAATGTCAGTGCAAAACAAATGAATTCAACCTGAAATGCCTATCATAGGCACTTTAAAGATAGGCTTTACAAGCCTTTGGTACTTTCTTTCATTTTTGTGATTTGGTGTTGGAAGCATTTGTTGGTGACAATCAATTTGACATGTATAGCTTTCTTTACTCTTAGCTCGTAGCTAAACTAGAGAGCAAATCTAGTTTAGGCTACGTTCAGACTGCAGGCAAAAGCGCATCAAATCTGATTTTTTTTGACCCTATGCGACCCACATCCGATCACGGTATGACAGTGTGAACAGCACAAATCCGATATTTTCAAATCCGATCTGGGTCACTTTCGTATGTGGTACTGAATCCGATACATATCCGATGTTTTAGAAAGCGACTGCTGTTTGAACGGTCAAGTCGCATTAAATCCGTCTTTTACGTCACTGACACAAGACAGACGCCAATTATCAGCGCTGGAGAAGCACCCGAGAAGACATCGCGAACACTTCCTGGCCATCCAGCGTAGATGTCAGTGAAACTGTTGGGAAGACAACGTTGGAGAAACGTGAACATTTTATTTGTACTGTATAATCTGCAGATTCTGACAGAAATCTGCAACTATCCTTTGAAGCACCGCTCCTCTAAAACAGCAATGAGGATAATTATTAGGTTATTTACATTATTATGTAAATAACAAAATAACTTAAAGCAAAAATTGGGAAACGTAAAGTCCGAAGTCTTTATATTAAGGGCCATCAGTCAAACAATATTGTTTGGTCTGGGTCTAAACAGAGCGCGTTGTGTGTGACGTCTTCTTTTGCGCATGCGGGCCGCTTTGAGCGTTCACACTAGAGCGCGCTTGCTGTCGCATTTTATTTGTAGTGTGAACAAGCAGACAAAAAAAATCGGATTTGATCAAAAAATCGGAATTGAGCATTAAGACCTGCAGTGTACAGATGGCACAATTGATACAATATTATTTGAGAGATGGGGGCTGGAATGCCAGAAATTAATAAGCAGACAATGATAACAAGCTATGTTTTTTTGTGTGTGGGTCATATAGGTAACAGTTCACTATCTCAAAATGTGAAACTCATGAACAGTTTAAGGTATAAAATCTTTACTGTTTGGAAATACCATTGAGGCTTCACTGATCCTGTAACTGACCTCATTTCTTAAAAAATGGAAATAAAACAAACTCCATTTTTATGTGATTGCGATTGATGTGGCAGCTTGTAATGAACCTGTTTTGTATTGATTGTTATTTTTGTCCTTCTTTCATATTCAGAGGGAAGTTGTGTCATCCACCCGTCTGGCTCCCATACCTCCGGCCTTCAGCACCAGGACCCTGCCAGTACAGGCCACCGAGTATACCTTCGCCTTCATCCAGGTCCCCCAGGACGTAAGTGCACAGACGAGCACGCGCGCAGAGCTGAGATATGTGTCGCAGCTGAAAGCTTCAAAATTAACTTTGAGATATCGGCTTCTTCAGTCTCATTTTCTGCCAGCGTTTGAAAGTCGACTTTCCTGGCAAGACATGAAAACTGTTTGAGTTTCACTTATCACACGGGGCGATAAGTCTGCAACTGACAGACGGGGTTGAGTTGTCATTCCAGGCGAGTGTTAGTGAAAATTATGCTCATACATAATGCATATTGTACAAAGCAGACACAACAATGACAAACACCAAGTCATTGATTTACTTGTTTGCACCAGATTTGAATATAATTGGGTGCCCAGACATGGTTTTATTAACAGTTTGATAGGATGGATTTCGATATACACGCTGCTTCAGCTGCCCGAACTTTCTCATGTTACAGAGCGATTAAAAGCCTTCCAATTGCTTTGTGTGTTTGTGTACTTGGATGTCCATCTGACCATCTGATAGCAGAGCACCAGTGCATTTTTTTTCCCTCCACGGCACTAATCTTCTTGTTTACATCTGAGTGTGTTTTCTCAACCTCCAGTGACCACTGGTGTGTGTTTATGTCTCAGCATGTGTGTGAGTGACTGTGTTTTGTGCGTGTCATGGGGGGGTCAACCGATTGGTAGCGTTTTGAGCGAGCAGCATTCCAAATACAAATAAAACAGAAGCATGTTTTCGTTTGGTATGTGCCCGATTGGCGCATTAGAGTGAGTGTTTACAGGGTTTGGATTTCACTTAACTCAGTGTGCGGAGCATTTGCGTGTTTCACAAAATAATATGATCACACACATTTACAGTAAACAGAGTCTAAATGTTTAGGACGGCTGTGGAATCATTTTTATGGTCAGTTTAGAGGCTGTAGTCAGTGTATCAAATGCGCTTAACAGTGTAAGCAAAAGAGGCTCCATTTATTCTAAAACATGGCAACCCTGTGAAGGAAATGTTTTGTTTTGTGCATCAGTGAGACAGCCTGTTGTGTTATACAGTCAAATTGCAAATTTGATATCATTATGTTTTAATATGTAGCGTAAAGTATTTTTAATGGGCTTGTGAATGTGAGGAAACATAGTCAAATAGCAGAGTATCAATCAAATCCACATCGGCACCCCCTTTAAAAACCACTGGATAGATTGGCACAGGGATGTCAAACATAAGGCCCGGGGGCAAAAATCAACCCACCAAATAGTCTAGTCTGGCCCACTGGACATCTGATAAAAATACAGTTTACAATAAATTTATAAATAAGTCTAAAATTTAAAGTTTTAGAGCTTTTCCTGCTGATGAAAACCTCTCACCAAAGTAACCTCATAATAGATAAATGATGAAAAAAAATGTTCACAGAAATAAAGAAAGAAAGAAAAAGAGAGTATACAATGACAGGACGGTCTGTGCAATGAGCTAACAGATTCTTTTTTGTCATGTCACACATTTATTTCTCACAATTAAATCTCAAAGCAACTTTTTTTTTTCCATTTAGAAATTTTTAAAAAACAGACGTGTGAAATTGATTTTTTTTTTCATATATTAAAATGTGTCAGGGATTAAATTTGTAGTTAAAGTTGTTTATACTGCGGGCTGGACGTGGCCCACAGTATCAAATTTGTTTAATATCCCTGGCATCGTCAATATTTAAGCGTAGCCTAATATATTGTTGGATGTGAAAACAGAATCACTTTCACTAAAAAGAAAGAAAAAGAAGAAAAAGTGCATGTGTTCACAAGCAGGTGGTACCAGGGTGCATGCTGTCACCTGTCTCATGAGTCAGTGATGAAGTGGCCCATCTGTTGATCCAGCCCAGGGGACAGAGGCATCACCTACACCTTACAGCCTGCAGACACACACACACACACGCGCACAAAGCTAAACCACATGTTGGAGGTTGACATGCACCTTACCCCTCTCTGTCAGTCTGCATCTGTTCTTTCCTATTTCTCTTTTCATTTTCCTCTTTTCTTGTGTTCGCCATCTGTTTTTTCTCTATGTCACTCAAACTGACAGCACGTGACAGCCCACGACCCCTTTTGTACCACACCTTTGCTGCTGCGCTTGAAAAAAGCTTGCTGCTTTGTCTTGCAATCTGCAACCTGACACCTTTACACAAGATGTTCACCATCCTGAGTCATTCATTGTCAGTCGTATATCTTTCTTAACACAGTTCTGCCAGTAGCGTAAGATCATTCTCCTGCCTCCTAATGCCTTTTCATATAGCGACAATATCTTTGTAGGGGGGGGGAAATGCCAAGGTACACTCTCACTGTTCTGCTGTTTTGAAGGAATAACACTTTTAACTTAAAGTTTTTATTTGCAAAGAGGCACAGCGTGTTATTTCCATGACATCTCACTCCAGCAGCATCTACCACATATTTATCAGTAATTAATCCAGTTTTCTCGTGTGCATCACGAACTCTCAGCTGCCTTGCCATTTTCTTTAGTTTGCCTTTTCAGCTAATTAAAACTGTTTTTGCTAAGACTGTTCTTGTAGAAAAGATGAACACCCAAATTATTTCTTTTAACAAATGCCAGACAGAAGCACTCCAACCAAAATAGCCACTTTCTAATGGTAGTGGCTTATAAACAAGCCTACTATTCCATCCAATTACTCAATCACGTACTAAATTGCATCGCTTACACTGGACTGCTATCGATCTCTTCTCATTAACAGACGTGCAACTTAAGTGGTGAAAAAAATACACTTTTTCTTTTTTAGGGGGGGGAGCTAAAATTACAAAGCAAAGGTCACTAGACAAAACTGTAGAACACCTGCTGACACTACACCTCTATTTTATTCTTTTCATAATTTGCTTCAAATAATTTGCGCAAAGAAGACAAATAATTTTTGCTTCAAAAAGAAAAAAAAAAAAAGGTGCTTTGTGCACCTTTGTTACAAGATGTAACATTATCTTGTCTGAGAAGTTTGGCTTGTGTTGTTTTTATTAAAAATTACCTTTTCTTCATAGCATTTTAATATCGCTCAAAGCAAGTCATTTTAAAAAAGAAGTGTTTTGTTATCCGAATGTAAGCTGAGGTGCAAATGCAAACATTGTTGCCCTCAAGTGCTTCAGAAATGTCTGTTCTACACACAGTGGATGAGAGCAGGTCACTGAAAGGCACTCATTAATTTTGTATCGTCTCTTCACGAGTGTCAGTGCAATTCCTCTTCTATAGTAGTCTCTCTCTGCGTTTTTCCCTTTCCTCCTGTATCAGCTGTCTCTCTGTCTCTCTTATCTCCCTCACTCTCTTACTTTCTGACACACACTGACTCGCTCTTCCTCTTTTCCCCTCTCTCAACGTTGCCTCGAGCTTCCCTGCAGCGCCTGTGACAAGTTTGCCAGGGGGAGAGCGGGGACAAAAAAGGCCCTTAGTTTTGTGCCTAGAACAAGCTTCCCTGCCCACACTTGCTCACACACACGCGCGCGCACGCGCTCACTCACACACACGCACATAACCCAAGGGCGGCTAGTTCGAAGGGGGTTGCCATGGAGACAAGACCAGGGCGAGAAAGAAAGGAAGCGAAGAGATGGATGGAGTAGGGGAGAGATGGATGATAGCCAGGGACTGATTTTTGTTTCTAAGTGTCTTCTTGCCTTTGAAGTTGTGGCTCCTTTTTTCTTTTTTTCCCCCACCCCGATTGCTGGAGGACGTGAGGTCAGGATTGATCTGCAGCTGTTCCACCTCCTTCTCTACCATATGTTCAAACAAATGCTGGCCTTTCACATTTGAGAAGGTTAGGAATTAGTTTTCTTATACCTGAGGAATAAGAAAGGAGAAGACGACTGATCTAGATGAGGAGAAGGTTCAATAGGAGTCTAACCATAGATGCTTCAGACAGACTAAAGCCTCTTCAGCTGGTTGAGTAGATAACTGTCATTTGTATAACTGACATGAATGAGGTGGTGTTATTATTGTCCAGTAGGGTTTTTCCCCCATTTACCAGTGTTTGTTTCCAACAGAATGATGTTACAGTTTGGCTGGTGCACATCTACACTGCTTCAATCAGTCTCTAGATTGCATTTGTGAGCCATCAGTGATAACCTACTTAATTATCTCTTTCATCTTTTTTTTTCTTTTACTTTCTCCCTCCCCTCTTATTCATTTCTTCTATTATCAACTCAATTTTCATTTTTTCACTCTTTAATCCAACATCCATTTCTACCCAATTGTCTCCCTCTTGCACCACCTTCCATTCCTTCCTCATCTTTTCTTAAAATCCTCTCACTTCTTCAGGAGGACGCCCGTGCTGATGTGGTGGACTGCGTGGTGCGAGACATCCAGAACAGCCAGTGCCTGTTGAATGTGGAGTACTCGGGTGCCACCTGCCCACACGTCACAATACAGTTTGGGGACACCAAGGAGGACGTGGGCCTCGGCTTGGTCAAAGAGGGCTTAGTCATGGTGGATGTCCGCAAGGAGAAGCATCTGCAGAAGATGGTAAGTGAGGAGAGGAGATGTGATGCTGGTGACGCAAGCTCTCATTGTTAGATTAAAAAAAAAAAAAAATTCCTTGTTGTTTCTGTTGTTTCCATGCTGCTTCTCTCCCTTAGTGAATTGGCTGCTGTTATGTTTAGGCAACCAGACCTATTCTCAGTCTACGTTAATTAGTCTTCTGGTCTCAACAGGGCCATAGATGTGGTAGTCGTGTAATTACATAGCTGATATTTATAGGTAGCGTTAAGATTTATGGTACTGCTGCTTTTATCAGTTCCACTACTGTAATGTTTGGGTTGAGTTTGTTTTTAGACTTTTTTTTCTTCTTGTGGAAAATAAAAGACATTTATGATGTGTTAAACAGAGAGAACCTGAAAGAGCTTTGTTTGAAATCAAAAAGTTAAATCCGCCTCTGTTTGTGTGCAGTGAGCTGACGCGCTGAATGGTACTCTGACCTTTTCACATTTGAATTTCTGAAAATACTCCTAGCCAAATAATCAGCTGGCTAATGGTTCCTTTTAATTTTAGTTACCCATATTCAATGAGGTAGGCAGTTGAAAACTGCGTTTATCAACCTGAATGTAATTCACTAGGTGTTTCAACAGGCTGCTTGTTTTGCCAGTAAAGTTTAAATGTTTGCTTCTTCCTGCTGTAAAATCCCGCAGCATGTGAAACTGAAAGCCGCCTTCACCTCTCTAAAAAAGCTAGAACCATTCAAGATTGGGAATAGCAAAAACGCATCATCATTTCTCCATGGCTGACAGCTGAACCACTTTTCAATAATACAGTCTTAAATAATTTAGCCCCTCTGCCTGTTTAAAACTAGTCCTTGCTGCCCATCTTTAATTGTTTCAATGCAGTTCAACTTTGCAAACAGCGGCCGACAGTTATTCATAGTTTGTGGTTTGGGTGAGATGTGAATTGGGTGTTTTTGCTTAAGATGAATTAACAGTTATCGACTGCCTCCCAGAAAACAAGTCAGCGAGAGAAATATGATGTCACTGAATTTGGATCTCAGCACTGTTCACTGTTGACAATAGCGCAAGTTTGTTGGACTGCAGTTTTAGATACACAGTGAATATTTGGCGTTCTCACTGGCGAATGACCCGATTGCATATTATTTCACATTACGAGGTCTTTTGCTTCCTAGCAGTTAAGTAATTACACGTTTTGGTGCTAGTTTGTCATGGAGAATTTCTCAATACATGAAAGCTAGCACTACACTGAAAGGCTGCAGATTTTCTAAATGTAAACACTGTGGCACAAAGGACTTAATGCTTATCTCATCTCACTTGTCAAACACAAGTCTCACAATACACATTAAAACACCTACACTTTGCCTCAGACGGTGGCCATTTTGTCAAACCACGAAGCATCACTCATGTGCTTTTCTCTCATTATGCTAATTCTCCTCGTAGACTCAAAGCCACTCTGTACATGAAAGATAAAGAAAAACGGAGGATATTTATTCCTGCTGCAATTACTCCTTCTGCACAAGCGCATTATTAGTCACTCTTATTTATTTCAAAATTAAAGCTCACAAAGGAACAGAGTAATGTGTCCACCACAGTGTAATCGCTCATAAATATAATCAGATTCTATATTAATCTAAATTAGAAGCTACTGGGAAGAAGAGACTTGTCAACGCAGTGTTTCAAACAATTTATTTACTCTCCCATCCCGCCTTAGTCGATAAAGCGCTGTGCATCGTTGTGAGAGTGTTTTGAACTCTGACCTCCCAAGAATAGCCAGCAGCCGTAATGCAGTCTCTGGTTAATGGTCCCTTTAGACAAAGGACGGTGATTAAAACCTCCCAGCAGTTCAACTAATAGGCTTAAAGACTCCACAGATTTAGGTTTTGTTGGATCAAACAGTTCCTCTTTAGTATGCAACAGCTGTGCCTCCACATGCATTTGCCTCTTCTGTGCTGGCTTCAGACAAATATTTTGATGTGGAGAAAGCCTAACAAGCAGCAGTGTTGCCAAAGTGTTTACAAGTGTGTGTTAAGTAAAGCTCTACAGCTTTCTTGTTGATAATTCCACCCATCAAGTCTGCTTCCAAGCTCAAAGCCATCTTCCACATTCTCTTCTTCGTGAAAACAAACTCGAGTAGGATCAGACGACCTCTGAAACATCTAAACGTGGTGAATTGTGCGTCTGAGTCACAGTATATGTGGGCTTATTTGCTAGACTTCTGTTTGCTGTTCTGCTCTTTATAGCATTATTAGAAATGATGAGCATCTATCGGTTTGTTGGGTGACAGAAAATCAACAATTGATTAAATGTCTTTGGTTGGCCATTTGTTTTGTTTTTTAGCCAAAAAGAATAACGTGTTAAGTAACCAAATATTGTGGAAATGAATTGATAATTAAAATACGAATGAGTTTTAGCTTGAAAGAGAACCATTCGTTTTTATAGTTTTAATCACAAATCAAAGCTGCTCAAAGTCAAGCTGTTGTACAGTTCCCATTTCCCTCTTTCTTGTAGGCTGCTCAGGATGAATGTGTTCACCTTACTTTACATTTTGCTGTAGTGAACTTGGACTGTTGATGGAGAGTAATTTGTGTGCAAGGTGCATTGTGGCTGGGAGATTCATGAGCCCAACTGTGCCTGCTGCTAGCACGACAACAGAAAACGTTATCTTGAAGGTGCAATAGAGCCAAAAAAATGTTCTAAAGTACAACTTCTTGGTGACCTCTGGATCATTCTTCCCCTATATAGAAATTCTCCCAAAGCTCAGTAGTGTAGTATCCAAGCATTCTTGCTTTGCACCCTGTGCTCTTTTACTCCTCCCTTCTGCCTTTTCATGCATCTAGACTATCAGCCTCCTTGTAAAAATGACTTTTGTCCTTTCTGTCTGTTCCATTTTGTTTCTGTTCTTTAGTCATTATCCATGCCTGGGCGTTGGAACATGGTCATTGTAATCTGTACTCTAGTGCTAAAGCATTACGTAACAGATGGGCTGTAATGTTCACTGGCACTTCAGCAACCATTAATAGTCAGTCATAAGTGCACGGAAGGTTAACACCAGTCTTTGAGGATGGCAGTGTCGCAATAGAGCAAAAGCAGGAAGGAAAATTCATCCATTTGGGTCTTTATTTCTTTTTTCTAATGCCTCTCTGCCTTAAGCCCTTCTTTAGTAGATGCTCACTATGCACACCATATGGACAGCTATCACATCTGCTGTATAGCAGTGTCATGAAAAGGTATAAACATTGTGAAAGTGTAGGTGAAATGATGATCATATACCAGCTGCTTCATCTTAAATCTCTAGTTCCACTTTAAAGGAAGGTGAGAAAGAGGAAATGGGAGAATCAGATGGAAGATACTGAGCCTAATTATGATCAATAGAAAGTTCTTAATAAAGAACTTACCCACTGATGTCCTTGGAAAATAAAGCTCCAAGTCATATAATATGAAAATGATCCAAAGCGACAGACTAACCTGAATCAGAACAGCTGTAAATATTTTAAACTGTTAATAACCACTATTCACCCTCATAACATACTGGATGTGCGTAATCAAGAGATTTAAATCTCATAGTGTAAACTGTCACATGCATATGGCATATCATGTGTAGTCCATCTGCTCATGTGTTTTTATTAAGCTTTTATATTTAGATTATCTGTGTAGCTGTCTGTTCTTGGACTCTATCACTGTTCTGACATTTTAAATTCAGCTATAGAGCTCGGCAATGTGCACGCTTCTGTGGTAACAAAGGGGTGTTTGTGTACTGCTGTGCTCTGACTGTTAGGTAAATTTGGCCACAGTTCGTAGAAGAAGCCAGCCGTACATGTTTTCATCAAATTAGTATCATAAATGAGCAGTAAAGCTGAACAGCCACGTTATGGTTGCCTTTGGTAGCAATATTTAGAGCGATGTGTCATTTGGTCTGATTGCCCCTGTTGGCAACTGCTGTCATTGAGATGAAGAAAATTTGTATCTCTTTACTTCAGTGTAAAATGGAGCATTTGTGTCATTTTCTCTGACAGTAAAAGTGTAGAGGGAAAAAGGCATCGGGATGCACGAGAAAACAATTTTCCATCCAGTTATAAACGCTTAAGAACGACAATGCTGTTCACTTTGGCAAACAAGAGATAATGAATGTTTGCCAAATGTCCTGTTGGACTGTTCTGTGTACAAAGAAAGTGACTTTTTAAAAACACACACATTTAGATCCTCTCTCATGCGCTAACCTGAGACTTGAACACAGACTTCAAGGCACAAGAGATATACTTAGCCAGCCTTAAATCGTCCTGGCACCATCAACTATCCACTCGCAGAAGGGCAGCTTTCCACACTGGTGCCCACTTAACAGACTTCTGTTTCTTTTTTCACCCTTTTTATTGTCTTTCTCAACTCACTGTTCACCTTATCTTTTTAGTTTTTTCCACTCCATCCCTTCTTTCTTGTTCCACACCTACGCAGTCCATTCCTCTGAATTCTTGTATATACCAGTGCCTCATTTCTGATTGTCATATTTCTCCCCATGTGTTCTGTTTTCAACTTTTAGTATATTTATGTTATCCTGGGCCTGAGCCATGTCATTTAGATGTCAATGGCGAGGTGCCTCATTTGGCTTTTGCTGATGTGCTGATTTGCATTTCGTCTTTCAGTGCTGTGTCACGATGAGCAATAATCCCCGGGAATTATAGTGGAGAGGAGCTCAGATCAAACCTGCTGGTGGCCTCATAATGAGCTGTGATTTAAAATGCAGTTATGTGCAATTATTTGCAACTTACCTCAGATGTTTCTGCCCTTCAAACCCACACAAGGTTGATAATAATGCCCACAAGTTGCATGACAGATATATTATTTTCTTTCTACCTGATTGGGCACACAAGTAATAAGTGCCTGGAGCAGATATTTTTAGCTACTGCACAGAACTTCACACTCGCACTTAATATTTCTTTATCCAAGTTGTAATGAGCCTGTCATGGCAGCTCAAGTGGAAGATGTCTGTGTGGTTAGGAGCGCTGTCGTTTGTGCTCTGCTGCTTTTCACCAGTGTTTTCTGTCAGCAGCTGCCAACAAATATGACTGATTCAAACTGTGGCGGGCCACGGTGCCGACTGTCTCACTCGGTCACCTCATCTAACCGAAGTCTGTGCTGGCCCCCAAAGTTCATTAGTGTTACAAGCTAATAATCTCCAGCTTACTAATTACAACTCAATTACAAATACGGAAGCGTCTGCCTTCACCACCATAATTATTATCAATCACCAACAGCCAAGCTGGAGTATCGACTTCGCTTCCACCTTGTTCCCCACAGAAAGGATTAAGATACCTTAACCTAATGTATATAAAGATGGAGAGAAGATCTTTACCTAAATGTTTTCGTGAGTGTGTCGGCAGAAGGTGGACTGTGGGGGAAACAGCTGTGAGGTGGCCTATTCAAAGTGAAAGCTATAATTACCAGGAACCCCTCAGGAAATATGATTTTATTTTTTGCCTTTTATCTTCTTGCTCTGTGTTCTTGCCGTATTCACACTGATGCTTTGCTTTTACTGTATGAATTTTGAGCAGCTGACTTTATAGTTGTGAAAAGCTTTGATGGCCCAGAAGAGACGCCTGTAAGCGGAAGCTCACATGATGTGAGGTTTGTTTATTCAGACTTTTTTTTTTCCCCTTTTCCGTACACAAAGGGCCTCTTGGGTAGTGTAGTTTTCTTACAACTTGCTATAGTCCCCAGTGTTAGCTAGTAGGACAGAATAATTGTGTTAATGGAGTTTGAAAATGTAGATAAAGAGGGAGCTGAATATGGGGAAATCAGGAAAGAGGGTCACACGTGCAGAGGGCTGCCTCCAGGGATCGCCTCTTCCATTTATCAAACCACGATTGCCCCTTTAGTCTCCAGTCAAGGGTCTCATGTGGTGAGCACCTCTGCTGCCATGCTGTTAAGGCACTGCTTTGGACATTGAAGATATGCCTCCTGGGAGTGTTGTTGCCTCTGTAGAGTAGGTTCTTTGTAACAAATTGAGGCCTGGTGGGCAAACCACGTTTCATGTAACACTGTTCCCCAAGAACAGGAGTCACATATGTAGCTGTCCCTCATGTATTTGACATGGAGGAAAGGAGGAAAACGATAGTAAAACACACAAGTGCAAACCTGGGAGAGGAATACCAAAGATAAATAGTAATGTAGTAAAATTTGTGTTTGTGAAATTGTAATAAAAATGCCAATAAGATTAAAAGAAGAATAACAAAAAATAGCAGGTTGGAGTTTGTGTGGCCGAGTACAGAAAGTAGGTACCCCACAGTGTATCAGATTTCCGCCGCCTCCGCCCCCAACCCAAAAAGTCTTCACCGTGTCATTTATAAATGGCTTTTAGCCATATCCAGTCCACCAGTTGACTGATTTTTCAGGTTGCTGCCCTCGCTTTTCAACCCCCAACGCCTGTCACAGCCCATCAAGAGCCTCTTCATCCCCCAAAAACCCACAGGGCACACATAAACACCCCCCCACTGAGTGTCACGGGTGTGTTACAGCATAACCGCTCTCCACCAATAGCTCAATACCTAATTTACAAGTAGAGTTAGAGATGGGGCCTTTTAATGGACATTTTCTGCTCCCCATTATTGACTGCATACACACTAGCATGCACTTTCCTCCCCTGCTGGCACTGCTCTGAGGGTCTTTTTTTTTTTTTTGTAAATGTCCTAACTGACACGCGCCACTTCACAGATGCCATTCCTTCTGCAGATGTGTACACACACACACACACACACTGTTACACGCCATCCTCCCTCCTAAGACCCCGGGGTGAATACAGGAGGGGAGCAGAGGCACCAGGCTGTTTTAATTTATACTGTTTTGTGATATCTGACCTTGCTGGGAAAAATAAAATGGTATTGGAGAAGAGCAAAATGTTCTTACACAACTTTTATGAGAGTAAATTTGCACATTAGGGTGAGATGCAGTGGTGTTATTGCATATTTACAAGAGAAGTTCCTTCCAGAACATCTGGGAGAGCACTAGACACTGTTTGCATTTGCATTTGTTGTATGTGCTTGGGGTACACGAATGTGTCCTCTTTAACTCCACGAACCTACGCTGGTGGGCTTGTCATGCCACGTTCCCAACAAAGCATCTGATCTCATCCGACAGCCATGCTGGGGGGACCAGCATGTAACAGGACGTAGTCTTAGTTTGCAGCAGACAGGGGCAATGACACTCATGCACTCGATGTGCTTTGGCTTTTTGGTGGGGGTTTGGGAAGGAGCAAAATCACACCGATGCAAAGGAAAGCAGTGTGCTGTGATTTCTAACACGAGATAAAACGATGGGTCATCGCAAAATGGAGTTTTGCTAATTTCATTTTATCTCGATTATCAGGTTTTAATAAGTGTTGCAGGCCAACAAGGGTAGTCTGGTAGCTCATTATTTGGCACTGTTGCCTCATAGCATGAGGGACCTAAGTTAAATACCCAGCTGGGTTATGTCTACTTCAGAAGCTTCAATTTCCCCTGCTTAGTTAATGCCAGAGCATTCACGGAAAAGACAGGATCTGAATCTGAAGAGTTTCACTTTGTGGTCAAAATGAACAAATAAGCCAACAAAAATAGTTAATTGTAAGTGTTTGATCATTTGTGCAGCCCTAGTAGAAAGTAAAGAAAGGATTAGGAGAAATAAAAACCACACACAAAAAACAAATTGCCAGACATTGATCTACTTTGTTTTACATCCATTAAAAAAATAAATAAAAAATCTGATTCAGTGTCTTTCTATCTTGTCTTTACATAAGCACCACTGCATTCCTTCAGTCCTGACACATGACAAACCTTCAAGGAGTCCCTCCCTTGTTAGCTATGCGTGGACATGTTGATTGAAAGATGTCTCATAGGACAGTCCATTGCTTAACAGAGCATTCTCAACTGGAAACACCCTGAGCTGCGGACATGAAAGCTATTATTTTCTGGAAGAAGCTCTGACGACGATCCGTCTGCTGCAGAGTTTTTTGTTTTCAGTGTAGTCAAAAGGAGGCTGTGATGGCAGGCAGGCGGGGGGGGCATGAAACAAGACGAAATAAGGATTGATAGAGTGGGATGAAAAAAAACAAGAGCAAAGCAGCAACAAAGAAATAGTGACAAAAGGCTGTTAGTGGCAGTTTTTATGTTGGAGTTTGACTGCATGTGTCTGAGAGGCTGTGCGCCTGATCATCATTGCTGCTAATGAGAAAAGTGCAACATGCACAGAGGACACGCCTCATTGTTCCCTTTCCACTCGGGTGGTTTTTAAGTCCTCTGACATCCCATATCGTCAGCGAGGACCACGTGAACACACCCGGGCACCGAAACGTCGATTAGTCACTTGTTTTTCATACACACGCCATCCAAAAATCTGGCTAAATCTGGTTTTACTTAAGCATTTTCACGTGCTGTGAAATTCAAAGAAGACGCAGCTCACCTACGCACCAGACGTGCACAACCTGTCACAAAAGTGCCGCGTTAGCTCTCGCTCCGATCCACCACTTTCACACCGCACTTAGCAGAACACCACCTGGGCATGGCATGCTGGCCAGTGCGGGGAAATGCACGGTCTCCTTCCCTCGCTGCCTCTCTCACTCTCGCAGATTCACAGCCAGTCAGATACACAGACTAGTGCCAAACCGCCAGACCGACACCACCTGTCGTTCATCTTACGGGAAGCATCACACTTACACAAAGTCTCCCACCAAGTCTTGCGTGAGAAAGTTACCTGCATACATTAACGCTGAGTCAAAAGTATTTTCAGATCCTTCCCCTTTGGTGCGAATGCGAGTATCAGATAGATGTTTTTAGTCTCAGTCTTTTACAGTAGAACTTTTTTGTTAGTTGTTTTGTTGCAAGTAATTGCAAAGAATGAAATCACATGCATTCAGGAGCACTCCCACGTACGCTGCAGCCTCCTTAGCCAACAACATATTCTCTGGTGCCAGCATCCATAGCCACTGCTCACCGTTAATGGCATCTGTCTGGCATATGGGAGCTCTGTAGGGTCATCCAGACAAGCTCACTGTCGCCCGCAGCCTTCTGCTACCTGAACCCTCTACAAACTCTGCATTTTCTTTCCTTTTCTTATTGGACTTCTTTACTTTACGTGCACATTATTTTACTTATTCTACCTCCCTGCCATCATTTCTACATTTCCCTTCCTCCTCCATCTATATGATGACACCCTTGTTTGCTATAAAGATAAATATTCCTTTTCTTTGCCTCTCCAGACGAGTTTTACATCACTTTGTGTCACAAATGAGCCATTGTGCCTCTCTGCTGGAGCCAATAGAAAAGCTGTGAAAAGAAGGATCCGGGACAGGATACGCGCAGCCGTTCGAAATCCAAAGTCTGTCATCATCTGTGTTCAGCTGCACAGTGATTGGCTGTTGTGTTCAGTGAAGTGAAGTGAGGGGAACAGTGAAAGATGAGGGTGAGCCAGGAAAGGCACCCTCCCGACCACAGTACAAAGAGGCCCACCATGATAATTTCAGTATGGCAGCATATCATCTGTGCATATTGTGCTGTAGTGCTCTTGACTTTGCATCTTTCACAGAATACTTAGCATTTGGATTCAGCCTCTCAGCTCTATGGAGTTTGGAAAAAGTGCAGATGGAATACATTTCCTCTAAAGTTGAGCTCTTTTTGGGGTTTGCCATTTTTCCTCACAAATGCAATTCTCTCTTTTGTGTTTATATATTGCCTAATCCACTTTGGCGCGTATGAGACCCTCTTCCCATCATGTTAGCTTCCCCTAGCTGTCCAAGTGTTGCACTGGGAAAGACTGCTGTGAGCACTGAGAGCTCTCCTCCAAAGCCCAAATGGCATCACTGGCCTTTTGTGTCTGTGAAATATCTTCGGCTGGGTCTTCCATATGGTGACATCTGCCTGATGGGACCAAGATGCCAAATCCCAATGCCTTCCAAAAACAAAAAAAATCTCTCCTTTAGCTGGCTTTGACGGATGACTTGTGCAGCCACAGCACTTTCCTCAGCCGCACACTTACATGTGCGCGCGCTCACACAGACAGACAGGTCTGTTATCTTGGCTGTGCCATATGCAGCGCAGCTATCAAATCAACCTATGTGCACAAGCTAGCTAAGCAATTAAACTCCAGAGCCTCATCCACACTCGACTGTTTTAACATCTGGCATCCTTGTTCTAGATGTGTATGTGCCAACCAGCTCTTCTGCTCTTATAATCGCCTTCAAAACATGCTGAAAAATGGAGTCTTTTATGTGTAAATACAATGACTTCTCCTTCAATTGACTTTTGATTTCTTTGTGTTCTTTCATTAAAGTTTTCTTTTTACTGTCATGGTTATGTCTGCCACTATGTCAGAAAAGACAGGAATGAACAAATTCATGCATGCATCGTACAGATTGTGCTTATTCGGTAGATGTGGTGCAACCTCTTATTTGTGTTTGTGTACCTCGTGCATAATTTTATCCAATATTGTAAGTGGTGGAGGACATCTCGTTCCAAGGGTCTGTTGCTTGAGCTTTTCAAGGTCCAAACATCCACTTACACTGTACCTACCTAAGCAAACTGGCTCTCTATCTCCCTTTGCCCCCCGCCCCCCCACCTCCTGCCCTATGACTCATCACTGGTTCATTCAATGAGGCTAAATGGCTGTTCTAGCAGAAGCAGTCAATATGCTCAACACTACACATTGGTTTTCTCTTCTCTCCTCCAACTCCTGTATAATCCTCTCCATACTCTCAATATGTGCATATTACCTTTGAGTAGATATTTTTAAAGCAGCACTTCTATTGAGCAAATGGATAGCGTGGAAAGAGTTTCTATATACACTATGTGGCAGAACTATCTGGGGACTTTACAGCTTGAATAATACTTTAAACTCGTACACTTTGTTTTTATTTCATATTAGTTTTATTTATCACAGATTAGAAAGTTTAGATTTAAAGATTTTATCAAGAAATACACCCTGAGATGGCACGTGCTCAAGTTGCTACCCTAGACTCAGTTGCTTTACTATAATGTCATAGCTTAATTCCACTTTTTAAGGCATCGCGTTTTTAGCATTTAAGTTCATTTGCAGACTTTGATAGTTCATCGTTGCATATCCTTTGGTGAATAAACATCAGGTTGGCTGTATTTGCTAATTACAAGTTGATTCAATGTTATCTCTAGGCTCTAAGTTGAGATAACAAATAATTATGATTACTTGATGCCTTTTTTTGTTAAAGAAAAAAGCAGATCTGTATCTTCTGTTTCTTTTTACACTATTGTATGTTTCTAATTAGCGGAATTGATTTTGTGCTTCTGGTTGAGAAAAAGCTCGATTCAACTAAACCTGCCGGAGCCTATCGGAGAGTCAGTGAGTGAGGGGTAAAACCAGTAAAAGAGGCCGTCGTTATAAAGTGCCGTGCAGTGTTGTTTTTATAGTTGTAGCTGATTAATTGCACAGCATCTACTGTATCCGTTACAATGCTTTTTGTTTAGCAAACAGTTGCTACAGTTAGCTATACAGTACTGCTCATAGCTGACTCATTCCCTGTTAGTTTTCACTGTTCCACAACCTTACTGTAAAAACGAAACAAAAACAAGAGAACTGATTTTGTACCAAAAGAGGAAAAAAACACCAAAGGAGAACACCTTTAAGGTGTCCTACAAATGCACTTGTTTAAAAAAAAAAAAATCTTCTGCACACCATCAACGTGTTGGCCCAAGGCTGGAAGGCGTA
Organism: Perissodus microlepis; assembly: GCF_051167445.1. Taxonomy (NCBI): domain Eukaryota; kingdom Metazoa; phylum Chordata; class Actinopteri; order Cichliformes; family Cichlidae; genus Perissodus; species Perissodus microlepis. The sequence continues at coordinate 12,593,955 of NC_140477.1, forward strand.
AGTATGAGAGTCACTCTTATCTTGAGTGACTTAGCATAAAGTGATGCCACTCCCATTGGTGGATTAACTCAGTTACAGAAAGCGTTGCGCTGTAACATGACGTCGGGAGCTCCGTGTGCTTCCTTTGCATGTTTGTGTGATCTGCATCGCCCGCAGTAGCATAACCACTTTGTGTCTGCGTGTTGTTTCGATCTCGTTGATCTTCAGAGAACATTGTGCTCCTTCCATCTAGTGCTGAAGGGGAGGGTGAGCGGGTACCCTTCTGTATAAAAAGTGAACTTTGTGCAAAAAAAACTTGTAAATTTCCATGTATGCAGGTAAAAGAAATGTCTCAGGGGCAGAACAGGTTGAAAGGATGCATTGATTCACCTTAATCCTTTAAAATCCTACGGGTGACGCAGGGATGTGATATGCTAATGACTTGTCTCTTTCTGCCTCAGGTGACAGAGTACCTGAACAGTCAAGAATCTGCCAAGAGTGCCAGGGTAAGTCACTTCATCCCAGCCACCATCTTATTGTCTGTCGTTTTCTATTTCTTTTTCCTTTTTTTTCCACTTTTCCGTCGCCTCCTCCTGCAGTTTGTCGGCCTCTATGAGAAATCTACTGATGCCAAAACAAGAATACATTACAACACTAATTACTCTCCCTTGGAAACTATCAGAGAGAAAGTGTATCCTCTCCTCTCTGCTTTTTCTCTTTCTCAAGATGTCACACATTACATTGGCAGTCAGCATTGTCCCATGTGGACTGCTGCCCACAGTCTGTGCAGGTCCATTCTATGAAAATGGGGGGTGGGGATTTGTGCAAAAGAGTGCAGTGGGGATAGTGAGGAAGGAATGAATAGGATTTAGGGTCTAGCCCGCTGGGCTCTCATGTTGGAATGAGTCGAGTCGGAGTTTTGACATAACAATCCGCCGCAAATGTATTTATTCTGTGACCAGTAAACTGTGCGGCCAGCCAAGTGAAACTGGCAGCAAAAGATTGGAAAGGAACCCAGGAAATGTAAAAACAATAAGTGCTTTCAGACCAGAGAGTTCTAGGGACTAGTTGGTGGGGGGTTACAATTTAATGTGTAGTGCTATCTCGCGCTATGTGTAGCACAGATGGACGGGGAGGGCTGCGAGAGTCCAGCTCTCCAGACGCACTGTGAGTGCCATTGTTTACTTTCTCGTAATACTGTTTCAATTTCTTTTTCTCTATACATCGCTTCACTGTGTGTGGGGTTCCTTAGGTAGTGAGTGGAAATGTGATTTTCACTTAGAGTGAACATCATATTGAACTTCCTCCTTCACATATAAAGCCTGGAGACCATTGATGGTTCATTTCTGTGTTTTGTTGTGTTGTTTTTTTTTTTCTCCTTACACAGCTGATGTTTAGACTTCATAACATGTCCAAATTGCCACACTTGTGTCTAGGTCAAGTGCTGTATCCTTTTCTACTGAAGTTTCTACTTCCTCCATTCCAAAAGCATCTGTGTACTGATGATATCATAAATATGCACAAGAAACTAGAAAGTCGTTGCCTTTTTTTGGCAATAATGAACTAAAACATATTCATCCTGCTGCTTTTAAAAGTCACCAGTGCACTACATATGACTCGTTCCTCCATAAGGGTGATGACCTGCCCTGTACCTTAATGCATATATATCAGCAAATCAAAGATATATGTGATATATAAAAAGACGTGGTTTGACGATTATTTGGACAGTTTGCACAGGCAGAGACCACCTTCACTAATCTCTGAAGCGCACCGGGTCATTTTGTTCTGTAAGCAGGCCTGAAATATTACAGAAAACACTCGGTTCAGAAAAGAGCTTCTATGGTTTCTCCTAGTAAGTTTTTTTTTTTAAGGATTAAAGAGTTGAAACTACATTACCCAACTTCTTCAGGAAATCTGAATCCTGATCCTTTAAAACATAAATAAATAGAAGCCACTTGAACCTCGTCTCTTGTGACAAGGGGTCGTCCCAGCGGTTAGCGCCTCACATTTTTCAACAGATGCCCTTCCTGACACAACCGCAAAGGGGATTAGTGTCTTTAGCTTGAATTGAACCATCAACCTTTCACTTGTCAAACACGGCTCTACGGGGCCATCCTTTAAAGGAAAAATAAACTGATTTTTAGTAGCAGGACAGAGATGTGAACAATTGGACACATTTATGGTTATGGTCTTTATGTTGAGTAGTAACAAAAAAAAAAAAGACATTATGTAAAAATAATAGAGGAGTAATAAAGGTCTGTTCAAATAAGTCCTGTTGACAAGGGCTGAAACCTGGAGACTTTGACAGGATCGTACAAAAAAGAAAAAGCCTTTCACAAGAGCCCCAGGAGCTTGCAATAGACACTTGGATGTCGCTTTGTTTACTCTTGTAAAGCATGATGGCTCTACATTCTAAAAGAATCAGTCCCTCCTGTGCCGCTTTAGCTACCCGGCGGTTATACAGCATGTCCAGACAATGAGTCAGTCAGAGGTGGAATTGACTGTAATCACAATCGGAGTTACTGCCATGTTTTCAGGGTGTCAGGGAGGAGCAGAAAAAAAAGGCAGCGGAGTGCGAAACGGGGAAATGGCTTCATTCATTTCATTCATCCTAATAACTACTGCTAATTAGCACAGTCGCTAATTAGGTATGAATCACAGCATTAACAGCTGAACGCGCATGCTTCTGAGAGCCATAAAAGAAGCATCCCAGACAGCAGACCTGCGCATATACACACAAACACCTCCAGACCGGACGGCTTCTACGGCTTTTAAAAAGGCAGTAACTAACTGGGTGCTGTTCCAAAGTGCGCACACTCTTTGCCAACCACGTCGCGGTAAAGCCGACATTCAGGCAAATGAGATGGTTTATGGGGCAGTGCAGGATTGTCAGTGTAATGGATTAGGAGAAGTAATAGACTTGGTGGCGTTTGAGGCACTGCGAACCTCCTGGATACGCAGGTCCGATTAAATAGTGATGGAGATGATGATGCTGGCTCTTCGCACTGGTCTGTGAAAGCACTGAGCTCTCTCTCTCTGTGTGTTGCACTGTAGCTCTCTCTTCCCTTTAGCTTCTTTTTCTTTTTTCTTGTCCATTTAACATGCAATGTGCTGGAGAGGTTATTGGAAGTTCCATTCAAAGCAATGGGGCATTTTCACCACATTGTGCAGTTATCTGTGTCAGTATGGTCAATGAGATCTGTCTCTGTCCTCCCATCAGCTCAACATTTGGCGCTACGGAGACTTCCGTGCCGACGACGCAGACGAGTTCGGTTACAGCCGTTAAAGAAAGGAAAGATAAAAGAAGATGCACAAAAAAGAGAACAGACCATCCATTAAACACCATTCCAAAGACCAACGTGGACGGCAAGTGATGCTTCGGACAGAAGACGAACTAAACAACAAGCTCGCGACTCACTCTTCCCTCATATTTAGCATTTCAACCCTCCCATCTGGCTTTTCTTCTTCTCTTACATCTTCTCCTCCTGCTAGCCCCAGTAGCTCCATATAGAGCATGCTAGCAAAGCTATAAGAAAAAATTATTATCATGCAAGAATCACTTTCCTTTCGTCCTTTAGTTTCCCTAATCAGCGGCTGCACTATTGCCGGTCCGTTATTTGCCACACTATCCTCTCAGCAGTACCTGTGTGAATGATAATAAGTGATGCCTACGTATGTGTTTCAGCCAGTCATCGACTTTGCTCTCTGACACTCTAGCCCAAGCCCCGCTTTCCTCTTTACTCGGAAGGGAACGTCTGTTTCGCAGGAAAAAGCTCAATTTTTTTTTTAATCTTTGTTTTTTTAAGCAACAAATGCTTCCCTAATGAATTTCTTGTAAATGTGAGGATATGTTGAAAGGTGTATATTGCTTTGTTTTAGAAAAGTGCTGTAGGTGAAGCCACACAGACTTGAAAAGAAAAAAACAAACAAACAAAAAAAAAAAGGATGAATTATTTTTGTCTTCAGTGTATATCTGTGTGATTATGACATTTGCAGATGTTTTTGTGGGGAGTGTTTCGTCGTTTATTCACTGTCACACTTTTATGACCAGTAAATATCGATGCCTTCACGTGGCATTTTATCATCTCTTCTTCTGTAAAGTTTACATTCTGATAACGGTAATGATCCTGTCTCTGGCAGTCTCTTCTCTTCCTGTCTCTGTATGCCATGGCAGATACAGTGTTTGAATTTGTTTCCACATAATGGACCTTTGCATTCTATTAAAAATCTGATGAATAAAAAATAAGCAAATTAAACGTGGGTTTTTGTTTTGTTTTCCTCAAATAAAAATGAAAGAATGCAAAAATGCAACCTGAAACAAAGTCCTTTAGACGTAAAGCAGGATTTCAGTTTTTTTTATGAAACACTTGTGCCAAAATTTAATAGCACTTCAATGCAGATAAAAGGTTTTGTTTCCTGTAAAACACCACAATCCAGCAAAGGCCTTTCACTAAAAGCTTGACAGTTTGGGGTCTTTTAATTTCGTTTTTTAACCACAAAATTTGCAATTACCGATGCTAATTTGTCTAAACTTGAGCTTGTTTAACCTTCACCTCCAAAATCTTTCAAATGTATCACTTCCAGCAGTCCTGCTCAGCTACTGCTAACAAACGGGCTGTAAAATCAGCTGTTTTCACTTAAAAGTTTAAAGTTTATGTAAGTCGTGCAGAAGCACAGCTACTGAATTTACATGAGGTGATTTTTTTTAAAGTGCAGGTTTGAAGTGTTTCCTGCCTGTTTAAAAACAAAAAACAATTCTCAAAAATAATTTTTAAAAGAAAACCTTTTTGTGCACTGGATTGGATCCATCCCATTGGCTGAAACAAAATATATCTGTATTGGAAGAGAATTTGTAGCCTCTTTGCGACAACAGTCCAATTTGAAGATTTATCTACAATCAAGGCCAAAGTTATTTTTTTTATCCTTTTAAAATGTTTTATTTTACTTTCATTAGTTTTAGTCTTCTTCATTATTGAACATGGAGGGTGTTTGTCAGGGGCAGAACGAATTTAGAAAGTTTACCCAATATGTTCCAATAAACGTCCGTCTAAGCCTCGTCAGGCATGTTGTTTTGTCAGATGTGACCAAAATTGACTAAAACCTCTAAATTGTTGTTTTACTTGAGTTAAATTAGTAGCATATCAGGGTGGTTAGCGCTGTCTGTCTCTTCACAACAAGAAAGCACTAATAAAACTAGGTAAAAAAGAGAGCAGCAGCATAGCTTTGTGCTGAGAAACTGCACTACAGATGTCATGCTTGCTTTGAGAGAGTTGATGGAGAAGCAGAAAGGTGTCTTTGTGGATCTAGAGAAAGCATATGATGAGCTGCCAAGACCCAAACTGTATGAGGAAGTCCGGAGTGGCAGAGAAGTATGTGAGGGTGGTGCAGGAGATGTATGGAAGACAGAGTGGAGAAGAGATGGATGAAGTTAAGCTACAGACTGACAGATTAGGTCAGGCAGGAGTGTCTGTGGATAATGATGTTTGCAGGTGACGTTTGACCTGCAGGGAGAAGGTGGAGGAATGTTCTGGAGAGAGAAGAAAGGTCAGAACCAAGAGAAAAAACATGCGAATGAAGACGAGGCGGATATAACAGGGAAGCCACAAGTAGAGGTAGTAGTAAAATAACAGGGGCCAGCAAGATCTATGGTTGGAGACTGTTACACTGAAAAAATGACAGGAGGGGGGGGGGGTCACTCATCAGTCACTAATGTATCTGCTGGGAGTGATGAGCTCTGAGCCTAGACACTAAACTCTAAACAATATTCTGCTTCTGTTGAAAATAAATATAAAATAAAAATCAGTTCAAAGGTGAATTGTCTGAGTTAAATGGGAAATGAAGGTAACACTTGATATCTTTGCTGAGGCAGAGGTTTCTGTAAAAGTGGATCCATTATATTAATTTTCAGCTTCATATAGTCTTTTTTTTTAATTGCAGGACTCTTAACAGTGTAAGAGTCTTTGCCTGACTCATAGTTTTAGCTCTGGATCTTTAAGGGGACCCTGCCTTTGTGGCTTCCACAAACAGCGCAGTCATTCCACTCCCTTTTAATCCTATTGCACATAACTGTAGCTGCCATTCAGCTGGGGGCACTTGCGAGCTAGTCTTTCATTACTGGGAGCTAAACAGCTAAAATGATTAATTACACATGCACTTAAAGAATGCCTAATATATGGCACTAATTAAATAGAAAATGACATTCCCTTTATTAAATTAACTCTGTTTCGGTAAAGAATATCTAAAAAAAATAAAAGTGTGCTCACTAACAGTTACATGAAGTAAACGGACAAAAATTATCTAAAGGAAAAAAATACAAATATTATCATTATTATCTCTTAAATGAAAGACCAAAAAATATAAAAACACCGCTAGCAATGTGCACATAATCGGGTAACAATAGTTGAGCAGTTTTAATCCAGCACAAGGAAGAAAACCATTTCTTTTCATCTGTAGTGTGGTGAAAGCATTTATGCACATGGCTCAGACAAATCAAGTTTCCACGTACGGATCAGGACGTTTAAAAGGACTTAAAACAACAGGTCTTGAGTGTAAATATGCCAACGTAATTATTTGAAACCACATTAATGAGTCAGTGAAATTGTAAAAGCATATATAAAACATAGAAAATTGAAATAATAGTCGGTATCCCTCATGGTTGGACACCATCAGCAGCAGGTTGAACCACCCAGACACCTGTCACATGCGGAATTTCTTTTCCTTTTTCGGCTAATTCTCTGTCAGTCCTGGAGGTAGTTGTGCGGTAAACTCCCTGAAATACTCATCTGACTTTTCTTTGTTTTTGATCTGTTTTCTTGAGGTTATCTTTATCGGCTTTTGCCTGCAACTTGACAAAAAATAACATAAAGGGTCTATAATAAAGTGCCCATAAACATTTAATGTAGCCTGCCATATAAATAAATGCTCTACTCCACATTAAATGACTGTTAATCATAAAGCACTCATGCTTTGCCAAATCTTACATAAACCACATCATTGCCTCCTCAAATCACCATACATATGGTTTAAAGCCTATTTCCCGAAGAGCAAACCTGACAAGGATACTGCAATAATAAGAATTCAGCAGCGCTTTGTATTAGCAGGTCAGTCACCCTGACAAAATAGGTATTTAACACACTGAAAACTGTGACGCAGACACTTGATTTCCAGTGGGCTTCGGTTTACAAGTTTTTAATGACAGCTCTGTTTGTCATTAAAAGAAGTGCATCCAGACCTGCATAAGAAAAAAACCTCATCGCTCTCTTTAAATCAACATTTTAACTGAATTTCATAGGAATTTATTTTCAGGGCAGATTTTAGTGTTTAAATAACTCACAAAACAAGCGGCCACATTATTCCCAGCGCTAGAAAAAGCTCATCATTGAATCACTGTGTCATGACCTGGCTGAAAAGCCATGGAAAGATACACAAAGGGAAGGAAAATATCCTGAGATTCTGAGTCAGTGGCGAGGCGCTGCAAGTGTGGATTAGTGACGAGCGAGATGTTGGATAGCACAAAGAAAACACAGATTAAGCAAGGGAGGGAGCTGAGGAAACACTGGGCCCAAGTGTCACCGATTGTCCTGATGGTCTGCTATTCCCACCTACTGTATCACAGAAATAGATAACATAGGCAGCACAGACAGGCGAGCAGACCATCGCTGCTGCTCAATAAAAAGCCAGTCCTTTAGTCCAAATGAAATCCCACTCGTCTGTTTCTGCAGCCAAAAACGTCACACGTTTTTAAAGAATGTATTATTACTGCTAGAGTTTATTAATAAAAGGCAAATGCTAGAAAATATTTTTGACTGAGTCTTTGAAGAGGCACATTTTTGACGGGCAGAAGCCTAGGCAGGGGATCATGGAAAAGTAGAAAAAGAAAACATCTGTGCTGATTAAATCTGTACTGGCTGAAGAGACACATTCATGGTGCATTTGTTTGTCGAGGTGTAGTATGAAACCTCGACTCACTGCTCACTTGCTAGCACTCGGTTGGACGGCTTTCCCCTTCATAAACGCTTTAATTCTTCATGAGACAGATTCCTGAGAGATTTTGGTTCATATTTACATGATAGAATCACACAGTTGCTGCAGATTTGTTGCATTTCCTTCCATGACATGAATCTCCTGTTCCATCACATCCCAAAGGTGCTGTTTTCGATTGTGATCCTGTGACTGTAAGTTCAAGAAAAGTTGTTATCCTGCTGAAAGCAGTTGTTAGAACACAGGTTCTCCGTGGCCATAAAGCTGCTGGTGTAGGCTGTGGCATTTAAAAGCTGCTCACTGTGTGGTCTTCTGCTGTTTGCACTTTGACCTGTTGTGCATTCAGAGATGCTCATCTGCACGCTTTGGCTGCATCGAGCTTCAACAGCTCATCTCTATGTATCGAAAAGAACTTGAGTTGCTGCAATGTTTATATTTTGCCATCCACCAAGTAGTATTTAGTGAGGGTATGTTTTAGGTCAGGGGTCGGCAACCCTGGGCACGAAGGGTTAACTGATGGCACAACCATACCTGGACTGGCCATTTGCCCGGTGGGCTGATGTGATTTTTTGTTTTTATGGGTCGATGTTTTTTGTTTGTTTGTTTGTTGTTTGGGGTTTTATTTTGTAACGGTATAAACAGTGAAAGGTGGTGGATTGGCCAGATGCTGGCCGATGGTGGTGGCTATGGCGGAGCTTCCACAGAGGGCAGCAGGTGGATAAGGGAAAGTGGAGGCAGGAGGAGGAGAGATCCGAGGCAGCCGCCGGTCCGAGTGTCAGGTAAACTGAACTTCAGGTAAGAAGTTATGACCTGCAGTCTCTCTGGGTCAGATATAAACCAAGTTTAGGTGGAGGTTATTTTCGTTGTGCTGACTTTTTACAGTCAGTTACAATAACTCGTACTGCGTGCTAGCTAGCATGATGGAGTTTCTATACAGCTGGGTGGGTGCTATGATGTTACTGATAGTAAACTTTATTTTATTCATAAGGTTAGTTAGTAGAGTTGCCAACCGTCCCATAAAAAAGGGAATATTACGCGTTTCGTATTGAGCTGAAAAGAAACAGTTTGTCCCGGACTTCAGCTAGGATGGAAAAGACAGAAAGCTGGAGTTATTCTGCGTCTTTACGCTGTCAGCTGCCTCTTCTCCTCTCATTCTCTCCCCCTCCCTCTCCTGTTGCTACTTCAATCATGAAACTGATCAATGATCAGCTGATCGGCTTTTCTCTCTTGTTTGTTTATCTCCCACTTTGCGCCAGAAAGAGGAACCCAGCGGATGTCGCGTTAAACAACAGCAGCACGTTTAAGCTTGATCAGCTGTTGTTAGAATTTATTTCATATTAATTTCTAGTATCAGCTGATGTTTGCTGGAGCCACAGCTGTAAAGCTGCTGGTCATGATATCGGTTTGGTTATCTGGTGAGAGGGAAACATGAAGATGAAACCAGGAGATGTCCTTACTGAATCATCAGAGCTGAACACGTGATGGAGAAACAGGTTCACCTTTTAGGTGACATGAATGAGTTGAAGGGAAGTTATGAACTGTTTCTGAGAGACAAATAACACCAGGATCCTTTTTTAGGTAGCTGACAGCTGGTAACTGTGCAGGGGCGGGTCTAGCAAAGTTTTGCCAGGGGGGCCAGGTAGGGCATTAACAGGGAAAGGGGGGCACAAAGAAATACTTTTCTGTCTTATTCTCATTTAAAATGTCTCGCTTTTAATAAATAATTATCTGAATCTTACAACCAAAGTTTTTATCTGATGTAAAAAAGTATAGAAATCACACATATGCCAACAAGACAGTGTAAAGCACTGTCACGACAGCGTTTGTTTTCATTGTTGTGAGGAGACCATAAATAGCATTTGCATTTTCTGTTGTACAGTTCATTTGCTGTTATGGATAAAAAGTGTCTTTTTTTTGTTTCAAAATAGCTGATAACTATTCGCTGACAGCTGCCAACATCTGCGAACAAATATAATTCTGTAAAGTTGTTCTATATAGTGTGTAGAGCGTTATTAAATTTATTGCTAATGCAATCATATGGCACATTGACTTCTGAGGAAATTTTAGACGGCACTCATCATCAAAAAGGTTGCCGACCCCTGATTTAGGTTGTGTGAGCATCTGGCTGTAACAAAAATGGTGATGTCATTGCTTTACATAAATATAGATTAACTGGCTGTAAAAAACCAAAAAGTATTAAAGCATTCTCACAAGTTAATGCAAAGAGAGGCTGAGTAATCATTGAACTGAAAATTATTATATATAAGTGTGTAACTTTAGGCTCGGGGCATATGATTTACAGAGCAGATACGTATTCTGTAGCAGAAAAACAATATGCAGTTTAATTTCAGATGGCTTTTAGAATGAAAAACAACTGCGGTGGGAACAAACCGGCTTGCCTGTTTTCTTCTTGAGATTAAAAACTCTGACGGAGTGACCGAACTGCTTTGAAAGAGGGCGACAATAATAGAAGTTTGCCTATTCAACATTCAAATTGTGTTTTTAAGAAACACCTCCAGCCTGGAAGATATGTTTTTCAATTAGACATGGCAGGGGTACTTTTATTTTATATGGCTCTTTCTGACACACGGTTTAAGTTTTTACTTTACATGTAAGAACCGAAGGCGTGAATTACTATTCATGAGTAAACACTGTATTGTATCTGTTAGAAAGCGCATACACCGAAGTGTTAAATGATTTCGAATATATGTGTGGAATTGAAAGCTGAGGCTGGTGCAAATAAAAAGTGCTGCCAGCATTTCTCCCCTCTGGATGCCAGTTATAATTTCAAGGTGCTACATAGCAGTCAGCAGCCACCAAATCAAAGATGGCCCAGGCAATTTATCACTGGTGTTCATGTCCAATTACCACAAGTTGGGATGAGAAATATGCTCTAAGGGCAATTAAGAATCCTGTCTGTGCTGTGAGCTGACTCATGGACTCGGTACGATGTCTTTGTCTTTTACATCCACGTCCTTTCTCTGTCTTTTTTTGTCACAAACTATTCATCGTCTTTTATACTTTGTCTCCCCATGTGCCTGATTGGTTTGCCTCTCAGAGCTGATGAGATAGCAACCGGGCCACGTGCTAAAGAAGAAAAGGAAAGCAAAGAAAGCGACCGTGCAAGATATGAAAAGTGGTTGTCTGTTTGAGTTGTAAGTTAAGCCCTCTGATTTCATCTCCTCTCTGTTTGTAAAGCTGTCATAGTTGAAACTACGCCCAGCGGACGTAGCAGCCAGATTACAGAGAACTGTTGTCAGCAAATTGTTTGCTTAGAAATGTCGATTATACGAGGTCTTCCACAGCATCTGAGGCAGCCGAATCAGAAGTGTCTCAACACCAATTAAACCATGAAATGTTGCCTTGTTTTTGAAGGTATTTGTAAGAGAAAAGCAGGCATCACAGAGGTCCTTTTTCAATCAGGCAAATAATGTTCTTCCTGTGATCTTGCCGCGTGCGCACAACAACAGTGCCGGGAAGACAAAAAAGAAATCAATGATTTGATGTGAACAAAAAGCAACAGTAGAGGAAATATGTTTTTTTTATGAACCAAAGACATGTTTTCCTCTTAGGGGTCTGAGGAGAAAATAAATCTTAATAATTCACAAAGCAGGAGAAAGAAGGAAGAAAGGAATCGAAAGCAAGCAAAGAAAGAAGAGACATGTAAAGGAAAACAACAACGGAGACAAATAGGAAGAGAGTAAGGAATTGGGGACATGATGCCAAACACATGAAATAGCTCATGCATCACCCCAATGATGGACTGCTTTAAAACATTAGCTTCTTTTAAGACTCCTCTTTTAACAAGCTGGAATCTAAAATCTGAACTTCATTTGATTTCATTTAATCTTCCGAACTGTTAATTTACTGTTCATGCCACCTAATTTTATGCCTCCCCTCGCTAAAAATATTGCACTGCTTCCCTGCCTTTCCTTATCTCAGAGTAACACCTGCTCACGTCCTGCCCTCTTGTCCTCCAGTGGTCCAGTTTGGTATCCGGTATTCACCTGCTTTAGTCCCTTCAGGCTGGCAGCCATCACCGCACTGGCCAGCTCATATTCAGACAGCTCTTTGTGGATGTATTTATAATTTTAGGCATGGGATCCTCTCTGTAAGGGCTTCTCCTGTCTGTCTGGCAGTTATGAATGACACTTTGTTAACACATCACACAGTGCTACACACATTGCCAAAAGGGATACTGCAGTTATTGGGAGGTAGTAGCAGTGTTAATTAGTGGTCGGTATCTAAAAGCAGCATTCATGATTTCAGGACAAGCTGTGCATAAAGGGTCAGTGAGAATTACAATGAAATGGACTAATCATCTTATTTCCGTGCCATATGGCTGTTTTTATATATATATAAAAGCAAAGTTTCAAAGCAAACTTTTGATGTGTGCATTCTTTCATTGTGTTTCTGTATCTTTTTGTGTATTATTGTCTCCTACATATACTAATTAATCTCCTTTTATGTTTCAGTGAACGTCTTCCTCTGTTTTTTGGTGACTTACCCCTCGTTTGCACCTTAAAGCTGTCCAAAAGAAAGGACTAAGTTGCTGCTAAGGTTTTACATTTAAGGATATGAAAAAAATAATCTGGTTCGCAACATTTGTTTAAATGATTTAAATAAAACCAGAGATGAACAACAAAACAAGACATATTACATTGTGCCATCAAAGCCAGAATGCAGAAGCAGTGTGTAGGTTCTTTACCCTACAATAGAAAACGCCTTGACGCAAAAGAAGAATCAAGTCCAGAGCCTCACAGACTTCTGCATAAAATCGTGAAACAGAAAGTACACTGTTACATTTGGTGCTGTATAGATAACAAAAAAGTAACAATTTGAAGTTCATCGAGGGGAAAACCATCAAGGCAGTTGGAAATCTTATCAGGAGTGGGCATTCCAGCAAATTCACCCCAAATTTGAGAAAGTGCAAAAAACCCAAGACTGACTGCAGACCTCAGTTAGCATGTTAAACGTTAAAGTTCCTGACAGTATAATTAGAAAAAAAGATTTAAAAAGTATGCTTTGTTTAAAAGTGCTGGCAGGAGAAAGCATCTACCCTTTAAAAAGAGCACTGCAGCATGGCTTAGTTTTGTTGTATCTAATTAACCCACAGGAACAATGTCCTTCGAACAAAAGTGGAGATGTTTGGAAATAATCCTCAGCACCACATTTGGAGAAAACCAAACACAGCATATCAGCACAAACCCCTCATACCAATTGTCAAGCACAGTGCTGGAGGGGTATTAATTTGGAATTGTGTTGCAGCCACAGCATCTGGGCACCTTGCGGTCAGTGAGTTGACCAAGAACTCTTCTTCATACCAAAGCATTAAGTCAACAGTCTGACAGCTAAAGCGTGTCCAAAATTGGGTCATGCAACAGGAGAATTATACCAAGCACAGCAGCAAATCTACAATAGAATGTCTGAAAAAGAAAAGAATCATGGTGTTGCAATAATTCAGGCAAGGTCCAGACCTCCAGCTGGCTGAATGCATCAGAGAGCTGTGCATTAATGAATACTTGCAAATCTAAAAGAACTGTGCGAAGAACAATGTCAGAGACCGATAAAGCTGAAATACAGTCTACTTTCTGTTTCACGATTTTATGCAGAAGTCTGTGAGGCTCTGGACTTGATTCTTCTTTTCTTCCAAGAAAAAATGTCCCTCTGTAGAAAACCCTCTTGACCTTTGTAGTCCATAATTTGTTTTTCTTCACCCAAAAGTCTTGTGCTAATTTAAGGTGAATTTTACTTTGAACACCTGCTTGAATTTTGGAAATCTCACCTTGAAAGCACTCTCTGACAAATTTGCTTTTACTTTCACAGTCCCCTCAATCCTTGCACAGGCGGACAACTCTAAATGAAACTAAATGGATGTTCTCTTATCAACTCGGAGCCGCACGTGAATCGTTTCGTGCATGAATTAACTGAATTAGCTGGCCAGGAAGCGTTCAGTTGAAGAGTTACTTCAGAACTCTTGCAATTTGGGCACTTTGTGTTAAATGGCCAAATTGAAGTTGAGACACGGCACTTTAATGCATCCATCATTTTATTTCATTTTGAATGTGCTGAACAAACTAAAAATAACAAACTGTTAAAAGCAGCACATTTGATCAAATGCCCACAACCAAAACATAATGCAAATTGAGTAAAGAAAAAAACAACAACAACAACACGTTACATCAACAATAAGCTGGTTATATATCACACATGGTTTTATATGAGGCATGAATCAGCTTTGAGAGATGTATCACAGGCACAAACCTGCATTTAGCTTTTAGTGGTTTCAGTAACAGCTACAAAGAAACCTGACTTTTAATGTGCATTAGCAGATGGTGTTGTAAAGTGACTCAGCATTTGGGCCATTTACTATACAGCTTAAAAATGATGGTGAAAAAAATAAATACATTTATGCACAATAATAAAATAAGTTGGGGAGATGTGGGGCAATTCATCACAAGTTTGCTGTTTTGTATTAGGAGTTCAAAATTGCTAGCATTTCACTGTGTCATGCAGTCAAGTGTTCCGTCTTTGCAGGCTAACACATCCTGTTTTTGATGTAACCTCACCGTTTTATTAGTTGACCTGCATAAAGCGAATGCTTTTAGTATTTGATATGGTTTACCGGTCAGGATGTGTGGATGAATGAATTCCACAACAACTCTCAGGTGTGACGTAAAAGCTTTTCGAAATACTGAAGTAAAATTAATTTTTTTTAAAAAGGCACCGCCTCTTTTAAACAAAAAAAGAAGCCCCACTTTTCTCCATTCGCTGCATTTCGAGCATATTTTGCGTGTGTGTTTTAAACCCGTGAAGTAAAACATAATGTTGCCATTTTGTTGCCCGGCGGTACACTACGGTTTTATCAACACAAATTTGCCACCATCAGTGATGAAATCTACCCCGGAGAAGATTTTATTGGGGATTCTAGCTGCTTTATCCCCAAATGATTTCAAGAGCATTAGACTTACTCTGTACATCATCACATCACACCACAGATAACGACAGCACACAATCACAGGAGATTCAACCCACTTCCCTTCCTGCAGTTCAGGATTCCACTGAACTACCTTTTCTCTTTTTTCCCTCCCAAATGCTTTTCTTTATTTTTTTTGTGTTCTTTTATCGCACCAGTGAACTTCTTTAGATCAAACTGCTGTCTGATTTAAAGTTGGTTTACCTGCAGCGAACAGCTGCCAGTCCAACTGTGAAGTGCAAACTATATATAGCTATTATTTCCTTTGAGCTCCTTTGCACTCCTCATCATCTCATTTTCTGACAATTCAGATGAGAGTGGGAGTCAAATCAGCTCTCTGTGCAACACATGTTACTTATAAATCCTCAGCTTGCCATGTATTTGTCATCTTATTCAGTGACTGTGAGAGCTAGAAGAAAGAGCTGTTTGGCATCAGACGTGTGACTCACCAAAGCCCCCTGAAGTTTCACTGCCAATAACCACAATGAATTGCAAAAAAAATGGAAGCGTGTTTTGGTATCAAACTGCTTGGTCAAACAGCTCCACTAGTTTCAAGCGCCTAACTGTTCCAATAAAGCGTATTTTGGTAAGTAAAAGATCAGTTTTGTATATTACAATAGAGCCAGAGCTATCTTTGGAAAATATCTCAGTATATAATTAGCAGTTAGTGATAATACCTTTATTACCTTAATTATTTGATAAATTTTCAAAATCTAGCAATTATGAAGAATTTTTAAATTGAACTACTAATAACAAAACTGCCTGATGAAAGCTGAGGCAACACTGAATGCTACCTTCTGGTATCTGAGTGCTTTCAGAGCCCAGTTAAGATGATAAAAATACTAATGTTCTTAAAGCTGTGTCTACACTGAAAGAGATTTGCTCGTCACACATCGCTTTGAAGCTGACGGCTGGTCGCTTGCGGAGATTCCAGGCTCCGGTTGCGTAGGTAACCTTCTAATGCATTTTCTATCAGGTCACGTGTCAGTCACAGATATTCTTCACTCTCAATGGTAGTTGCTTCAATTAGTCGTCTGGAAATTGAGAAAAGTTTATCTCTGGTCCCGCCCACTTTGTATCGTCAGCGGTTATTTCCCCGTAATCGTTTTAAGACACCAAATGTCACTCTCTTTATGTGACCTCTGGTAAGCCTGTCGCTACAAATCGTTTCCCGTGTGGATGCGGCTTAAGGGACTAGATGATCACTCCCTGGAAACCCCTGGTTGCTTGGTGAAAATGTCACATAGCGTCAGCCAACAACCACTAGCGGATTAGGAAATCACTGGTCACTAAGAAAAAAAAAGGTGTGGATACTGGAGTTTGGTGGCTGTGACTGTGAAACTGATTGCCGGACAGTGACTACCTGGCAACCACAGCTTGGGAAAAATGTTGATTCCCTGACCGGTTGGTGAGTTTTTAGCAGTTGTTAGTGGAAACTGGGGACAAAGAGGTAACTGATACTCCACCAAAAACCTTGTGAAGGCATCTGTTGTTAGCGGATTGTTACAGTTGTTTTTAGTTTGTAGGGAAGACGGCAACTTGTCAACAGACACTCGCCAACTATTTGCCGAGGAGTAGTGATACAGTGAAAAGTGACAATTCATTTTCAAAGTGAAAGTTGTCTCTTTTGAAATGTGATGGTTGCTACAGTTACATTATCACTTAGAGAGCTGTGGGAGATTGTCTGCAGACAAGTTGAGCTTCCAGTTTGGATTTGGGAGACAGACACTATTTCTACTTTTAAGATTAGGCTTAAAACTTTCCTTTTTGCTAAAGCATATAGTTATGCCTGGATCAGGTGACCCTAATCCCTCCCTTAGTTATGCTGCAATAGGCGTAGGCTTCTGGGGGATTCCCATGATGCATTGAGTATTTCTTCTTCAGTCACCTTTTTTCACTCACTATTTGTTAATAGACCTCTCTCCATTGAATCGTACTTGTTATTAATCTCTTGCTCTCTTCTACAGCATGTCTTTTATCCTGTCTTCCTTCTTTCTCACCAACCAGTGGGGGCAGATGGCCGCCCCTCCCTGAACCTGGTTCTGTCGGAGGTTTCTTCCTATTACAAGGGAGTTTTTCCTTCCCACTGTCGCCAAAGTGCTTGCTCATAGGAGCTAATATGATTGTTGGGTTTTTTTCTACGTGTTATTGTAGGGTCCACCGTACAAAATAAAGCAGCTTGAGGCGACTGATGTTGTGATTTGTAAAAATAAAACTGAATTGAATTGAAAGTCGGGGTCCTCTAGCAACCCATAACAACCACTCACCAACCAGTTGGGGAATACACATTTTTCCCCAGTGAATGGAAGTTGCCAGACTGTATCTGCCCAGCCTGTGTGATTGAAGCCAAAAGGATAATTAATTTCTGAATAGTTCAAGTTGTCCTGGATATTAGGTCTTCTTTCCAGCTAGCAAAGTGGCTGCTCCAGATGATTAAATTAATATTTTAGGAAAGCTGCAGGGAGCTTGATGTTTTGAACATAGGATGTGTGTATAACCGTGTTACAGCACTTACCTAGATAGCTGTTGTTGATGCGCAGAGACAGATAACACTACACAAAACCCACCTTCTTAAAAAAATCAAAATAACACAGTAGTATTCCACTGAAACATCTTCGCGAAACAAACGCTTGTTTGAAGGGCATCACGGGGCACTTAAATAAATCATTTTTCTGTGTAGCCGATAAAAAAAATAAGATGATACCAGTCCTTTTTCTAACTTCTAATTGGGAGGGCAGCTACAAACCACATACAAAGGCGCCAACTTCTTTTGATGTAAAGGTACAAAACTATACAAAAGCACAGAGGTCAGAAGCTGGTCTGCGCGCCGCATCTGTCGAAGCACGCAGACGTGGAAGGGAGATGCAAAACTTTTGAACCCAGGACAAGGCCACAAGTACAGCACGCACATCCATCCGTGCAACAAAGGCATAACCTGCACGAGGTTACCAACTTAACTCGTCATTCGAGTGTAAATGTCTGTGTAGTTTCTTGTTTACTTGTCGTAGAAGATTTGTTACTGGTGAGATGTGCTGTGATTCTCTCTCGCTGTGTTAAGCTAAGACATTTAAAAATCATTAAATCTAATTTAAACTGAAATGGAACAAAAGACTATTACTGACGTCTTCCTGGGTTTTGATTTTCCCCAATTTGCATCTTTTCAGGCTCCCTGCAGAGGATTAGAGGACAGCCTGCCACTGTGCGTCTCTGGGTATTAACTGTGCCCCATGTAGCTTCTTATAGGTGCATTATGGTGTTACATTGTTTTGGAGTATCATGTCGTATTCTTGTGTAATCTTATGGAAGGATTACATTTCGCACATTTCATTTTGCTGTTCCTCTTATTAAACTAAAGGTGTTTTTACACAGTGCATATTTTTTAATGTGGTTTGACACACAAAACAACCTAAACAGCTTTTATTGTGTGTATAGGGAGAGGGACTGCCTGCCACTGTGAACCGTGCTACTCTTATAGAGAATCAATGTGCAAATCCTGATTCCTGCAGTTGCTGGTGTTCTTAAGCCTCTGAGCAACCATCTTACAGCTGTTCAATATGGATCGGAACAAATTAGTTTTTAAAGCATTCATTTGGTCAAGTTTCTCAATACTAATTTAGGTACTTTTTAACTTATTGGGCTTTTTAAAATACTAATATATAAAAAGGGTGATCTGAGAGAAAGAACACACCAGTATCTGGACAGGGGCTCATCCACAATCTGGCATGCCATTTCTTCTAAACTCTGGGCTGCATCGCTCACACGTTTCCCACCTACTTTTCCAGCAGCCCGGCCTAAACACAGCAAGCTAAAAAAATTTATGTGGTCAACTGTGTGCAGAAAGATCGTGGAGAGGGTAAAGCCTGTGATATAAACATGTAATATGGCCACAGTTTACTGCTTTAATTCATTCCCTAGACAAATCTATTCAGTCATTTGTGAACTACTGTGTTGAAGCACATTGATATTTGCATATTTACAGGGGAAAAAAAAGATTCTCCTGAAATCATTGTCATTTCTTAATGCTGTCATGGATGTTGCTATTCTTTATCAATAAAACGTTTTAATTAAACCGGCTCAGGAAAAGTGGCTATGGGAATCAAATGTACGATACTTGTGGGAGGTTTTGTTTGCCTTCTCATTCTCATCACGAAGCCATCTGTGAACTTTTCTCTTCCTCAATCAAACACCAATAAAGTTAATAAACTAACAGGCATTGCACTTAGCCCTGGGATCGACTCCGTGGTTAATGTCCCCACCAGGCAAGTAGTAGTCACATTTGGCCATAGGGCTCCTCAGCTTGTCTTAAGCTTTATCTTTCATCATATTTAATTTAATTCACACTTAACTGCTGCTCACAGAAGTGGATTTATTAATTCAAAAAACCTTTTTTTTGCAAGTCAGTCTCTTTTACTTGCTCATTATTCTGAAATAAAGTGAATTTACAGTTTTGAATACACAAAGGAGGGAGTGGAGAAGCAGGTTAAGCCGTAGAATAATCCTTAAAAATACTGTGCAATAACAACCTTCTTGAAGAATTACTGCTTCGCGGAAGACACTCTGGAGAGCCAGAATTTAAGTTTAATTAGGTAGACATTGTCCAGAATATATAGATTTACATGTAATTCCTTTTCAGGTTTTAGCGTAATCCCGCTTCTTAACATTTCACCACCCCAGAGTATTTTTTTCTTTCCTTGTAAGCTCCTATTACAACAGCGGGTCCATTCCATTGTAGGTCCCAGATAGCGATGAAGTTGCTGTGAGTGGACACAGAAATGGGGATCTGCGTAATTTAATTAAACCTGTTGAGCTGTCCGAGGCTTGCTTTTGTGCATTATATTCAAATGCGATCACAAGTACAGAGCAAAGAATTTCGTTTGTGCCTGCAATTCAGAAAAAGTAGGGGCAATCGGCAAAATGCTAATTTGTCAAACCAACATTTCTGCATGTCTTAGTATCCCTAACAAAGAGAAGGTTTATCACAGCTGCACAGTATGCTGCTGACATTTTAACTCATGTAGTCAGTCGGTAAACTGAGCCCTCGGGATGCCCTTCACCATGAAAGGCCGTTAACAGGCCAACAACAGCATAGTGTCAAAACAACTTCAAAGGGCTGCGTTGGTGTGAATGCTGCTGTGGGCATGTTTTTGATGAAACTATAAGGCCAATTTGAAGACCTTTTAGATGTAAATACTCTGTTGTATTAAATATGTTGTAGCAAATAACCTAACAGAAAAGGCTTTGCTGTTTGAGAAAGCTCTCGAGGGGTCTGAGCAGCAACAGCAATTCTCCCTGAAGAGCTAATCATCACCTCGTTCATAAACGCTACTATGAAAAGTTTTCCTACCTAGGGTTGGGTTTTGTTTCGAAACCAATCCCCTGCCTGTGCCTGTGTGGGTTTTCTCCAAGAGCTCTGGTTTCTTATACCATCAAATACTTGAAATGTGCAATCCACTTGTATTTTTATTTTTATTTTATTCCTATTTATTCTATTTATCCCCTTTGTATATTTTTATCTATATATGTCTTTGTATTTATATATGTGTGTGTGTATATATATATATATATATATATATATATATATATATATATATATATATATAATATTCTGTAACTCTATAACTTCTGTCGGTGCTGTGCTTTTTTGGAACCGAATTTCCCAGAGGAACCCACCCGAGGGATTAATAAAGTTTTTATCTTATCTTAAATAACAGTGCAGATTAAAACTGTCTCTCTCAGGCCAGGACGTTCAGCATTCCGGCTCACAAACTAAAACACTATAACACTACTGTGATATCAATAGAAACTTTGAAACAAAGAAAAATGTTGCCTTGTTAAATGTGTGGGTAGAATGTCTTGCTCTTATCTCCCTTTATGTCATTTATGCCTCAGTTAGGTCTAAGAAGCTGAAGGTGGCCCAAAACAATAGCAATTGCCAATATAAGAGGTATCTGTAGGTGACTATTTTATTTGAGGAAATCAGATTTATATTCAGTCAAGATCAAATGTGGCCCATAGGCCAAATATTTATTGATAACTGGGGACTCGGAAATAGTTTTTAATCCAGATGTGCCAAGCTAAGGCTAATCAAGGCAGCTGGTTTCTTGGGGCTTCAGCAACTTTAAACTAGAGAGTGGGATCATGAACTAATCTGAAAAGTGTTTACTGAGGTTATAAATGGAGTGAGAAATACGGGTCGTTTTCTTTCGGATGTCTATACGAAGGACTTCTTTTTGCAACCAGAGGAGTCTCCCCCTGTTGTCCTTTAAAAGCAATGAAGGTTGCCTTCACTTTGCAGGCAACCGAAGGCAACCTTCCTTTTTTTATGTACAAGCTGTGACGGCAACCCGAGTTAGTCTGCAATATCACTGCCTACTATTTTGGAATGTAAACCAGACATCTACAGAAATTGTGAGCATATGTGCATTATGAACACCATCTCAGAGTCTTGTAGATATATAACGTGTCAGAAAATTGCCTTCATTAAAATCTTAACTGCTCTAAAGTTTAAAGGAAGAAAAAGCTCAGTGCTAGATGGCCTACTACTTTCTATCTTGCCCAGCTGCCTGGCCAACACAGTACTTCCAAAGTACCAGGTCCAAGTGATTGAAAAAGCCACGCTGTCATTGCCATTCCCACCCACTCTGCATCATTTGGATGTGAATTCAAAGAGAAGGGAACTCCAGGGTCTTCACTAAACAATTTAGCGCTGATCCACGTAGACGCACAGATCCACTTGGACGTTCAGTACAGTAGTCTATCACCGCGTAAGCGTGACACTAATGCACATGCTGTCGGGTTGTTTGGACATTATATAATCCATCAGCGCAGTATGACTGCGATAGGTGTGGGTTCCGCTTAGTTTGAATACACCAAAGGTCCTCAGTGGGTGAGTGAATAAAAGACTGTGAAAAGAAATGGTGAAAAAGGAAGACTTATTCATACAAATCATTCTCTGACTCCAGGTTTTGGGAGACTGCAGTGCAATTTAAAAAGAGGCCTCCAAGGACGCCGAGCAATAATTTGCTCACAGATTAATCATGTATCCAATAGGGCAAAGATTCCTCTGAGGCTCGGAGAAGCAATAATAATCCAGATAATATTTATCAGATTGCACTGCTATTCAGACTCTCCAAACATCATTCAGACCTCCTGTCAAACATCTTTGTGTGTTTATTCTGCATGTAAGTGTGTGTGTGACTTTATTATGTGCTTATGTGCGTGCCAGGACATATTCCTTTGGACATGTTATTTCCTAGCGGTGTTTCAGCAGCAGCCCTTTTCTGTAAATGTGACTCATGTTGTTCTGTACTTGCACTCAAAAGGAGACAGTTTTGTTGTTTGCTTTTCTTCCCCCAGCACAACGTTTCCTTTTTAAGTATTTACTTTTGTGTGTCCACATTCCTGCTATACCCCTAGTTGGCAGATGACTCCATCTTACCACTAGACTGATTTTAAGCAAAGTTAAATGTGTGTGTGTGTTTTTTTTAAAATAAATGCTGCAGCAAGCACAAACACTTGAGAAGAAAAAGAGATTCTCTACTGAAAGAAAATGTTCTTTTCCATAGAACGTTATTCAGAATGAGCTCTAGTTGGTTGGTGAATCAAAATAAAAATCATCATCTTTGTATTGATTTTACTTTTGGTGAGGAGACTGATGCTGACAGCTTTTATGGAAAAAAAAAAAAAACTTAATAAGGATAGATGTTTTCACAAAGACTGGAGGAGTTGATTTTCAGCGTTCCTGTATCAAGCAACAATAGAAAGTATTTTTTCCTTTTAAACCAAAGCAATTGGTCTCCGCAGTTTCCAAGCGCAGTGCTATTACAATAACAGAAGAGATGATGAAACACAGCAGTAAACACCTCCAAACTTTCCTCTTGCTGGCACAAAATTCAAAATGAGCACATATATATCTTGTTGCCTCAGTTTTAATATTTGGTGTTTTGTCTTTGTACAATTTTCACAGATTCGAAAAAGATTGTATTTTTTGCACAAAAAATGGTTTTTGCACAAAAGATGTCAATGAGTTAAAATACTTTTAGGTTTGATGTTGCTGTCTAGAAAGTTTAAAAAATGGATTTAAATCTGCATGCAGTATATCTATATTTAGAATTACATATTTTCCGCTGATGAGGTGCGTGTACCTGCGCTGGTGCAAAGCCAGTTCTGCTTTGATGCCTTTTGAAAACCACTTGTCAAAATTGACAGCTAAGCATGATATACAGCAGAAAAGGAGTTTGCATGTTCTCCATGTGCCTACATGGGTTCTATTGTTCCAATAGTTCACATTACATCAGCATGCCCTGGATGTGGACCTTGCTAAACCAGGCAGTATGGCTTTACTTATATGTCTCTTGCTAATATTCTAATCAGACTTTAGTCTAAGGGAGACCCTTACTAGATGCATGCTGTGACTGGGATTCAATCATCAACCCATTATTCCAAAGGCAGTGATGTTGCCACTACTATGCATTGCTACATATATATATTTATATACATAAAGTAATATGGAGTGAAAAGGACAAGTAACTCAAATTCAGCACTCAAATGTACTTTATTACTACGCCCACCTTTTCACTTCAGTTAAGAGCCAGCTTTTCCCCCCCAATACTTTGAAAGGTAAAAGCTGCTTAGTTTAAATACACAGTGTGGGTTTCCATGGCATTTTCCAAGACAGGTTTAATTATGCACCGTGTGTATAATTTAACACAATATACCCTCAACAATCTACATGGCTGCACCTGTACAGGCATCCAGGCTTGAGAACACAAATTAACCTGTCTTTGATTAGAAAGTGGTAACTGCTCCATGTTGAATCCTGAAATGCAAACTGAAAAGGAAGGAGGACTGAGAGGAAGCTGGAGGAGGTTGGAGCACAAAAAAGGCCACCCCCTCCCTTCACACACACACACACACACACCAATGCACGGATACACACACTCATGCAGATGATAAGCAGTGCATGCTCTGCTCTGCTGTCTTCTCCTTTAGCACCTTGTTAGAGGAAGCCCTCCACTGAAGTGACATCACGCACCAGAGGGTGCGAGAATCTCGTTACTAGAGCACGATGGCTGCATCTTTCCCTGAACCTCGCAGTGCTTTCGGTACACTGGCAAGCCAAGCATACACAAGTATAGTTCGTGGCACTCATGCGTACACATTAGAAAAGCACAATGACATTGTTCTTCTGCGGCCTCTTCCTGCCCTCCAGCTTGCATCCACAGTCACCAACATGTTCAGCACTGCACCATATGTGCATATATGCATGCCTCCTCACACCTCAGTCCACCACACACACTCGCTTTCTAGGATCGCACCCTCCACATATGTTCAAGTGCCAAGCCAACACTTGTTTCTCCACATCCCTTCCACTGAGGGCTATTGTTTTAAGCCTGCATCTGCTTGCTGTGAGCCACCTGAGTATAGTGTTATCAAGTGCCATGCGGATCCCACTCTGTGCCTGATGTGGTGGCTTGCAAGTTTTCTCTTGTACCTTCTACTGCTCTGGGGATGGCCTCTGCCTAGGAACACTCCCTACTACATCCAAAGAAGAAGAAGAAGAAGAAAAACCCCACCCTTCCCTTTCTCCCCAGAGGGTTTTGTGCAAGTTCTCGTTGTGCTGTGCCAGCTTTATGCCATGCTAATGCCCTGCAACTGCGGAGATGGCGCTTGCAGGGGCAGGTGCCAGCTGGGGACATCACAGGCCCCCGAGTGAGCCTCTTAGTTGGAAGACTGCATGTAGAAATGCAGTGCGCCGACATGCTATGATTATATAACTGCTTCTACGCAACACTTGTCAGCAGAAATGCTCTGATTCATGCTGTTCATCTGTGATATTCCACAAAGAAGTGTAACCTGTAAGCGCAGCAGGTTTGCGGCTTGGAGTTGTTTGTTTTTTGATGTATTAAAGCCTAAACTCCTGTGTCACCACCTACAGTTATATGTCTTTACGTCTGCGGGCATGTTCTAATCTTCACACTTAAATTGACTTGGAAACAAGCCTGCAACTTTCCTTACAGTTTCCCATATGAGCTCTCTCACACTAATATGAGAACATACTGTCCATTTGTTTGAAATTGAAGTTGCTGTCTACTGTGAAAGCCTCCAGAACTCATTACTCAGCCCTGAATTTGACAAAGAGCATATTAGATTTATTGTATTTATCTTGTCATGGTGGCTTCCTTGTAATTTCACTGTGCTCTAACACGACCAGCCACACTGTCTGAATGTATGATGAAATACCAAGGGCTATTATCGCTGACAGACTGACACCCAGGTACCAGGCACCAACAGGGGACGCGTATTAAATTTATCATTTGCACATTTCCTTGATACTTTCAGCCAAATCAAATCGGTCCAGAATGTCTCTAAATAAGCACAGCTGCTATCGTGTTTTATTGAATTTTGTGAGGCTGCAATAATCCCCTTCTTCATCCACTTTTAATTCTTGGCCGCCATAGCAACAGACTCGGCTGTCAGGTGTGCGTTGACATGTACACTCCACCCATGGCAATCACGCATTTACATAAATAGCCATTCCACCAGCTTATCTGTTTCCCTGGTAACACCAGGTGATTCTCCAAGGCAACCTCCACCCACAGAGCAGGTCGGCTGCATTTCTCTGTTGCTGAAAGTGAAGTTTAAAACTGCTGGTTCTGATGGCAAATTAATGAGAGATGCAGCTCCCAGAATACTGATATTTGGTAATGGGTCTACATTTCTTAGTATCTTGCTAAAATGGCAAACACAAATTCAAGTGCAACGGAGATTCAAACCAATTTACTCTGTAAATAAATGCTGTAATAATACAGCAATACACAGTTATGCTCTCCTCTTTGGAAACTCTGCCACAGCGGGGGTCCACAAGGCAGTGCACCCCCGCTGCTAGTCCCAAGCCACAATAAATGGACTGGATCAGGAAGAGCATAAAATCTTTGTTAAATCAAACATGACTACGAGTGACATTTCCATAGTGGATCAGTCAAGGTCCAGGTTAACAACAACTGCAGCCGGTGCTGTTGACCAGTAGGGTGCTAAGGAAACTAAAGAAAAAGGAGGTAGCGAGAGAGAATGAAAGGTAGGTATGGAGGTGAGACAAGGGACTTTAAATGTGAAGATGGATGTAATGAAGAGGGTTGGTGTGACAGAAAAGAATGCAAGGGATAGGGTGGAGGCAGATGAATCCCTGTGGTGGTTGTGTAAACCCTGATTAACAGGAAACCACTATACAATGATATAAAAGTTTTGCTTTTTTATTTAAGGTTGAAATGATTCCCATTGTGTTGCTTGAGTAAACCTCATTTAGTGCACAGTCAACTGAAGAAGGAGAGTTCCCTAATGGCTAGCATAAAGACTTACAGGACTATAAATCCATCCATCCATTTTTCCCTTCTTCTTCTGCTGGTCCCGTTCAGGGTCACATGAGGGTTGGAGCCTCTCACAGCTATCATAGGATGAGAGGTGAGAATGAATGTAAAAGTTAACACAAAAAATATTCATCTTTTAGTCTTGCTAGGGCTATTTCAGTCATTTCCTGTTTAACTATTCTGTTGCCTAAGAAAGGATCTAGCTACCGATGGGCCACAATGACCGAAGTTTTGTGTTTTGTATTTTTCAGGTGTATTATCCTGAAGCCAGTATCTTGCCATAGGCCACAAAAGACAAGAAGCTGAATTCAGGATATGTGTTTGAGGACCTGTAATAGGATGGTGTTGAACACAGTTATGCATAAACACATTTCACCACAACAGCTATTAATGGAGTAAGAGCATAATGGCAACTAAATAGCTGACAGTAGTTGGCAGAAAAACGTCACTCATGACTGAAGGGTATTTTTGTTGAGCTGAGAGTTGGTGTTAAAAGTGGGGTAGTTGCTTGACATCTGCGACAGTGCCAAGAAATAAAAATCACAACAAAATAGTGAGAAGATAACAACATCCATCAGATGGTGGGATAACTAACAAGCTGTGGAAAAAAAAAAACAGCTTATGACTAAATGTTTGTCTTTTCTGTCATTTAACCATTTACAGAAGCGATATTTGGCACAAACATAAGGCCCGGGGGCCAGAATCGGCCCAGCGATGACTTTGTGTGGCCATTTGTACTACACCAACGTAATCAAGTTACAGATTTCTGTAGTTTTACACATTTGCTTCTTACAGTCCAAAAAGTCATGTGACATTTCTTAATTTACTACAGCAACGTGTTTATCATGTGGAACAACTGAGACATACCATTGAAACTGTGCTTCTTTGTCTTATGTTAAGATATCGCATTGATTAAATTTGGTCACTTGATTAAATTACTTCCATTTCTGTACACTGACAGAAAGAGGTTTCACTTGTCCGGTCCACATAAGTGGGCTGTAGTTTGCCATCCCTGCTCTAGAATTCAAGTGAGTGGGCATGCAATAAGAATAAACATGGCTTTCATAGGGACATCAAATGAAACAAGTTCAGCTGTGATCAGTTTTGGCAAACCCAGACGCTGTCATTTGTTGTGGTGAATTTGTGCCGTCGGGCTGCCACAACATTTGACCTTTACTTTTAAGTAAGTAAAAAAAAAAATCCCCGAAACAAAACTACAAGTGTGTATTAACATTGCAGGCCATGCCTTGTACTCCAGCGATGCCTGTTCATGAACTGCGATGTCCCTAGGGTTTTTGAATTTCCAGTCTCTAGCTCCAGATAAGAGCCGCTGTAAATCACTACATTATTGGTTTTATGACAGACAGCTGACATTAATGCCCCCTCCCCCCTTTTTCACTAGAGAAAGCTCTAAATTTAGTCCTTGCACAAACACAGCTATCCTGAAGCTATCATCCTTTCAGTTCTCATAATAGTTTAGGCATTTGTTTGTGAAGGTAAAATATATCCTGCCCTCTCTCTGGCCTCATCTTTGATGGGAATGAATATGGAACTGGGTGTGATAATGCCCCAGCCCAGTCTGAGGTAATGGGACAAGAACAATGAGCATAGGTGCCTGCCTCACAGCTAACAGTCTCAGAGTTTATCATGCTTTTCAACAGCGGAGAAGAGAGAAGATTAGGAGTGCAAACACACATTAAACCTAAATTACATCAACGTCTCTCTCTCCTGCTCTCTCGCTCTCGTCACTACTTCTAAGTCATGTCTGGCTGGAGGGCGAAAGAGGTTTACCTTAATTCAAAAAGCACACAAAAGCCATTTTGTTGTTCTTGTATTGGAAGAACACGATCAACAGGTTTGTGTGGGCAGGCGATAACAAAGATGGTTTTTGGATAAATTGCCTATATTGTTGTCCCCAGCTGAACACTAAGCATTACAATTACCATCCCAAAATGTGGCAAACAAGGTGTTTGTGTTATTGTTTGTCAGAGAAATACAATTAAGTCTACCTGAGCAGCAGCGCTCTCTTTCATTCAGAGTATCCTTGGATCTTTGCCTTTTGATTTCTGACATTAAAACCGTCCCCTTGCCATTTGTTATGCATATATTAGCCTTTACATGATTGATTGAATTAATTCATTATTTTGCTGTTTAAAAAAAAAAGAAGAAGGAAAGAAAGAAAGGAAACTGCCTGTAGGTTGGGGCTGAATAGGAATTACCCGCAGGAGCATAGCTAATTACCGAGCATTAGCATATGCAAATGAGAGCCGATATCTTGTGTACAAAATGTTGCTTATGGTAAACACCGGCTAATCACTTTAGCAAGTTTAGCTGTTTAAATGCTGGTAATTGCATATTGTTTGACGAGATTGGCTTTAGTCGGTGAAAATGAAGGCAGAGGCGAGAATGTGAGATATTCGTCTTTTGTGTCCACTTTCTGTTTCACCTTGGAAATGGCACTTGGTGCTGTAGATCCTTTGATGAAAAGATTGAAAAGGGAATAAAAGATGTGCTGTGCCTTAAGTGAGAAACTTTGGTTTTTGCTGTTAAAGTGGTGTCAAGGAAGTTCGATTACTTTTATGTAAGTGCACCTCATCCTGACGCACACGGCAGACCTTATGAAAGATTTGTGTCATGCCGCTGTAAGAGCACTGGGAAAAAACAAAACAAAAAACAAAATAACAGAATGTATAAAATAACAGAAGCTCATTGCACATTTAAGCTGCATCTTAATACATTACAACAAGAGCACTTTTATTGCGCTGACATGCCAGTGATGATCATTTTCTACATTTCATATGCAAAACACAAGAAAATACTGATGAGTTCCCAAAGCATTAAGTGCTTGTTGTGTTAAAGCAAAGCTCCCAAGCTAATTAATCATCTCTCTATCACATATATTCATCATTTTACTTGTTTTTAAAAAATTTACAATTACGGTAAAAGAGGAATAACAGCACAATTGAAACACGTTTGACATTTGTGCTAGAGAAATGACTCCGGTGTTCAGTCTCTTATCAAAGTAAGTGCAGATTCATTTTCAGTCAGTGCTTGTTCATTGTTAGGATTCCTTTTGAGAAAACGCATGAACAGAGTCATTGTGGGAAGTGGCACAAGCATCGCTTCCACTCAACATGGTCATTAAATTAAGGCCTGCTTGTCAAAATAAAGCCCATCACTGACCCAACTTGTAAAAAGACACTCTTCCATCATTTTTGTCATTACTGTCTCTCTGTCATCATGCTCTCATGCTCCATAAGTCAATATGCAATTTGGCCCCCTCTTAAAAATGTCCTGTCATGTCTGAATAAAATCACAATAAGCATTTAGGTAACTAAGACCTATAATCAGAGGAAAAACAAAGTTATGACAGTTGTGCAGTATTTTGTCCCTTTACAATGTCGCTTTAATCCATTGAGGTTTGTGGATATTCGATTATGCACAGTTCCTACCATATGGCCTGGCTTTGGATCAGTACAACACCTAAATTCTTTTATTTTTCGGCCATTCTGTCCTAGTTTTGATGCTGTGCTTCAGATCATTGTCTTGTTGATTGACCCGGTCTAGAAGACTTGGAGATGAGTTAACAGTTGTCCCTACACTATCACACTTCAGATTTGCTACAAGTTGTTTGTGCTGATTTTTGGTCTCATCTCTCCAAATGATATTGTTCCAGAAGTATTTTGGTTTCTTCAGATGCAATTTTGCAAACCTAAGCTGTGCTGCCATGTTGTTTTTAGAGAGACGAGAGCTTCTCCTGACGATCCTTCCAAACAAGCTACTGTTATGAACATCTAACATGCTGACGGAGGCCTATAGAGTCTGAGATGTAGCTCTTGGGTTCTTTGCAATTTCTCTGAGCATTGCGCGATCTGAACTTGATGTGAATTTTCTTTGATGCCCACTCCTGGAAGACCGAGGCGTTGTGTGCTAACACACACCTGAATACTCCACACCAGCAAACTGCCAAAACCACCTTTCTATTAGAGGTGCTCACACCTGCCTATGATCGGTTCGCAGCACCTGGCTGGTACTTACCATCTTAATTCCTATGGAAACAGTGACGGTCTACTTAGTTTTTCCACAGGTGTGCAGAGAGCCCTGTGAAAACTTTCTTTATCACAGGAATCCATGCTTTTCGTATTCAAAAAATTTAGAAAGGGGACATACTGCTTTAAGGAAAGGAAAGAGAAAACACTGATATAATGTGAAGATGTGAAAGTATGCATATGTCTTGAAAGGTGATTGTCATATATGGGAGACACAAAATATGTCATAAAAAGAAAGCAGTCCTCAGTTATTAAAGCAGAGGTTTCTAGTAAACAGAATCCTCTAGCTAAAGAATCTGTCCTCAGGGTTTTGAGCTCAGTGAATGACAGTGGACAGAGAGAAGCCCACAGGCAAACTCTCCAGTGTGAAGATGTCCAGAGTTTTACACCACACACACAATATGCAATGTCCACAGGGTGATTTAAAAGATACACTTCCCCTCTTATGTGCACATGCTCACACAGTCACATACAGAGGTTGTGTGTGTGTTATGTGTGTGCAGGAAACTCAAAGAAAGGTAGTCAGACATGGAGAGAATAAATGCTCATGCACATGTCTCTCTGAGTCACCCTGCGGACCTCTTACAGAAAAGATACAATCATTTCATCATGTCGCAGTGAACACCCACCTTATCTCTCGCTGTAGGGAGCAGGGTGTGAGTCAAACCCACCAAAAAAGACCATTTTGCTCTCTAAACGCACTTATTTGACGATACAGAAAATCTATGGCAATACTTCATCCCTCTGCGGGGTTGGACTTTAACACTAATTGTGAGCAAGTGGCTCATACTTTTTGTGGAGTGAAGCGTAATTAGAATGCGCACGTTTCATCTCTGTTCCTGTCGAAGAGCACAGCTGGTATGGCTTTTAGTTCACAATGCAGCCTGTGTTTCAATTTGTAAAGACTGAATACTAGCTGGCTCCCTTTCAGTTTATTGCTAAAAAGACAATGGTGACAACAATGTTTTTGCCAGTTTCTGAGCTTTTTAAGGAGATGAACTGGTATTTGTATGGCGCTTTTCTAGTCTCATTGACTACTCAAAACTCTCTTTTATAATAGCCAGATTCACTCATTCATGCTTGTAAGAATACAGTGCTTTATTCCATGCGTACAGTGTTTTATCTCTGACACAAAGGAAGATGCATCAAGGACATCTGACAGTATAGCCACCACATGCAGATATATTAATATAAATAATGAATGAATGAATGAATAGGCGGACTGGGTAACCTTCATGTTCAACCCGATCCTCAAAAGCTAATACCAGTTAAAGAAGGTCACTAATGTGGATTTTAACAGGAAGTAAAAACAAAAGAAAACCATCTCTTTTCTGGCTTTAAACTGCAAAACTTTGTTGATTTACTTCTGATACACAAAATGATAACACTAGGACTGAGTCCCTACTGGGGACCCACGGCACCACTCGCTCCCCTGTTATCTTCATTACTAGCTCTCCACTGGGATTTGTTGTGAGCCCCCTGGTGTACGCTCTGCTAAATTATGCCTGCTCAGCCACAATCCCGAGCACCCACGCTGTCATGTGTACAGATGACACAGCAGTGGTGGGACTGATTTCCAGTAATGATAAGATATAGCGCAGGCCAGAAGTAGAAGATCGCGAGGCTTGGTGCAGAGCAAACCTCTGCATCAATGTGGAGAAAATGGAAGAGGTCATCATGGCTTCCGGTACATGGGGATGCACATCAAAAACGACCTGACCTCAACATCAACTCCAGCAGCCTAATAAAGAAGGCCTGCCAGCAGCTGTACCTACTGAGGAGGCTCAAGTGGGTCACTGTGGGGGTACTCGGGTGTATGGAAACTGCTCTGCTGCACACAGGAAGACTGCAGTAGCCCGTTAAGTCCAAAAAGAAGTTAATCAGCAGCAGTCTCCCATTAACTGCAGATATCTACATCAGCAGAAGCAGTAACAGGGCTGCCAGTATCATGAAGGACTCTTCCAGCTCAGCTCATGGCCTATTTATGCCCTTCCCCTCAGGAAGAAGGCTGTGCGTCCAGAACATCCAGGCTGAGAAGCAGCTTCTTCCTGGAAGCTATCAGACTTATAAACTCTTATATTATATTTATCAATGCCCTCATGCAGTCTAACACTCACAGCACCTTAGACTGCTTTCTTTATTTATATCCTTGCCTTGTCCTTGCTAGCTCTACTTATTTTGTTGTTTCATTCAGTTTCATGGGGACCTCATTACTTAACTTTGGTCCTTCTCATTTTTATTTTTATTTATTTATTTATTTTTTGTTTCACACATGGTACAGCAGTAATGCATTCCCATACACAACCTTCCTTTCAATTAAAGTAACACTGTTTCCATGCATGAAAAGGAGCAGGAAGAAGAATAAATTCTTATTGATACCTGCCCCCTATCTGTGATAATACAAGTAGGCAACCAAAATTACACTATGACAATTTTCTGCACATAACAAAACAAAACAAAGCAAACAGAACAATATACTCAACAATGAGCAATACCACTAAATATCAAACTAAAAGGATCATTTTTCTACAATTAAATTCTATTCTTTTCAACTTCTTCATATTGGTTTATCATTTTATTCTTATAGCAGATTTTAAATTGAGAAACATTTATACAACACTTAAGATGATCACTGAGAGAATTCCAGTTTCTTATGCCTATGACTGTTGGACACATTTGCCTTTGTGTGGTTCGAGCAAACCGGTGCTTAAAATAAAACTTCCTTCTGCTGTCCCCATTTTCTGAACACAATACAAATAAACTTTGTAACTTAAGAGGTAGTGTTTTATTTTTCGCCCTAAACATAATAGTTAAAGTCTGTAATTTCACTATGTCTTCTAGTTTTAACAATTTCGATTTTATAAACAAATTATTGGTGTGTTCTCTATATTTAACATTATGCATAATTCGAAGCGCTCTCTTCTGTAATAAATATAATGGTTTCATATTAGTCACGTATGTATTCCCCCATACTTCAACACAATAGCTCAGATAGGGTAGAAACAATGAAAAATATAATATTCTCATTGTCTTGTAATCTAATATATATCTAACATTACCCAGGATATAAATACTTTTAGCCAACTTTTTTTTAACATGTTCAATATGTGATTTCCATGTTAACTTGTCATCCACTATTACACCCAGAAAACGGAATTCTGTCACTCTTTCAATTAATACTCCCTCTATAGATAATACTATCTCTTCCTCCTTTACACGGTTTCCGAATATCATAAACTTTGTTTTTTCCAAATTCAGTGATAACTCATTTACATCAAACCATTTTTTAATTTTTTCCATTTCAATAACCATAATTTTAGCCAATTCTTTCAAGTTCTCTCCGGAACAATAAAAATTTGTATCGTCTGCAAACAAAACAAAATTCAACATTTTTGACACATCACAAATGTCATTTATATATAAATTAAAAAGTTTTGGTCCTAAAACAGAACCTTGAGGGACCCCACATTCTATTTTCAATCTATCAGATGAATTGCCTAAACACTGCACATACTGAAACCTATTATCTAAATAGCTGCTTAACCAGTTCAATACTATTCCTCTCACACCATAAGTTCTTAACTTAGAAATCAAGATGGAGTGTTGCAGAGTGTCAAAAGCTTTTCTTAAATCAATGAATACCCCTATAGTATATTTATTATGATGTGTTGCTGATGAAATGTCTTCAATAGTATTCATTAATGCTATTGCTGTTGATCTGTTCCGTCGAAATCCGTACTGACTTTCGCTTAGCAGTTGATGTTTTTCAATGAAACTATCAAATCTTTGTGCAAAGAGTTTTTCAAGCACTTTAGAAAACTGTGATAGCAATGATACTGGTCTATAATTATTAAAACTATGTCTGTCTCCCGATTTATAAAGAGGGATAACTTTTGCCACTTTCATTCGGTCAGGAAATACACCCGAATAAAATGAAAGATTAAAAATATAACAGAGAGGTTTGATTATACAATCCAAGGTCTTTTTTACGATGACCATGTCTAACCCATCACAGTCAGTGGATGTCTTGTTTTTAGATTCTGCTACAATAGCTATGATTTCTTTTTCAGTGATTTCCCCTAAAAACATAGACTGTACCACTCTGCTATCTCCTTTCCATTCTGAATCATCCTGTTTTCTAATTAAGTTTGCCAGGTTAGGCCCAATATTTACAAAAAAAGAATTAAATTCGTTTACCACTTCATTCATATCACGTACAACCTTATTTTTCTTATTAAAGTAAGTAGGTACATTTAAAGATGTATATTTATTACCCAATACGTTTTTTAAGATATTCCACGTACCCTTAACATTATTTTTGTTTTTGTAAAATAATTTATTATAATACTCTTTCTTAGCCTTTCTGATAATTAATACTAACTTATTTTTATAAACTTTATATTTCATTTCAGCAGGCTTTGTTCTAAGTTTTATATAATCTCTATACAATTTATTTTTCTTTTTACATGCATTTTCTAATCCTTTTGTTATCCATGGTTTACCAGTAGTTTTCTTTTTCTTTTGCTTATATAATACCAGTGGACAGTGATTTTCATACAAAACCAAATAAGTTTTTAAGAATGCCTCGTATGCAGCATTGACGTCATTTACATAAACCTCATTCCAATCTTCTTTCATAAGATCTTGCCTGAACTCATTTATTGCATCATCATTTCTAATTCTTATATATCTGTCCACACACACTTCCTCCTTTCGTGTCATTTTATAATCTAAAGTAACAAAAACAGGTAAATGATCACTTATGTCATTTATGACAAGACCACTTATAATGCTGCTATCCAAGCAATTAATGAAAATATGATCAACTGAAGTAGCTGACTTTTCAGTTATTCTACTAGGTTTAGTAATCAGAGGGTAGAACCCTCTTCCAAATAATAACTCAAAAAAATCTGATGATGCCTTATGATTGGACATTTTTAAAAAATCAACCTAATGTTACAGCAACCTAATGTTACAGAATGACAATAGATGTCTTGAATCTTGAACCTATATGATAGAAAACTAAATATATTTAGGTTTTGGGTTGATAATGATGCATAATATAAAATTTAACATACCAATTTATCCTGTAGATTTTCCTTTAACAGTTTTATGAGTGATTAGCAGTTTTAAATCTTGCGAGTAAGACACAGTTGAGCAACAGCAGTGTTTCTTGGTTAGGCAGCGCAAGCAGATTAGAAAAAAATGAGTGAAAGAGTTGGCCTAATAAACCAATAGGCTGCGTGGGTTATCTGCGTATCACCTATATAAGCTGCTGATGCAATCTACCTTCAAGAACACAACATCAGTTTTAGCTGACTAATGTTTTTAGGTCAATCAACCTCCAGACAATATAAAACTTAATTACCCGTGGATAGCAATCTGTACTGCAAACTAACAAGGTGCACTGAGTCCATCGTTATCCTGCAAGTATAGAAATGTCTTTATTAGACCTCCAGATTTATTTTCTTTCTGAGGATGACCTCAAGCTGGCTGTTAACTGCCATAAAACTTGATGGATCTAAAAGTCTGCATGCCAGAAAATAAAAAAAATATGCTTCCACCACTCATGCAGACCCACTGTTTAAGGTACAAAGATCACTGCTATCAGAAAGACTAAAGCTCTAAATAAAACACCCAAATTTCAACTTTATTTGATTGTATATTAACCTGCACTTGAATCATGAATGGTTCAGTCTCGCTACTATGAAAACAGGAATAGTTAGTTGCCTGGTAATTGCAGTGATATTGGGAGTGAGAGCAGAGGGAACAACATGCAGGCTGGAGCTGAAACCTGGCTTGTGTGTTAGCTTTGAAACATACAGGTCACCTTCTCAAACAAGTTTGATTTTTTCCAATTTATCACAGGTAATCATCACAAACATACTGCATGTAACTGCCAACTTGACCCCTCTGCTTATCGCTGTCTTATCGTGTATCTTCAACGTCATTTTGAAGACGGCAGCTGGCCTCCGTCTTCAAAGCAACCACTTCACAGGCGACGTGACTGCAGGTTCACTGCACACAGTCGCAATAATTTTATAGCATAACGCACACCATGCGTGCATGCTGGTGTAACATATTACTTCAGCATATGCCTTTGTTTGGAATACAAAGATGAGAGACTGAATAATTGGTCTGAATAACCTCCACGGCTAAGAAAGTAAGACTCAGTACTGGACACACACTTTGAATTAAATCCCAGCTGCCAGAAAAAGAATATAGTTCAGCAGGATAAGAAGGCAGACATGAGGCATAATTATACGTCTTATAAACCTTCTGTTAAATTATCTCTCGTGGCACAGTATTGGTAATGGTGTGGTCACAATATACACCATTAGAGTGAAATACACCATTATGTAAAAGCATGGCTTATCTTTAGGTCTTTTAGTGTGTAAAAGGTCCCATTTGCTGAAGCCCAAAAAAGCACTTTACAGAATCATTATTTTCCAAAGAGGCTAAAATGGTTCACTCTGAATGTGTAATAAGGGCTGCAGGGCCAGCTGAAGGAAAAAGAAACCACCGATCAATGGATTTTCTTCGTGTTGTGTATTGTTGGCAAATGCAGTCTATAAAGCTTTTCACACTCGAAATTTTGTGTTGCCCAGTCAAAGCGAAGGTCAGCACAGGTGCGTGGGCAGTTCAGCTCTCAATGCCAGGCTGCTCCTAGGCCACCAGCCAACATGGAGTAACCAGCCGTATCGGATATTTCCATGTCTCCAATGTTCAGTGTTCCAGTCTGAAAATCACCTGCTCCTGGGGCGCGTCTTGCTGTCTGCGATGATGGATGTCAGCATCTTACTTCCATCTATATTTCTTTTACCGTACCCCTCCACTTCCCTCTTTTGTCTTCTCCCTCACTTTCCTCTCGCTGCTTGGTCTCTGAGGGATGAAGAGTCATTAGCAGGTAATGAATGCAGTGCATGTGTGATTTCAACGAGTGTCTGTAGGGCTAACCGAATGAGAAACCGGGGAGTGGGCATTTTTCCCACTGCTCTTCGTCTGCGCTCAGGGGAAGATGAGGGAATTTCGGTTATTTTGGCTCTGCTCTGAAGGAGAGACGTAGTAATTGGCTCCCCTCGGAGACTGACTAGCGTCAGAGCAAAATGTGCCCAATTTGCTGCGGCCGGTTCATTCCACATAACCACATATACCATGTATAATAGATGTGCATCTCTCTCTCTATGTGTGTCTTCAGGGAGGATGAAGACGCTCTGATTTGTTCCCTATAGTGTGCGAGCAGAGGGGAAGTGAAAATCCGGCCTCGTGATTGGATGGCACGCTGGGTGATACATTCTTTAACTGTTGTGCTGCAAAAGTTACCATCAAGAACCTCTCACTGCTGAAATATACATCAGAACCTCTGCCGGTTAAATATAAATGTAGTTGTACAGTGGGTGTCCTGTGTGTGGACAGTGTGGGTCAGTTTGTTTGTGTGTGACAGTGACTGCTGCCCTGTGTTTCCCTTAAGTGTCAGTGTACCCTGTTGGGGAATGTCTGACATGTGCTCTGCTTTGTTTACTGGGCTTGAAATGAGGCTGTCTCGTGTTTTATATTTTTCAAGTATCTGTCACCTTCAAGGTGCAAGCATAGGCCGCCACTTTTTGATATCCTATCAAAACTAGGATGTATTCACAAGAGTTTTTCATCAAGTGTGGCAGTGAAAGTACCCACTACGAACAATGACATTCTTAAAGTTATTTTCAAAGGACAGTGGATAGTCTAACCTTCTCAAATATGCTCTCTTTACTGACATGGTAGGAAAGATGAGAGGGATACAGAAAAGAGCAGAGCTAGACACGGGCAAGAATGTAATGATGGAATTTTAACCCAGGCAAGAGCAGTGTGCTATTTACAGGATGGGTGAATGATATGATATCATACTGGAAATATTCAATTTCTTTTCAGTGCAAGATAGCACATCAAACTTATTTTTAACAGTAAAAGCCCCAATATGATGATAAGCTATAACAGCACCTCCATCATCTGTGATCTTTAAAATGGACAAAAATGGAGAAATTTTTGTTTCACATTACAAGCTTTATGTGTGTGAGCCTAAAAATACACTAAAACCGGGGGATTCCAGCTCAATATAAAGGTGAATTCCAGTGTAAAAGATGTATTGATGAGTTGTGTATATATCTGCAAGGGGATGGTATTGTATATCTGCAAGGCTGTCTGTACCTTATGCA
The DNA here is from genome assembly GCF_051167445.1 of Perissodus microlepis. Taxonomy (NCBI): domain Eukaryota; kingdom Metazoa; phylum Chordata; class Actinopteri; order Cichliformes; family Cichlidae; genus Perissodus; species Perissodus microlepis. Next base: position 12,632,497 of record NC_140477.1, read on the forward strand.
TCCACCTAAATAGCTTACCATGAGGCCAAGGAAATCTCATTCCCCTGGGTGGCTTGGGCCAACCACAGATGAATGATAAATGAGCCGTTACGGCACAGGTCTTGCGTGCAGTCCTCACCCATACCATAACTGTGCACGTGGTCATGGTCACAGGACTTTTGTGATTCAAAAGAGAAAAGAATAATGCAACTCTCAGCAGTACGTCCACCATGCACACAGTGTAGATTTATGAACAATACCCCTCTAGCTCTTTGTCTTTCACAAAGATCTATATATTTGCAACAATAAAATTTATTGCACTTGCATAATACAGCAACAGCATCATCCAGTCTCTGCAGTAGGCGTTGGTCTGCAGAAACTCCTTCGTAGACACAGCATTCATTGCTATGGTTACCCTAGAAATATGAGATATCTTCCACCTTTTTGCTCTTGTGTCAGAATAATACTGAAAAATGATAAGAAGTGTCACGACATCATCTCAAAGGTGCAGCAGAATTTAAAAAAAAAAAAATCTAATTTACAAATGTTACCTGGCCTGAAGCAGTAATTTGATGACTGACAGTTGGAGGTAAGTGAAATTCTGTTGCACTTTGTAAAGACATGATTTTAGAGGTTTCTCCTATTAAGTAGGAAGTCTTTTCTTCGTTTTATTTGGCAATTTAATTTTGATAGAAGGCACAAGTCAACTGGAAACTGCACACCAGAATCCTCTTTCTCATTGCAGCGTGGTAAATTCTGCCAAGGCACAAGATGTCCTTACCCTTACTGTTGTGTGGACCCCCCCCCCCCTTTAGTGTTCCATCACAATTGACCGTTTAGTTTTAACAGCTCTTAAATTAACATAAGAAACATTTTTCACCACCAAATTCAGTTCAGTGGGTAGTTCAATGGGTCGTTCAGTAGATCGTAAAAGTGGGTCTTTCATTTGGTCATTCAGTGGGCCATTCAGGGGGTCAGAGGCCAAAGCTAGGGGGTGGATCCCCATTCATTTCCTATGGTGAAAAGAGGTGCTCATCACTTTTATATGTTCAAATGAATAATGTGGAGAATGTCATAAGGCCTCGAGGCAATCGGATGTAAAATTTGTAAATCGGTCAGATTTGACCCAAACACGACAGGTTAAAGCACTGGCCGTGGTAACATTAGATGCCAAAGGACAATAGTCCTTGTTTAAATAGCAACATGGTCTACATTTGTAGATTTCAGAGATGTTGGTGGAGTAAGTCACAGGTTTTTCAACCATTAAAGAATTGTGTGTATCTTTTTTTGGGAACAAGAAACATTTGTTTAGGTGTAAAAAATTAGATAAAAAGCTGTGGGATTATTGTATCATAACCTATAAAGAAAAGCTTAGAATAGTGCAAGATCTGATAACACAAAAAAGGAACCAGCAGAATTAAGTAGAAAAAAAAAAGTGAAATAAAATTTGCAAAAAGAGATCAGTGAAAAAAATGTAAATATAATACACTAAGGACACGATGGTGGTTTAGGTGAAAATATGCTGCTACACTAAATCTATCTTGCAAACTAACCCAGTGCATTTTTATGTAATGCCAAGGGGTCCTCTACCACAGGACACCTCGTGTAGACCTGTAAAACTTGACAAAACTGCAGTGTTTGATGACACGGGAATGAGAATGGGCTGGCCTGTGGCTACAAGGTCTGGTTTATCTCAGATGTAATAGAAAGGTATTCACATCATGGCCATGTGCTGCCAAAGAGATTCATCCTTTGTTCTCCAACGAACAAAAATCTCAATTTCATCTCAAGGACGGTCGTCACATTCCAATTGTTCATCTGCAGTGGCATTAGGGAATGTGAACGTTAAATGACCCTGAACTTAATGGATTCTGTTTATGTGAGATCCCCTCTGGGCTAAGTAGCCTTTTGACACATGTTGTTGCCATGGCAAATGGAAGCTTCACTCGAGAGGTGGGTGAGTCCCTTAAAGGTGAAGATGCCAGCGATTGGCTGGATGGACACTAAATAAGGAAGCGAGGTATCAACTCAGGGCCTCTGATTGGGCAGAAGGGAGACTGCACCATCCTGGTTGGTTGAGCAGTGCGTCTTTGGATCCCAGACACATACTCACCATGTTCTCATCTGCTCCTGGTAATTAGCTGTTCGCCTGAGAGAGCACTGTGCTGCCCGCCAACCCCATTAGCTAAGCAAACTGTCCCCATGATTCCCTGCTTCACAAACAAACACAGACACAATCATACCCATCTCTCTAGTGCAGTTCCCACCAAGCTTGTATCCATGGGAATGACAGATTTTATTTATCTAATACACTAGACCCTTTGAGTGATGTGTTGATGCTGAAATTACAGGGTGTGCTCGGTTAAAGGATGGCCAAAATAGAATGTATAAGGGGGTGCGCTCATCTCTCATCCTCCTCCTATTCTGCTCCAGCAGCATAATGAGCCATCAGCTATTGCTGACAACCTAACATCAGCTGGCCAATTAATACCCAAGCTTCTTTTTTAATCAGGCGCCTGTGCAGACGCCTCAGTCCAACAATGTCTGGGCCCCGGCTATTTGGAGGCAGCTTTTTTTCTGTGAGTCTTTTTAATGATTTCCTCCAGAAAAGCAGAATTCACATTCTGCCAGATGATTAGTACTCAATGGAAGCGTGTTGGACAGAAGCCTGGAGTCAGTGTTTTATCCAGTGAAAAGCCACAAAGTATGCACAGTACTGTATACAGCAGGATAAGTACAATTAGGAATTGGATGAAAGACTGAATACTCAAAGACGGCATCAAGAGACAAGACGCTTGGATGAAACACATTGCGTACACGTTTCAAAGATACGTACGCTCAGTCCTTTAAAAGCATTTCAGAGATAAAATCTGCTCGGCTGGATATCTTTTGCTGTTAAAGAGGTGATGGCAGATAAACAATCCTTTTAGAGACTGAAAGAGATACAAACAGATGTTCAAAAAGGCAACAAAAGAGAGATGCTTAAAACCAAGTGGAAGCTGAAGAAGAGTGTGACAAAGAGACACATCTTCTCATTACCAAGTGAACAGAAGTGGCCCTTTAGCACTGCCAAGAGGAAATGGGAGAGCTGAATGCAATGAAAGAGAGAGAAATAGAGACGGATAGAAGGGTGTGAGCTCTCCAAACGCTACTGTCAGAAGATAAGGTGAGATATTTGGTTGTGGCTGATGCTTCTGTGCCAGGTCATGCATGGCTACTTTTGACAACTGTTCAGTCTGCATTCAATCAGCGGACCTTCTTATCGGACTAAGCCTGGAAGTTGAAACGTCTTTCCTACAGATGCTCCTGTGAAACATGGGTGATTTCTGATCACATTGCCCATGTCCTACAGTACCTTATTAGAATGATAAAACGAGGTGTACCTGAAAGTATACACCTTGAATACATGGTTCTTTTCTTTCCTCCCAGAGGCATCAACCTGTTCTCAACTGTACCATGCTTGGTTTATGAACCAGCTTCTATTTATATGTTAATTATATCCTGGGACAGATCTAACAAGCTCTAATGTAAGCGTGAGAACTCCTAAGCTTGCAGTAACTCCTTTATCTCCTCTCTCTTTCCTCCATCATCTCTCTCATCAACCCGGGATCTGCAGTCTTGTCACGTACCTGACACAGGTTATCCTGATGATAGCAGATGTCATTTAATGTGATCTCGGGGGGGGGGGGAGAGTGAAGGGGCTAAGGCTAATGGAGAGTGGAGCAAATCTGATTTCTGTTTGACAACATTGTGCTCTTTTCGAACTCCACCTGCCAGATTGCTTTGAACTGAGTACCTGGAGCCGGATATAGCTATAGAGGCCAGCGGCAAAAAACAGACTGAGGTTGTTTGTTCTATAGCTAAAATTGACTCACCCCCATCCCCGTTTTAAAAAAAGTTTCAATAGAAGCTGTTTCCTCCTTTGCATGCTGGGACCAGCGTAATACTGTCAGCAATCATGTTTGAACAGTGATGTTCCTAGTCTTCAGAAAAAAGGATAGACTTTCTAGACTTCACATTGCCTTGTCTAAATTCTCATTTGCTACTACATTTTTAGGAAAACAACCATAACTAGCTGAAACCAATATTATAATGTGATGTAAGTAGGTGACTGCAACAACAACACAGGCCATACCCTGCAGCAGTCGGTAGATGATTGCGTAATTTTGTAAACATCGTGCCATAGTATTCATACATGAAGATATAAATAGTGCTCTATCAAAATCTTGCAGTCCAAAAATTTTATTGTGCAATTATCAGTGCACCTTATGGGGGAAAATTACAAAATTTTACAGGATAAGAATAAATATAGGCTTTTTTTTTAATTTTTATCACACCTGCCTTGTAAAGGTCAGTGTAACACATGGCGTGAGATGATGCAGTGACATATGATTCAGAGCTGAAGTCAGGGTAACATTTTGCCAAGGCCAAAAGCTTGCAGTGAGGGCATCCCAAACCTCAGATGGTACCGAGGCTATATACAACAGCTCAGTCTCTGTCACTGGTAGTAAAGCATACTGTCAGCTCTGAATGCTAGACTTTGATTAGCAACTACTTCTTCTACCAAACTGCCAGGTCCAATTGAGATCTCCCCGCACACTTTTCCCCTTATACCTGATGTGAACAAGCATTTAACAATACCACAGACTTGTCTACATTGGCTTCGAATGGTAAGGTGTACTGGTATGTTTTAAAAGTGAACTCTCACTGTCTAATCAGAGGCAGATAGCTTTCTCCTTCTCTGGCAGTCTGGCTAGTGTTAATCACAAAGAACCGCACACAATGTCAAGCTTCGTCTTTAGCATCTCACTGGGAAACCTGCTGTTTGCACAGGGCAGCTGCACAGCTCTGGGGCATTGCAGTGGGCCAAATGCACAACACAGACTGAAGCAGGTGTGCAAGCACATAATGCAAACATACACACGAAGGCCCATAATGCATGTATGCATGCACATCCACAAACAAAATTTCACTGCGATAAATACATTCTCTAGCAGAAATTCAAATACTTTGCCTTACACGACAGTCTAATGGGCAGATATATTTTCCTCCGGAATATGGAAGAGAACAGACTATGATCATTTTGTATGCATTATTCACTCACAGCATACCCCCTTATCTTCTGAGCTGACATAAGAACCCTGTAATTAAATGTGACTTCTGTCATCTTCCCAACTCAAACAAATGAAATGCAGACACACACTCCTAAGGGCCTTTATGAAATCTAACCTCCCTGTCAACTGACTTTAGGGTGGGCCAAAGAAGGGGAGTGGGAAGAAAAAAAGCACATCAGACAGGCGCTTTTTAGATCAAAGTCGGACCAGACGCAGAACTAGCATTGCAATGTGGAATAATTCACAAAAATGTAATGGCCATCAAAGGGCTCCCCCCCAAAGAGATATGCTGTGGGAAATGTCCAGTGTAGGCTGTGTTCTTACATCAAAGGAAACGACTCTCTCACTATGGGTCATTACTGCAAGCGGCTCCTGTCAATAATGAGTAAGCAGCCCTTAATCTAATTTGACAGAGGGGCCACAGCTCTGGTGAAAAGCCATCCTCTCCATAAAGAGCAATGGAGTACTCGTTGACGCACTCTCCCTTCGAATTGAAAAAAAGCAGATAGCACAGTTTCCTACTTGTGTATACACATGAATGCCTACTTCATAAACAAGGCATACAGACGCTGCACCCATGTAGCAGTTTGTTCCTTGTCAAACAAATGGCTTAATTTCTCCTTTGCATTGTCAGTTTTGTTGTTTTCTGTTTTGATCAAAGTGCTCAGGCGCTCATGCCGAAATATATTGACTGTGACTGATTTAATTATTGATGGGTGGCTGCTTGGTTTTGCTGAGTGACCCCATGTGACTGTCCCATGTAATGCCCAAAGCATGGTAGACCCTCTGTCCCTCTCCTCCTGTATACTGCCTTTACCACCATTAGGCTCCAGTCAGATTGCCCTGTCAGCCACTCAGGCATGCTCGATGCTAATGCAATGTGACCAACTTTAAGCCCTTCACCTCTCTTTATCTTGTCAAGGGCATATATATTCAGTGTGGAACAGTTCACATTGGATCTTGTGCACAGTGCCTCCTACCCTGGCCTGGACCCTGGACATTATCAGGAGTCGTCTTGGGCATTAAATATTATTAACAGTTATTTTGAAGCCGGCTGATACTGGTTGCAACAGTAAGAGATCATGCATAAAGGGGGCAAACATTAAGTTGTTATAGTCGATTTTGTTAATGTCCATAATTTAGTCAAAGTTGTAGTATTGCTAAAAGTTAGATTTCTTTTTCAGAAATAAAAATGATTTCAGTCAGAAACACTATAGTCTAAAGAAATCTGCAGTAATTCATATCTGGTGGCATTGCTCTTCTCGGGGACTTCAATGCCCTTTTGCGCACATATATGGAAAGCATTTGGTAGGGAGAGCACACGTCTCTGCCTTTCAGTGTACATACATGGAAAGCCAGCGGCGTGGAGAGCAGCAGCAAAACCTAGCACATAACAGAGCAGAGCAGGCATCAATTATAAAAGACACAACATTAAGTCAGAAACAGCATGAAGAGGTCCAGGCGGGGTTGAGATAGGTTGCAAAGGTGCTTGTTGACTAGCAGCAGTTGTGGGCAAGCTAAAGCAGTTTCAATAGCACACCTATAGGATACTTGCAAATGAGATTGTGATTGAGACTGACCTTAACTTTGTGGCCTGCATAAGCTAAGTCTATACTCACTTTTGTTCTGTGTCAGTCTTTCACAGCTTTTATTAATCACAGCATCATAATGTTCACTGTGGATAAGGAAGGTTTTCTTTTGTCAGCATTCTGCTAATCATGATGCTACCAGGCATGGAGGATAGCTGGAGGTTTCCAAGAGTAACCAAATAATTAGCAAGCAAACTGTCAAACAATTCAGCGTCTATTTATAGTGTTACAAACAACTTTTTTTTCAAAGATTCAGTCTAGGTTTGGTCTGAGTGGATTATGCACCAGTTACATAATATCCATTAAACTACATTTAATATTGGGCTATATAATCTATCTATCTTATCTATCAACATATTTATACCACACACACACACACACACACACACACACACACACACACACACACACACACACACACACACACACACACACACACACATATATATAGTATGTATTTCACTTCCACCAGACCAGCTAACCTTCACAGCACCCGTCATAACCTTGCACTCAAGTGAATAGAGAATTGGGTCACAACATCTGCCATGGAGCTGCTATTATGTAATCCTGGATTATTCTCTGTGTTTAACACAGATTTCAGTATGAGGTGAGAGGAATGGTTAAAGGACAGTCTGACATTTGAGGAAATATGTTTTCTTTAGGTTGGAAGAAATACTATAGGCGATCAGTACAGAGTGTTTTATGTGCACAAATCTATCTATCTTAATCCAAAAATGGAAGCTTCCTTCAATGGTGGCTTTAACAACCCCTGGACTACAGAACATGTATATTCTTTATGCACAATATACAACAGATGTAAGAAATCTACAAAAAAGGTAAACTCTTTTAGTTTACCTTTACCAGTTGTCTTTGACCAGTTGTCTTTGACAAGTACCAGGTGATATTGGCTTAAGCCCTGAATCTTTTTCACTTTCATCACGACCCTGGCTCAAAGGGAAGAACAAATGATAAAGACCAACCATGATTTATAAGAAATGTAAATTTATCAATAAAACAAGTTAAATGTATCATTAGTTTATCACTAATGTTTGTAATGTGTGGATATGTAGACCTATGCTGTGTACGTACATCAAGAGATAATGCAAAGAAAGTTCAAACAAGCCCGACTGACCTTACATGTATACTGCGATGGAAGTTTAACACAACCAGGCTTTCTTTGCATTAGCCAACAAGCCCCTCAGATGCAGATAATGAGTATTGTTGATAGTGGTTATCAACTTCCTCTGTTAGTTGGGCTTTCTGCTTCAGGCTCTGTGTACACTCACATAGAAAGGAAACGACTCATCTCGCATCATATGACTCTTCTTCTGCAAATACAATGATGCCTATGAGTCCTTCCTGCTCCAATCAGAGAAATTATCAGATGGTGATGATAAAATGGTAATAAAAATATATAAAGATCCTAAAAACCTAACAGTAAAATGTAATGCTGCTACAAATCAGACAAGAAATTCATTCGGATTAGAATCAAGCATAAAAACTGCATATGTTTACTCAGCTGGGCTTAATTTGTAATGTTAGTAAGGTACGAGTTAACAAGCTGCACATATTAAACATATACCCCCCTGCAGAGATTCTACATTCCACTTAAGACATGCTGTAAATAAACAAATCAGTGAAAACGTTCCATCTTAAATGGAAAATTCTGAACTTATCCTGCTCCATAGTAAGTTATGTGTTGAGCATGTTACCATGGTGACTTGACCACTTTTGTGACACTGAAAACTGTGACTTCAAGCTTGACACAGCTCATTAACCCATTAATTGTGCTTCATAACACACATGTCTGGAAGAGAGAGTGCAAAAGACTGATAGCTAAGGTCAACCTAGGTGACAAACATTATTCTAAATTAGCCTCTTCACTAATCAAGCAGCCACCAAAACCTTGAAGTGGATTTAGAGTCTTAGTGGCCATCACATGTTTCACTTGCAAGTCCTGAGTCACCGGGCCTTATCGTAAACACCCCACAGTACCATATCAGCCCAAAAGATAACTTGCTTGTGGTTTCTAGATAGAATGGAAGGAAGACTCCTCATTTTACAGTTAGGGCTAAACAAATATGAACATGACTATGAATATACATATACAGATAGTTCTTCTCTCCTAACCTCCTAATACAGCTAATGCCAGTTTTACTTTAGCTGGTATGTGTACACAGACCTGCATGCCACGTGATCCTGTTATTTCTATGCTTGTGAATGAATGTCTTAGTGAAAGTGTCTTCTCCTTATTTGACCACGTATCAAAGACGGGGAGTGGGAGAAAATGAGAGAAACATGTTACCCTTTGCTACACTGGTTGTTTAGTGGGTCTCACAGCGTCATCGTCAGTCTGAGTCATCTTATTTTAATATCCTGCTTTGATGAGCTGCTGATGCTTGTGGTGGTGGTGTCTCATGAGACTACACACACACAGAATGTCCTGTTGCCAATATATGTGTCCATGTGTATAAACACACACACATACATACATATATATATGTATGAGACAACTGCATGTGTATGTTAGAGTGCCACACTGTAGGTGGGAGAGTCACATGTGCCAGTGATGCACTTGTGTCCACCAGGGCAAGATGTACTGAGAAAGCAAAAGTGTTAGGGGGGAAGGGAAGTCACGCAAGCATTTTTCTCAATAGCCAATAACCTCTAGAGTAATCCCATCCCCACCCCACCCCCTAGTCCCCCCATCTGTTCACCCATACAAACAGATGTCTGAGACAGAACGGCAAGAAAGAAGAATCACACCATCGTATATCGAGAATGCAATACTGGTTGGTAATCAAATGAGTTTTTGCCTGAGGGATGTTTGGGATATGCTGGCAGTTTGAGGCATATGAATGAAAAAAAAAAACCCTGTGTATATACTTTATGCTATATTGGTTTATTCCCTTCATTCTCAAGATGCCTGCTCTGGTTTAGACGCTTACTGAGAAAACTGAGATATACAGTTAGGGCAGGGGTCGGCAACCTGCGGCTCTTTAGTCCTTATAGTGCGGCTCCGCGTGGTTTGGGGAAATAAATTAGAAGTATTTAGCTGAAGTGTATTTTATTTATGTTAGTTCTTTTTTAACTTGTAGTTCTAAATTGGAAGATTATTGTGATATTGAAATATAAAAATAAAATTATATTCTATTATTTTTGTCATCGCCCAAAATAAACGTCACACTCGCGGAAGCCGGTGTACCCGCCGAATGCCATGCATTTATCGAGACTTTCAACCCCAGGTAGGCCAGTTATGGATCTTCGGATCCACACTATGTCAGCAGCTGTTCTCCACTGTGAACTATGTTAAAAACAAACACCGCTCACGCCTCACAGATGACAGCTTACAGTCCTGCGTAAAGATGAAAGTGACTTCGTACAGTCCCGATTTGCAGACACTGTGCACAGAGGTTCGGGAGCAGAAGTCCCTTTGTAAACATACCACGGCAGACCCGCTGCTTTTTAGCGTCTCTTTATTGACCACTTTTTACACACGGTTGCTGTATGCATACAGCCGGCTGTAGCTTTTCAGCTCACAGCCCGACACATACCAACAACAGCATAGATAGCACAGACATTAAGGCCGCGAGGCGTGATTGCGGGTGCCGCTCAGGTGCGTCCGCCCCCCCTGCAGCGGCGCTGCAGACCACGCCCCGCCACACACATTAACCAGGTAAAATACATATTTAGGCAGAATTTTGCAAATATCTATTTTTTTTTTTTTTTTTTTTTTAGCAGCATATTGCTTTTTTTCCCAATTCAAGGTCAATGCTCCAAAAGCCCAAAGGCGATATAAGGGTGGCGGCTCACAACAGTTTTTGTTTGCTACATGGATCATTTTAGTTCAGCTGGGTGTCTTTCCTTTTGTTATATTTCTTTAAGAGTTCAAAATGTGTTAATTACATAAATAAAATGTAATTTTCTCTGTAGCAATTCATGGATTTCATAAGCAACACACTTTAGTTGTTCACACAAAGCATAAAGGTAAAAAACAATATATACAGTGTTATCTTCATTTTAGATGTCAAAAAGTATTTGCGGCTCCCAGTGTTTTCTTTTGCGTGGAAACCAGGTCCAAATGGCTCTTTGGGTCTTAAAGGTTGCTGACCCCTGAGTTAGGGCAATTTTCCATTTTTTTCATCTCTACAAAGATACCTTCCTCAAAGAATGGAGCATTAACTGGGCTTGACTTCATTTGTCAAAGCTTCTTCATGTCTCCTGCTAATGACGTTTCTGTTTATCTAAGCAAACATCTCCCCCTAAGTACACTGGAAAAATGACCTTGGATGATGTTTGCAATCCTGTTTCTTCACATATTAAAGTACTGAGCCTCAGACTGTGAGAGCGTGGTGTGGGGTGGCAATCGGCAATCGGGACACCCAAACTTGCTCAGTGTAATCTAATGGGAGCTGTAGTTTGAATCTCTGCACGGCATTTTCTGCTGCTTTTGTGAACTGGCAGGGCGGGAGGCAATTACCGCCACTCAGCCAGCCATTTACCAGAGGAACTGAGGCTGCAGAATGGGCCAGCACTCTTTATTTTGGATTGAGCAGGAGCGACACAATCCGCCGAGGGGACAGGGTGTCCACGTTTCAATGCACCAACACACACACATGCAGAGGCACACCTACCATGCACTCAGTCAGCCATGTGTATGTACCCACCATACAGGGACAAATGATGACTGTGAAGCCAACTTCAACCTACACTTCCAAAAAAACTGTAAAAAGACAAGGTCAGTATATAAAACACTGATAACTCACAGATAGTCACACTAGCACATAAAAGCTCACTAACTTCAAAACAGGCAAAAAAGGTCATTACATACGCAGACATGCGTATGCGCTGAAAAGCAGCATAATAATAGTTACTCTTTTATTTTAAAAAACAGATATTTTCTAAAAAAAACCAAAAAAACTACAAAGAAAAACATTCTCTGTAAACACACAAGCTAATTTATCTCTTTCTCTTCAAAATTCAGTTGTCACGACTACCATCTATTCTAGCTCCATGAAAATAATCAGAGGAAGTCTGAAAAAGAAATGTTTTTTTTTTTCACAAGAGAGAATGTTAAAAAGTATGACTCATAAAAATGCACCTGAACAACCTAAAGCACAGCCATAATCACCATCGAATGCTACTGAGCTCAATTACGAGAGGTTAGCGAGGGCATTATTTGTCTGTCAGTGTGCCTCTAATATGAAACAACTGTATGATCATTTCAAAAAACACAGTTTTATTTAGCATCAGAATGATTAATTCGAAAACAAGCAAGCAAATGACCTAATATAAAAAAAATACTCAATTTTCACTGGTGTTCAGTGGTAGGGGCAGGAAATTATTGCTATACTGTTCTCTGTGGGCAGAAACTGGCCCAACCTTAAAAAATGCTGCCAAGGCTACTGCTTTGTTCTTTACCATTAGAAAACTGCTACCATCTCCAAGCAGTTATCTATTTTTACAGACACAGTCCCGTATGACCTCTTACTCTCTATTACACTTTGCTAAGTCATTTACAATTACATATTTGCCAAATGCTGATTAAGAAGCATGTTCATACAAAAAACTCTAAATTATATTGGAGAGCTGAATCCACTATGTGGCGTGCTGTTACTTATGAGAGGTGAGTGCCGGCGTAAAAGCCTGAGGCAGTGTGCTAAAGTTATTTAATTCATCAGTCTTTTTCCACTTTACCCATGAACAGGAAGTTTAGAGGCTGGCTTTGGCTATAAAACCGTAGATCTAAAAATGTATTGTCTCGCATGAGCAGCTTTTTGAACAGGAAATAGCCCATGACCTGGCGATAATGTGTAGTAGTAATGTGGCCATGGTCGGTATATACAAGCTTAACTGACTAACTTCCTTTTACACCGTAAGATGGTGAAAAAAAAAGGTGAATGAACCCTTGCTGTCTTTTTGAAATATATTAACAAGCAAACAAGCCTCTTTTATACACGGTCTAGATAAAGGTAATATACTTGAACAATTTGAATTAGCCTTTTCAATATTGTAGTGAACAAAAAATTAATGGATGTAATATTCTTCAGTGGGAGAAGTTATTATACCCTTGGCCTCAGATATTACCCATTTAGCAGATTTTCTGTAGGTATTTTGCAAAATTGTCCACCAGTCTCTGACAGTGGATAACTGAAAATTTCAAACACTCTTGCATGCAAAATACATTCAGTTGCAAATATTTCCTCTTTCAAATCTCCCAAAGCATTTCAGTAAGATTTTATCCAGTAATCCTCAATTTCGTCGGCTGAGAGATTCTTTAATGAGGTTGCTTTGTGCTTAAGATTATTATCTGGTTGAAAGGTCCAATTCCAGTTCGATTTACACTTTTATAGAGACAGATATAGGACAGATAACCTAACACTATCTTCAAGCACTATTTCTCATGATGTAGAAATCAGAGCTGAAGCAATGACTGTGTGCTGCCCAGTCCCTGAGTCAGGGAATAAATCCCAAACCATAACATTTCCAACACCATGCCTCCCATTTGGAATGATGGTCTTCTCATGAAAAGCGACCTTTGGTTTTTGCCAAACACGTCTTCTGTTACTGCAGCCAAACAAATCTATATTCAGTTAATCTGTCCAGAGCATGCATACTATTCCATTAGAACAGCAGGCTTTTAAAGCCTTTTGGAAGTACTAGGATTTCTGGAGTTCTCGCTCCAAAATGGGGCTTGAATTTCTTAGTTTTGACTGCTGTCAAGTCAAAATAGCTATGACTGTTTTGCTACCATCAGTTTGCAAGCTTGATTTAAATAATAAACACTGCCAACAATACTGTTTTATGCCAAAATCCAGTTTGTGCAGGTGAAACGTGTTAGCAAATCTGCCCATAGTGTAGTGTATGAGTACTCTGAGCATTCAAACTGTGTTAGCAGTTCCAATAAAAGAAAAGCGACGAAGTGTTGGTTCGTTGGTACACCTCTCTATAAAGCAAGAAATGCATAACATCTTAACTGACAAAATCTGCTCCACTTTTCAAATTTATTGACTTGCCTTGGTCAAAACAACTTACACAGGACCTTAAAAGAAATCAAATCATGCAAAACGCTGGAAAAAGCGACAAACCCATTAACAAAAATTGCCTTTAAATGGGTGTCCTATAAACTTCAAGCCAAAATGACAGCAAAACACTGGCGGGACTTGGTACAACTCTACAGCTTGGTAGAATTTTTATTACATGCCCAAAGACTATGGAAATAAATGCACAATTTTCTTATAAGCTGGCTTTTTTTTTTTTACAACTTTCCATTTTCATACTGATATTCAGTACTCTCCATTGTGTGTGTTAGCACAGTGGAGGTACCATCATAGTTTGGTGCTGATTTGCTATTTGCTAGTTCAGAATTACCTCAACTACTCACCAAAAGTGCTTGTAGAAAGTCAAATAACCTGAGATATCATGATTGCTACAACAATCAAGATATCTCAGAAAAAAAATATCAATGAACTGAAATAGTTCTGAATTGGTTTGAGATTGTTACTCCTAAAGAAAGTCCTAAAAATGATTAAATTAAATTTTCAATTGCTTTTTTCCAGCCTTCACTAAGCAAATAATCCAGGTTTACATGCAAGATGCAACTATGTGTATGCTAGTTTAGTCAGATCATGCATTTTTAGAAATGCAACTATACTAACTCCTGCAACAGTAATATCAAAGAGGATTCTAATAATCGACAGCTAATGTGGAATCCCTCATTTTGACTGTAACGATCTGAAGGTTAATATATAGGTGTACTCAGATTTATAAAATGACAGCAAGGTGTCCAATCTATCAAAGACGAATGCTTGCTCTTTGTGCCTGTATTTCTACAGGACCGTATATTTTACATTTCTCTCTTTTTCAGCTTTTTAAAGTTAACATTTAAACAAAATCTAGTGTGCAAAACATGCAGGAATAACCTTTGTGAAAGCACTTTTGATGAGCACCTGGGTTCAGTTCTGACTGCGGTGACAAATCCATTACCTTTCTCCGACTGCTTCATAATTAAAACCATCTCGTGTTTCACTAGTTGACTGCTTTTAATGGCGCAACACTAGCTGTAATTGTTGGTTTTCATTAGCTGTAACGTAATATGGGTCTCATACAACAGCAGAGAAAACGCCGAGGCTGATGCTGCTGAGAGAAGGCTAATAACTCTGCATCTGTGAAAAATGCAACTTGAGCGTAAGTTAAGTAAAGCACTCAGTGTACTGAAACATTTTGCTGGTGAGGCAGACGAAATGTTTGCATTTGCGAATTCAAATGGAAATTGATCCACAATACCAGTCTATTAAAGAAAAAAACCCACTGAATCCATGCTGTGCTTGTCATTCATCCCCATTCTGCCATTTTCACTTAAATTAATCTTACGGCTTGAGTAAAATGCAGAAGCATCATCCGTCTTCTTTGTGCCACACTGGGTATGAGTGATTAAACATTCAGGGAACAATGCAGATCCATCACAAATGTCAAGACGAGCTCATATTGTCAGCCTGAATACCAGTCTTCGCCTTCTCTTCTGACAGAGGCCTTGACCTGTCCACAGAGCTGCATGTGGAAACATCTCTTTTGTAAGCACACAGCATAATCCTGTTGTTCTGCTCCAACTTTTAAGGCCTCATCTTGCTTGTCTGTGTCAGGAATAATTAGGTTAGGGGACTGACTCCTTAATCTCTTTGGCCCTTTGATTATCCTCCGAATCTGAAACAATCTGGCTCTTGCAATGCCAACTCCTAACGAGTATAACTGGTCCGGTTTTGGTGTGAAAACCTCCTTGGCTCAAGCTCATTTTCTTCTCCTGCAACATATACGAGTTCTGTAAAAATCCTTCGCACCTCCAGTTATATTTAAGCACAAAAAAGACGCTGAAAACAAAAGATATGTTTTATGGTTTATTTGGAAAGTAATTAGGCAGATTAAAAGCAAAACCATTATATTAGAGAATTAGTTGTTCCTTCATTTATAGTCATTTTATTATAATCCTTGAGAACAAATCCTTCCCTGCTGTTATATTTATTACTTTTTACGCAGTCCCTCTCAAGCATCCCCCCAATTAATTGGAAAATATGCTCACAAGCAGTATAAAACACGTGGTTTCAGCTGAAAATTCAGTCTTATCAGAAAGCCTGATATATTTTAGTGGTGATGCAGGGTGAGGTGGGGGTTAATTAAGATGTATAACTAATAGATTGCAATTAATACTTCAAGCAGGTCGTTTAGCTGTTGGCTTGATCGTGTGGCACGCCGTTTGCATGGATTAGAGTGAACATGCTAAAATCAACCTAATTAGCCAATCTCATCTCTTGCTTTTCTTCCTTCCATTAGATATCCCAGGGAATTGTGAGTTTGGAGGGAGTTGTATCCTTGGAGCTTATAAGAAAGATAAGATTTTGGGATAAAGAGAGCAATGGCAGGGGCATTTCTCTCAAGGAGGCACATGAATCAAACACACTCCTGTGATTTGTCCTTCACGTCGGACAGATAGAATTGTGTCTGTTGCTGCCTGTTTGATGACTACAGAATGACTAAAAATGATGGGAACAGAGAGGAAGCTGTGTTGTGGTTGGATTACAAAGTCACTGGTATCACATCTATATCTGTATATATCTCAACAGAACTTCATGAAATAACACGCTATTAACATACACACATACAACTCATAAATTGCACTAAAAGAAGATATTTAACCAGAACAAAAAGGTATTGTAAACATAGCAGTAAAACCTCCTATTATACTGCTCTATGTGATAAGGAATTGCTTATAAGCATTGTGGAGATGTCACTGGAGATATAACATGGACAGACTATTCAGCTGCAAGATTAACACCACTGACAATAACAATGGAGGGTCCTGTTGAGAAATCTTTAGCCATTCATCCGGATGGTATGTCTACATGCACCTTTCCACCTAGGAAATGTCATAGACTAAGCTGATATCCCCGGTGGCATGGCACGCCCCCAAAAAGAAGTGACTTAGGAACAGTTGGAGGAAGATAACAAAGAGCTTAAGGCATCGAGGTGGCCTCCAGTTTCTATAGATCCAAGTGAGCATCAGCAAGATGCTGAAACACAGAGGCCCCAATGAAAAATCCACAGGATCCAAACGATCAGCTGCCAATAACTCAATGCTCAGACACTACAGGAAATTCCTAGAGGTACCCATACGTTAGAAGTGTTCAGGTAGTGCATCACATTAAATTTTATGGAAATTTTCAGTGGCTCTGCACATTCTTTGTTCTTTTTCCAGGGTGGAGTGATTGTACAGCATACATCCTTAATCCACACAGGGTCAAAAGTATATATACAGGCTCAAAAATATTTACACACCCCACTAAAATTTGGTTAAATTTCCCACAGCACCTTTTGGTAACCATCAACAAGCCATTCTTCTTGGTAGCATCAGTGGAGGTCACATAAATTGGACCTGGCTTTTAAGTGTAGTTCATAAATTTTGAGATTGGGACTTTGGGAAGGCTTCCAGAAGCTTAATGTTAGCCGGCCTTATCCATGTGTGTGGGTGACTTTAAAACTGACTTTGAATGTTTTTTCATTAATGCCCATGATGAGTATAATTTTTTTTTTTTTTTGACCACAATGGCTGTTGTTTTCTCTAAACACGGTCCTCTGAGAATCCATCTGAAGTTTTTCTCAACCTTTTTTTTCTTTTCCCAGGGATCCACACAGCACGCTCCTGGAATTCACTCTGATTTTACCTTGATATGATGTTTTTGTATAAAGTAGACCCATTAGCAGTCGACCTCGAGAGGAATCAACCTAATGATATTCCAGTGCTATTTAATATCCCAGGTGTGGTCACAGTGTCTTGGTTTTTTAACCCCGGCTTGTCTGCTGGGTAAAACAATCCATCAGCTTTGTGCTGTCAGGTCCCAGTAGCAAAGCGCTCTGGTCCTCCAAGGTCTTCTTAGACATGACTGACTGACCACATCTCCATTCTTTCCATCTCACTTACATGATCAGAAGCACTGAATGATGAGAGGGGCCATAGCTGCTGAATAATATCTCCATAAAAAGATAAAAACACAGTGTTGGCAGGGCGGAAAGTGGACTGTTATATTATTTTTACTCCTATGCCACCATTTACCCATAGTTGGAAAGATCTATTTTAAGTGTGTGACCTTCATCAGTTACCTCATGTCTGGTGAAGTCAGTTGAATCCTGCAAAATAGTAGCCACTTGAAACGTGTTAATACCGCTATATGTACCATAATACCCTGCCACCTCCCCACAGACACACTTTTAATGTAAACTGGTATTAAAGAATTATGTTCATAAATGCAAATCCTTAGGAAAAAGGACAGTCTTGAACAGTAGCCATTTTTCAACCCTGTGATACTATTTTCATTAGCATGCAATTTTGAAAAACCTTAAATGGCTGACGCAGCTTAGTTAATTGTTGGCTTTTTGATTCCCGGGGGCTGTTTTTCTCAGACTAAAAAAGAAAAAAGAAATACAGTAAGCCCTGCCTGGCACAGTTACTATGACAACAAGCTTATAGATACATAATCACACTTCACTAACGCACACACACGCAAACACGCGTGCGAGCGCGCACTATACGTATTCTTTTATACAGAGAAAAATAAAAATACAGCTGCTAAAGCTTCTCGACAGAAGCCGTATAAGCATACATCATGCTGGGCTGAGACGCACAGCTGTTGACTAGTAAGCTTGCCAAAAGTGCCCCATTGCCTCTTTTCTTGGACTCAAATCAAATCCCCAATTTGTTTATGTTATTATGTTAATAAAGGTTAGCATTTCCATATGAATATCAATATTTCAGTAGCAAGCGAGCCGTTACTGTGAACACAGTGGATTGCTGGCAAGGAGGAGAGTGTAATATGAATGGGGTTCCATTTGGAGTGTAATTTCACTCATCTGATTTTCTCTTCATTGGGTGATCTGAAAAGGAGGTATTTTTAGAGCCCAGGTGCTTATCCTCTTTGTGGTGCTGGAGGCTAATGTTAAATGAACACATCAATCTTTGGCATTTCAGAGTGAGAAGGGAGCTGCAGCAGCACAGTCACAGTGGTAGTCAGTTCCCTGCTAACTCTGTAATTCTAAAGCTTTCTGTTTGCTATTGCTATAGTTTGCCGCAACCACGGGGCATTATTGGCCTCTTGGTGTGACTCATTCAAGGCACTTAAGTAATGGCAAATTTGACTGAAATCTGCTGTTTCTAAAAGAGTTGGGACGCTGTGGAAAATTTTAATTAAAAAAAAAAAAACTGAAGTGAAATGATTTGCAGATCATTTAAAAATCAATACTCATCTGAAAACAGGTACATTTTTAAATTGGGAAACTGTCTTTTCAAAATACATATGCTAATTTAAAATGTGATGCCAGGAAAAAGTTGTGGCAGGAACAGAGGAATGCTTACTGTCAGTTGCATCAGTTCTTTTAACAACACTATCTAAACTTTTGTGGAGACCAGTTGCTGTATATGTGAATGACTGATGCAGGATTTTAAAATAGCCATTCTGCTATAATACAAACACAATGTGATTCAGCATCATGTTGCTGAAACACAATGTGTCTTCCCTGAACAAAACCTACTGTACCCTTCCAAAATCACTACATGCTGTGCAGTGTTAACTGGGGCTTCATGTGTTGCTTGGATCAAAGCCTATATGAGCATATATCTGAAAAATCTGCAAGCATTTAGCAAAGAATCCCAACATTTTGTAGAGTGGGATTACCAATATTCCAAAACAACCAAAAAATAAATTACATTTCTAAATATCCATGATAAACAGTAAAAGTAAAAATGCTATTGCCTGTAACAAAAATGCATTTTTAAAGCTATCAGTTTAGTACCTAAAGTAGCAATAGACAACCCACTCCTCCCACTGCACAGCTGTTTGGGAGGCTGCTTTCTGTTTTAAAGCACCCGCTTGTATTGGGCTATTAGGTGAGCAGGTTCTGTTTTATATTGATCTAGTGAAAATAATGCCAAGTGAACGGTACCTTTGAACCTGCTCATGCTCCAGAACTTTCTCCTGCATGTGAACCCGCCTCTAAGGTTCACTCTAGTTTTACTTTCATAGACAGTAAAACTTTTCACTCTCAAAGTTTCCTTTTCTTCTTTTGATGGGTAGTGTTTTCACCGTTTCCTTAGTAAAGGTGCCAGTAGCTACGAAGGAAAGCAAACGTGCTGTCCTCGTTCGTTTTTGGCTTCACAAATGAGTTGCCATTGTTCTGAGAGATTTAGTACCCGCTGGCAGACAGATTTGGATAGTGAAAGCTGCTTATAGGCAACCAGTCTAAACAGTGATGGTTTAATTACTCTATAGCCCAGGGGTCAGCAACCTTTAAGACCCAAAGAGGCACGTAAGTTTCCACGCAAAAGAAAACACTGGGAGCCGCAAATACTTTTTGACATCTAAAATGAAGATAACACTGTATATATTGTTTTTTACCTTTATGCTTTGTGTGAACAACTAAAGTGTGTTGCTTGTGAAATCCATGAATTGCTACAGAGAAAATTACATTTTATTTATGTAATTAACACATTTTGAACTCTTAAAGAAATATAACAAAAGGAAAGACACCCAGCTGAACTAAAATGATCCAAGTAGCAAACAAAAACTGTTGTGAGCCGCCACCCTTATATCGCCTTTGGGCTTTTGGAGCCTTGACCTTGAATTGGAAAAAAAGCAATATGCTGCTTAAAAAAAAAAGAAAAATAGATATTTGCAAAATTCTGCCTAAATATGTATTTTACTTGGTTAATGTGTGTGGCGGGGCGTGGTCTGCAGCGCCGCTGCAGGAGAGGCGGACGCACCTGAGCAGGACCCGCAATCACGCCTCGCGGCCTTAATGTCTGTGCTATCTATGCTGTTGTTGGTATGTGTCGGGCTGTGAGCTGAAAAGCTACAGCCAGCTGTATGCGTACAGCAACCGTGTGTAAAATGTGGTCAATAAAGAGACGCTAAAAAGCAGCGGGTCTGCCGTGGTATGTTTACAAAGGGACTTCTGCTCCCGAACCTCTGTGCACAGTGTCTGCAAATCGGGACTGTACGAAGTCGCTTTCATCTTTACGCATGACTGTAAGCTGTCATCTGTGAGGCGTGAGCGGTGTTTGTTTTTAACATAGTTCACAGTGGAGAACAGCTGCTGACATAGTGTGGATCCGAAGATCCATAATTGGCCTACCTGGAGTTGAAAGTCTTGATAAATGCACGGCGTTCGGCGGGTACACCGGCTTCCGCGAGTGTGACGCTTATTTTGAGTGATGACAAAAATAATAGAATATAATTTTATTTCAATATCACAATAATCTTCCAATTTAGAACTACAAGTTAAAAAAGAACTAACATAAATAAAATACAATTCAGCTAAATACTTCTAATTTATTTTCCCAAACCACGCGGAGCCGCACTATACGGACTAAAGAGCCGCATGTTGCCGACCCCTGCTATAGCCA
Source organism: Perissodus microlepis (assembly GCF_051167445.1). Taxonomy (NCBI): domain Eukaryota; kingdom Metazoa; phylum Chordata; class Actinopteri; order Cichliformes; family Cichlidae; genus Perissodus; species Perissodus microlepis. The sequence continues at coordinate 12,653,625 of NC_140477.1, forward strand.
ATACACCGGGAAATCGACATTTATTTCATAATTATGAAGAAAAAAATAAATAAAAATCTGTCTACTGCCCCATTTTAATACATCAGCATTATGTGCTACTATACTAAGTACTTAACAATGTAGTGATCTAAATGCAACCAGTTAATCATATCACAGTACGATGAGTCATCACTCTCGGAAAACTAAATCACTATGCGGGTGGGTCACTGATCATTAATGGTTGTGTGATGCATGATAGGCATGCATATGAGCTATTCAGACAGTGTGTGAGAATTGTTTGTTGAGTTTGTTGAGTTATGTGCAGTTTTTAAGCCTGATGGGGGGGACAGGAAGGCCACTCAGTCATCTGTTTGCTGGTTAAGATTAGATTATTTATCTCAGTGTGTGAGTGTGATGATTAAGGTCTCATGAGAAATCTTCAGAACTACAGTGAACCTCCTGATTCATGTTGCTGTAATGCTTGTAATTGTAGCATTAGAGGATGGGGTAGGATATATCCGGTTTTGATGACAGATCATGCATAATGTACAATAATGGAAAGAAAGACGGTAGAGCCTCTGACATTACTAAGGTTTTAGATATCAGGATATAAAAAAAAAAGGATTTAGTCGTTAACCATGGCTTAAGATTAGGTAAATACAACCCAGATAAATGTTAACAACATTTAACAAAAACTAAGCCAAAGTACAGTGATTCAACAGCTTGTAGAGCCACTTTTAGCGGTAATAACTTGAAGAAATCATTTTCTGTGAGACTTTATTGGTCTTTCCTCATTGTTGAGGAATTTTGGCCCACTCTTCTTTACAGCACTGCTTAAGTTCATTGAGGTTTGTAGGTGTTTATTTATACACAGTTTTTTTTTAAGGTTTCTTCACAGCATTACAATCAGATTGACGTATGGACTGACTGAACCACTGCAACATCTTAATTCTTATTCTTTTCAGCCATTTTGTTGTAAATTTGCTGCTGTGCTTGGGATCATTGACTTTTGCATGATCCAGCTGTTGTTGTCAGACAAACAGCCTCATTTTTCTCTAAAATGACTGACTGATGATGACTGATTGATGTAAAATGACTGAAATGTGGCACTGAGCATTATATCCAAATATCTCCACTTTGTCCAAGTCATGTTTCGGCACAAATTGGCCTCTAAATTTAAACTCAGCACACTGGGAGCAAGTTTAAAACATTTATTTACCTACTGAGAGTGGTTTACTGAGCGCATACAGAAGACTGGTGTAGCAAAACTGACTGCAGAAACTGAACCAGTGAGAGAGACGAAGGAATGTTAGCAGGTACCAGGTGCAGGAAGGGCGACCCAAGAGAGATGACTCTGATGTACTGGTGGGAGCAATGGAGAAGCTGGTGCAGCACTCCCACTGTGACTCAGAGAGAAAAAGAAGGAAAACCATAATACAAAAACCCCAAAAGCTGCCCAGACCATGACAGTCCAAAGGAGATTGCTCCAGAAATCTTGTGGTTTGTACAAATGCAACCTTGCAAACCTTCTTGGCAAAGTGTTAACATAAAAGTGAATGCTCCGGACCTACAAAGTGCCAAAAACCTATTCTTTTTTAGAGGTGCACACACTTTGCATTTGATTAGTAGCACCTGCTTGCAACTTACCCTCTTAATTCCTTTGGAAGCTGTACAGATGTACTTTGCTTTTTACACACACTGCTTTTTCCTTTTGACTTCATTTTTAACAAATAAATAATGACACAGTGTAATACGTCATGTTTTGTAGACCATCTCAGACTCTAGTTACCTAATGTTATGACCTTCTAAAAACCAAATTATGTCCGGATGCTTAAAAGATTTTAAAAAGGGTGTACTTTGTTTTATCACCATGACTGTAATTTGAACAAAAAAAAAAAAAAAGATTTAAATGTGACAAAATTCATTTTACATACTGGCCTGTCTCTTATCACTGCTTTATCTTCATTTACATATTTTGAAGTAGTTGGTCGAGAGTTTTTGGCTCACTGAGTCCTGATTAAATCAGGTAAATAAATTGGAAAATTATTGAATGACATTCAGTAAAAGGGTGCCGGGTAAATCAAACGCAGTAGAATAAATACTATAAAAGTGGTTACTGAACTACAAACTAAATATAAGTGAACCTCATCACCTACCCAGCAATGTCAAGTCCAGTCTATTACCTTCAGTGGGAACACAGTGGAAATTACACTATTTAATGCAGACTGGAATGCAAGTGAGTCCAGCTGTCATCAGTGGGGATTCACATTTAACAACCAGCAGCACCTCAAAACAGATCAATACATGAAAAGCAGGCTTGATTGGCGGTGTGAAACCACAACCTTTGGCCTCGTTGTCAGCCGTGCATCAATAATGTGGAACAATGCATTTCTGATCCTCTCTCTTCAGTTACTCTAATGTGGTTTGTGTTGAATTTCCTCATTTAAATGGTCATTGCTTCCATCTGTAGGAGTCACATTGATTAGTCTGCTGAAAGTTGACTAACTATTGTAGGCCATATATGGATTGTAACTGGGACAACATTTTGATGTGTTCAACTGACTATCGATTCCACACTTTCCATATCCGTTCATGTTGTTGGAGATGTAACTGCAGTGACATCTTCCATACAACAGAGACTTTTAACAATATGTATAGTAGAAATTGATTGTAACAGTATTCAGTTCTATATTTTCATCTTCTTTTATTTTTATTTATAACATCCTGAAAGACTAAGCAAGCTAAGCATGAAAATCTTTAGTTGACAGATGACATTACATAGCTGTGAGCCAAAACTACGATCCTTTAAATCTTTGTTGAGGTGCATCATAAATGGAATAAAAGACTTGCAACCAAAAATAAATAAAGAAAATAAAAACCACTTGCCAATTAGTGTGAAAGTTGCCCTTAAGCTTTCCAAAACCGCTCTGAGTCTCTGGGGCACTGACCACTTGGGTTGTCCTATGGTGATTGTGGATGCTTAAATCCTTTGGGCCCAGCTGGCCTCCACTGGTAGACTTGCTTCAGGACAGCTAATGAATGCTTGCTTTGAATTGGATCTGTAGAGTTTGCAGGCCAGTCAAGGTCTTGGGCTCGCTCTCATGTCTGCCATGTTGCCAAGTCATTCGTGAGCAGTGTTTTGCAGTGTCTTGGGCCACATTGTTGTCACCAAGTACAACTCAGAGGCCTGCTCAGTCTGCAGCAAGATTTAGGCGTGTCGTCTCCCCAGCAGAACACCGCATTCATATGAGATGATGAGTGTTTTTTACCTTACCTGTCAGTGGTTTTAATGTTGTGGCTTATCACTGTAAGCAACATGCCCTACAAACACAATATATCAAGCGACACTAGCTTGTTTGGTAGCTTGCCAGATGCTAGTATGAGAACTAATTTAGTTATCTGAATGACTGAATGTTCAAGTGCCTCCTAACAATTATATAAGGCTGGCTGAGCATAAATCATGTTTGGAAATCAATAAATACAGCAATGGTACATTGCATTCTGCAACACCATATCATCCTAGTCACAGCTAACAGAGGCACCCGTGGCCTCAGCGGTACTGTGTACAGAAAAACACCTCAATCATCCGTGCTGCGATAGGATAAAGACCACACTCTGGGCCTTGCAGCGCACAAATATGAACAATTCTCCTTGAGCAAAACTGTCAATAATGATGGTAGATGATGTATAGATGTCTCTGCAATCAATATTTCTTAGCAGTGCCATATAGAATTACTGCTGGGTTCAGTTTGCCAGCAACACTTTTTAGCTACAATAAATGAGTCAAAGAGCAGTAATAGGCTATAGTGTAGGCTAGCTGCTTGCCTGCTTGCTTATGCTGTGGTCTTGTCATAATAGGTCTCTTTGAAATCCCATTTATTTCTCTCCAGGTTGATAAATAAAGCTCTAATTGACTAAATCTAAATTTCAAAGCAAACTGATTGAAGTTAATGTTGGCTGGAAGGATGTGTTCATTTACTGGCTTAATGGGTCTTTTTTTTTCTTGTCAACCAAAACATTGTGTGATCTCTGAGTTAATTCAACCGCTGCTTAAATTAGGAAAATCAATTCACAGAAGGGATGTAAAGGGCAAAAACCACAGAGAGTAGTTCCCTGGACTATGGCCACAGATTTCACAATCAGCAATCTACCGGGGAAAGAGGAAAAAAACAATAAAGCCCTCAATGATCTTTAGCTAGAAGTTCATAAATTGTGTTGATTTAAATGAAATAAAAAGATAAAAGTCTTTTCCTCCCTGCACGTTGCTGTTTCAGGGCTTAAAACTGGACCATATGCCGAGTGAATCCGTGCCAGGGTCACCTTGAAAGTATTAGGATTTAATACAGTATGATTGACCGTGCAGTCTTAGCAAAGGATTAATGTGATGTCGTCCATATGCCCCTGGAAAATGAGAGGAGAAGTCAACATTGCGCCTATAGCTACGAAACAACAGCGGTGAAATGAGAACCGTTTGGGGAGGGCGGTCAGGAAACTAGTTGACAGGAACTTCAGGCCTGTGCCAGTTAGAAATGTGGCTGGGAGGAGTTAATACAGACAAGCTGGTCAATCTGTCAAACCAGAGGATGAGGATCCTGTTAGATTGAAAAAGTCTGAGGTGAGCGTAATGAGCTGCATCCACCCTCCAATCCTCAAACCCCCCCGCCCTTTCTCTCTCCCTTCATCCTCCACGCTCAGGGTCAAGCATGGCTTTATAAATGTTATCTGATTGCTGAGAGCTTTCCAATACCTAGATTTGGCGGTGAAATTAATCTCTGACTAAAATATTGACGGTACACAGAACCTATCAAGTGAGGCAAAGCAATCAGGCAATAAGGGAGAAGATGTTAGAGTAGAAAAAAAGAAAGCGCTGCAGATAAGCACAATCAATGGGACAGCGTCACCCCAGATTTGGGTGCTGTGCTGAGGTTCTGGATGAGAGTTGATCAACTATAGTACAAGTAAAACATGCAAATCGGTTAGAATTCATTTAAAGCGGTTTGACCTTGAAGTTTGACCTTTCATTAAGGTAATCCCAGAAATTTTCCATAGATTTTGAGTTATTACACAGAGTGATGATAAAGCAGTTTCCAGTTCCCTTGATTGAACTGTCATTAGCTTAACAAAGCCATAGCGTTGCAAATATAACACTTAAAAAGTGGCTTTTCAGTATATGAAAAATAATACAGACTTGCATATTATGTGGCAAAATAACCTTATGGCTACGGTCTCTGTATTTAAGACATCACAAACTACCATGGCAGCTATTAGAACTGTATTGGACAGGTGTTAATCTTTGACAATGGCAGGCATACTTTATATTACACAGTATACAATGGTGACCTTCCACATTCACCTTCCAGGGTTTAGAGTAATAATACAAAACATGCAAGCATTAATCTTCTCTGCTATGCTTCAATCCTCTGTAGAACCCTGGGGGAATGTCACAAAGGCACTGTCGAAATGCCTCCTGCGTATATACCTCCTGGCATCTATGGGAACAAGGAAATAATATAATAAAACATTCATCATTCAATTTGTAATGCTGAGGTTGAAGAAAAAGAGAGGCAAGAGTGAGAGAGAGTGAGAGAGAGGGGGGGGGGAGAGAGAGAGAGAGAATAGGAATGCAAGACAATCAGGTGCACATGTGTAACAGAGACAGACAGGCCCTTTTCATGTGGAAAAATAGCACTAATTCATTTCCCACACAGTAAGTCCTCTTGTTTGCAATATTCATGTCACCTGGAACAATGAAAGGAGGACAACCCCTATTACTTGTGTAGTACTAAGAATAGATTTAGCCCCCTTTAATGTGTGTGTGTGTGTGTGTGTGGAGGGAGGTGGGGGTAAATAAAGAAAAAGCTGAGAAGAAACTCCTCTCGCAAACTGACCCAGATAACAACAACAGAAAGATGAAGTCTGGAGGGGCAAACAAAACAGTCCACACAGAAAAGAGGGAGAGAGAGATGTAAAGACAGCAAAAAAAAAAAAAAAAAAAAAAAGGGGGGGGGAGCTCTAAAAATTGTTCTCTTGACAAAAAGTTAGTTGAGAAGTAGGAGGGAAAAAGGGGATGAATATTTTAAGAAGCAAGATCTCTCAAGGAGGAGAGGGATGAGTAAGAGTGAGAATAAAAACAAGCAGCTCTAGCGATAGTTCAAACTTGCAAAAAGGGGATTTTTTCGGAGTACACGAGCAGGCAGCGTCTGCTGAAGGCTGCCCCCGTCTATATTTCCCCTTCTTCAGGATATGCACCAACAGCTTATTGGGGGTAATCATCTGAAGAAGGAAAAACACAAATATGGCAACTTGGGGTGGGGGGATTTCTTTGCACTGTCAGAACATCTGCAGTTGCTGCAGTTCTAATTCAATGACACTTTCTTGCTTGCACTGAGCTAAGTGCTAGAGTAAGCTGCAAGAGTAAGCCGTGCAATAGTAGCCTATTCAATGCTACCCTAAGTACTAGGTTTAACACTCATAACAGAGCCACCTGAGAATTTAGAGATAGCAGGAATTCACTGATTCTTCTTGATACTTTGAAAAGTGCTAGTCAATGTGTTAAGGTTAGGGTTATACAAACAGAGCCAATATGCTAATTTTGCTGCAGCAAGCACATGCATATGAATTTGCATCATTTCCTAACTCTAACACTTAATCCTTTGCTAGGCTAAAAATGTTAATGTGTGCTGCAATATGTCATTTGTCCTTGTGCTTAGCTTTCCTGCAGCTTTAGTGAGTATGGCCTATGGTGTACACACTGTCAACTCCACTTCAGTCTCCTTCTCTGTCCGTGTTGGGGAAAAGGGGACTCTGACCCCACCATGATGACACTGCTCCAGAAGAGATTATAGACCCTGATACTCCGCCGTGCCAGCATTATGCACACACTGCCCTCTAACTAAGACACACAGGCTAGCTGCCAGCTCTGTCGGCACCTATCAGATCTGCCTACTCACGTTTAAACAGACAAAATAACAAAAGAAGTCCAAGACAGCACATACATACAGACAAACATTATAACTACTTGCTGCATGCATTAAAAAAAATACAATTCCAGTGCAGTCACAAGCCAAAAAAGGCAGAGGTGGTGTAATAAACATCCACAAAATCAATAAGAAGCGGCACTCAACCTATGTGGGTCTACAATCAGTAGTTTTCAGCTGAAGTGTTTCCATTTCCATCAACCTGGAGGAAGACACCATAAAAAAACATCCTTTATTTTACATAAAAGGTGATATAGAATAACAATCAAAGGGATAATTTCAGAAAAATTGCTGAAGCACTGCTGTTTAAGGCCTGTTACGTTAAGGTTTGGGGCTGCCCCAATCAGAGATGTCATCGCAGCCCTTTATACTACATATCAAAGGCAAAACAAGCAAGATGACATTCCTCAGCAGGGGGCGGCCAGAAATGCCACTGGCTTGAAAGCTCAAACTCGCAGAGAGCAGTGCAGCAGCAGTTTTCCGCCCTGTGTGATTTACTGCTAAATTGCATCTATGAGGTGTTTTTTCCTCCGAAAGTTACAAGGTGAGCAAAAGAGGCTTCCAGTGTAGACCCCCCCCCCCCCAAAAAAAAATGTTTTATGTTTCTTTGACATGTGGTTTCACATATTTCAATTTAGCGTATTGCCTTCTACAGTGTCCTTTATTGAGGTGGTGCAATGCCAGAGTCTTGCTCCGAAACCTGTAATTTTTAGATGTTTGTACCAAGCATGGAAAAACATTTTACTACACTGCGGTGTTGTGTCTAGTCTGAGCCACTCACTTCTGCCCATAAAAAAAATGTAGTAGCTGTTCAAATATAGTGAAATAAAGTGGAGGGAAATTGCATATTTTTAATTATGCAACATTCTTAAAACTATTTCAACTAAAGACACTCCACATATACGCATCATATATTTTTTACTAACAGGCTCAGTATTTCAGTTATGAAATATGAATAAAAGATTTCATGGTACATGAATGAACACTCAGCAGATTCCACTCACTGCAATAATGACAGACACACACCTTTGATCACCATAAATGTGGCTTAATGTGAACAATCCTCTAGTCACCTTTCATTTTTGTCTCAAACCCAGTATGATCCCGCGGGGTCCTTAATGTCATACTTTGGGCTCTGGGCTGATATTTTACTTATCTGCTAGATTATATTTGAATTTGCCTACATATCCATTTAACTGCTAAATTAATTCACTTTAACTGAATCTCTCATATGACTTTAGGGAGATGGGAAAGTCACTAAGTGGAAACAATGTCCCAACACATCTCTTGGTATGAGATTTACAATATAAATGCCAGCCTGCCTTCCTTCCCATCCTCCTGAGCCAAATTCAACTCCTGTGTCATCACGTTGAAAGGAAATTACAAAACAACATGGGCAGACTGAGCTTCTGTGTTTTCAAAATACATTCTAGCATTTCCCTAACATGAACCGTACACCACCAAGGCACGTCGATGGCTTTTTGTGATGCCTTTTGTAAATTTCAATAGAAATTTTTAATAGTAACGATTTCCTGAACTAGTGGATATGAAGTAGACTGCAGATTTTTAAGATCCTGTCTTTACTGTGATCGAGTAATAGTGATGGATGTGAGGATAAGAACCTGATTTGTGCTAAAATAGTGTGAGATTCATAATTAAAGTAATTGATTGACATGGCTCCGTAGCAATTTGATTAACTTTCTAAGATTAACTTAGCAATGCAAAAATTAATATTTCATTTGCCTTACATTTCCATTTTAATAATGCTATTTTTTTTCTTACTAACACTGAGACAAGATTGTGCTTTAAATGGCACTTTGGGCTGTAGTAAATTGTGATAAGTAACTCTGAAGGCTATCAGGAATTAATCTGATGAAATATCTGGTGTCGATTCCAAGTGTGTCTGGTATCTGGTCACTAGAACTCTTAATCTGAGGTTCCAAGTGGCCATAATTAGGCTAAGACACCAAAATAAACCTAGATGAGATAGCACAAACGTTAGGAGTGGTTAGATTAATCATTTTTAAAAAGGTGGAATGCTCGAAAACACCAAAGGCTTCATAGACAGAAACAGAAGAAAACTAAAGTGGAGAATCTTGAAATTCTTTCCCTGGTGTGGAAAAACTGTCCATAGGATCTGATCACTTGATCACAACCCAATAGAACATGGTTTTTAGTTACTGAGGACAAAGCTAAATGCAGTCACAGATCAGCAACAACTGAAGTTGGCTATACCACCTGGTACCACTGGCAATAATGACCTGGCAGAGCATCTTTGTCTCATCTATTTGGTTATTTCCATCGGTTCTAGACTTTAGACTGCAAAAGATTTTCAATCAAGAGTAAAAAAAAACAACCATTATTTTTAAAACTAGCACATTAGTTTGTCCGGTTATTTTGATACTCTGAGAATGGGGGACTATATATAAAAAACTGGCTGTCATTCCTAAACAGTTCATGCAGTATTTTTGTTAAACTCTTAAAAAAAAAAAGAAGCTGAAACTCTGCACTTCAATCACACAGTGACTGCGGATTTAAAATCCACTGCAGGACAACACTGCTAATTGCTTAGACATAATTTATTTTGGCCATGATAACCATGTAGTAAAACTCTGATACTGTCAGAACCCTAACTGAACAATTGTAATTTTAATATAGAACCTGCCTTTACAACAGCAACTGAAAAAATAAACATTAAGTACCTTGATAAGTCATAACAGTCGCTTACATGCTTTAAACTTTCATAAATGTAACTACATGTTGAACTATGTAGAAAATCACAGAAGTCACAACACAGACTTCATAGATCAGATTTTGAAACGTTGGACTGATATCAGGCTATAAAATATCATCAAATGACACAAATGTGAAGAGACATTTAAAAAAAAAAGAAGAATGTTTGGAATATCTTTGACACAAAATCTATCGTTCTATTTATTTAGGAAAAAAGCTGTCAGCAATAGCAGACTAGATGGAGCCATTAGCACTAAATTGCCACCACCGGATGTTTCCTTTTTTTATTTTTTATTTTTAACCTCTTGATATTTTATATTATTTTTATAATGACTGCCTCTGAAGTGAGTGTCCTCATTGCCCAATACTGCTGTTGTTCCATCCATACAAAAACCAAGCTAAAAACCAACTATCTTGAAATATGCTTTTGCTCAATTGAGTCCATTAATCCTGGAGGGACTGTGGAAGAATTTAACCGAACTGTTCTATTCTTGGCGCTTTGCTCGGTGCGTCACTGCACAAGCAAAGGAGCTGAGCACAAGCGTGTGTGTACGAGTGTGTGTATTTCAACTATAAAAACTAAGCCCTGAAGGCAACGGCTCAAACCTGCTGCTGTCACAAATAAACAATGAGACTTGATTTGATGAAGTGACAATAACAGAGACGTTGTAAAACCGCATTCAAAATAGCGCAGACTTTCTTTATTACTTTTTTAGGACTGAAGGACAAAATGGGTAGTGACACACACAAGGAAACAAAGACCGTGTTCACATAATGGAACAGAATTGAAAGCTTGGGTCTGTATGATTCATAATTATATAACTACAGCAAAATCCCCGTGTTCGGCACATACACATGTGCACACCAGTAACTCGTGCCTGCTGTGTGTGTTCGGTGTATTCTGTTGCCAATGTCCTTGGACCCTTCCTGTAGGCTCCAGTCTCGTGAGATGGCAATGATCAGAAATGGAACGACATGCAAACTGATCCCAGCATCTTGGCAGGCTGGTAATTAAATATCAGCTCTTGGCACACAAGTATGCAAATGAGGTTTGCCGTCTCGTGCTTTTGCGCATTTCACCCTGCCCAATCCCGCCCTCCAACAACACTGATCAGTAGAGAAGGCCCTGCTAGGTCCTTTTGTTGGCGACTGTTCGCAAAGATATTATTAACCTCATGTCTAAAGCAGATCCAGATCAGAGACACTCTGAGGCCCTCGGGTCAAGTGGCTGAATAGCCAGTGCTTATGTTTGGCCCTTACAGTATGAAGGAGAGGAACAAGAAGAAAGAACAGGAGGGGAACACAGATGCAGTTAGATGTGAGTTGGATGGGTGTTGGTGCAGGATGTGGGGGGAGGGGAATGTGGATGGGCTCATAAATAGCAAGGGATCATAATTGTGAAGATGTCAGAGGCCAAATTGATATTTTTTTCTATTGGCAGTGATAAGGCATGTGGGCAAAACATGGATAGGGGCTTATTAAAATTCCCATAAAGCCTATCATTGCGTGGCAGAGCAGAGGCCTTCTGTTAACATGCCAGTTTATGGACGTGTGGTGATTGTTCTTGTGCAGGCTCACTTAATATGGAAAGCGTGGGTTCTTCAAGTGGCTGTGGCCTTATTAATGATACCCTGCCTCATATATTTCTGTATGATTACACATTCATCAACATTAAATTCTTATGTATAGGGTGATGTCTTTTTTAAAATAGGGATACCGAGTGTAACACTTGTAACTGTTTGAAAGAAAAGCCACATGCAACATTTCACTAGTTCCTTTCATTTATACCTGATAAATCTGAATCTCTCGCTTGTCACAACCACGAGCAGTCTGTAGTATGATTAGAGCTAAGAAGCTCCCAGTCGCTGGCAGAGAGGGATTTATCAATCACAGAGTCTCTGGCTGTAGCTTCTTCTTTTCACTTAGACCCACATGTGATGGAGAAAACAGCAGAGTAAATGGGGATGTAAGAGAATATCTGGAAAATATCTCGAGACAAAAGAGAGGAGGATGATGAAAGCAAGTGGGAACAGCAAAAAAATAAGAAGGATTGCAGAGGAAAGAAAATGTGTTGAGAGAAGAATAGGTAAAAAGAACAGGAGACGGAAATAGCCTTAGAGGAAAATCATTAAAAGAAGCTATTTACAGAAGCTGTTAAACCAAACACAACACTGATTTGAGGCATTAATTTGAGGTAGATGTAGTCAACATGCAATAATCCACACATGAACCTAGTACAGATGTAAAACACCACAGTTGTTATTGCTAACATCCAATTAATTATCTCAATGTCTTTCTCTTAGTTAGCTTCAACTCATATATATGAAATCTGATTAATTTCAAAGAACATTCAACACATATGGAGTGGAAACCATGCATAACTGATCTGCAATATGCTGTGTATAATGAGTAAGAAAGCGGTTATGATACAAGCCAATTGTTGCATATGACAAAGATTTAACCCTCTGCTGATAAGAAAGACAAAAAGCCCTCGTCTTTTCTACTTGTAGCTAAATAATCTTTCATTCACGCACCTTTTCACTGACTTCTATCTCAACTTGCTCAAGATCCACAGCGCTAGGATGCACTCAGTAGAGGCAACGGCATAGAAGATAATACGTTTTGATCACAAAAGCTCAAATGTATTCTTCAACCTTGTCACGCTCAACTTATTGAATGCCTCCCCAGATAAGTCTGTCCAAAAGATAAAAGGGAAATGTTCAGACGCATTAATGATTACTTACTAATGACTGATCAAACAAAACATGCTGCCACTAGTAAGTACTGCTCTAATGAAGTGTGCTGAATACTAAACAATCGATAACATGGAGCCCAGTGTCTGTTAGGTCTGAGATATATACTTCTTTCTTTTCAAGCTCCTTTAAAATAAACTAGTGTATGCAATATACAGCACAAAACTCAACAACAGGACAAAAAGTCTTGAGCCATACTTCTTCTTTATATTTTGAGAAATAGGTACAATAGGTAGAAAAAGGTACAATTTATTGAAGCATGTGCAAATACATGGAAATATAGCCTATAAGTCAAAAACTGAGTTTGCACAGGTTGAAGTTGATATTTTCTATGACCAACTTTAATCTTTAGCACAGTCTGAGATTTTCTTGTGATTCTTTTTAGGTTACAGGATTTATTCTTCAGGCTTCTGAAGGATATTCACAGCTCGTGTTTGGATGTTGGCTGCCTTTTGCTGCGGTCTCTGTCAAGATGATGCTACACAACTACAATAATGCTGAATTCCACACTCTGGGGAGACCAGTCCATGACTGACAGTGTTCAGCTACATGTTTTTCCATCCTGGTAGTCTAGTATAGTACAGTCTGGTTCTTGTGTAATTTGGCATACCAGCCACTTGATCATAATTATCATTGTGTCTTTTCTTATGTCTTAAGAACATGACTTTTCAAGTAAAGGTAATCTGCTCTTGATAGTTACCTCTTTTGTCCTCCAATTGTCCAATTTCCTCACATTTTGTACGGAGACACTGCAAACAATGCTGTGATTTGCTGGGTTTATAGTTAATAGCTGTTTGGGAATCATCTTATCTTCTAAACAAAGTATTTTATGTCAAACTGTGATATCTTTGAAATTGTGTGTCTCTGTGACAGGCAGCTAGCCCCCCTCCACCCAAACAAAACAAAACAACAAAACAAAATTCCTTCCTCTGAAAATACCCAGGTACACAGAAAAAGGAGACAATGTTGAAATATAAACTCCCAAAGACCTTAATATAGGCTGGAGAACTATTGCTCAAGAATGGAATACAGACTATAATAGCTAAAAGTTAAATGAATTGAAATGCCCTTTCAAAGACTTAAACTTTTGACCAGAGATACTGTACACCATATGTCACAAACCACCTTATATAATAAATCAATGCACCTACTCTGTATTTTTGTCTCTTCTGCCCGATACAGTCTCTCTAACCATCGTTGACATTTGGCTCAAAGTATATTGATTCTTGCAGGGAAGTGAAGCACATATACACAGTGAATTCAAGAGTGGGGTGTGGTGCACAATGGGAACAAATTGGAGCAAGTGAATGTTTTTAACATTGAGACTTCTCATTTAAAACACACAGTCTCATCAGTCATGAAAAAGAAAATCACAGCTAAAAAATGCATTTACCACCAAAATATGTCATACCTATTCATCCAAACCATATTGTAAACTACACTGTACACAGCAGCTAAGATCCCTCAGAGAAAAATATAAAGTACAGTAGATAAATACCTCCAAGGACAAATTATGAAAGTTCCTGACTTCATCACTAAAACTTTACAAGCTTTGAAAAGTGAAAATGTTTCATGACCATCTACTAAATTCTTATTAAATTTGACCTCTGTTTGACTCATTTAGTTGACTACAGAGTATCTCTGCAATTGTACGGGCTTGCAGTTCAGTTGACTCCAGATTGCTAAATATGTATAAGAAGATCTTGAATAATGTAATCAAATGTGATATATTCACTGTGGTGGTGGAGCTCCCATTCCAAACACACAGCACCAATCTTTGAAGTAAATCCAGTGCTATGATATGTAAAAAAATAAATTCATAGCTTTAGGGGATTTATTATGTCAACTGAATGCATGCATTTTGTTAAGTTAAAATAAGGAGTCATAGATGAAGGTTTCCATCAGTGGATTTCAGTTTTGCTCCCTACTGGGCCCAAGTATTTGGGAAGTCTATATTTTTAAGATTTAAATTTTAAGACATAAGCTACCAGTTGCTAATGGGTTTTATTAGCGTAATGTTACCATTCAATTTTTAAAGAGTTAGAACAAAATGCACACCGTAAAGAAGTTTTATAAGAAAGAAGAAAAAACAAAGCAGTGCAGAGTCGTTTAATTGGTATTGTGTTGTGCATAAGCCTTGAGCCACCCATCATTTCTGTTTTGCTAGGGAAATGGGAAATAAGTCTAACAATTTATTGCAAAATGAGTAAAAATGCATTGAAATGCACTATATATGTCAATAAAAAAAAAGGATGAAAAAAAGAAATGCACTATATAAAGCAAAAACCCTAAAAACTTAACTTTGTACAATTCTAAAAAGCATGAAAATCAATACTTGGTGTGATTTTGAATCTTATCATTTGAACATTTCTTATCATTTCTTTAAGTAGTCTTAAAGCAAAAGTTCTCCAGAGCTCTTCAAGGACATTTTAAAGCTTTTCTTTGACTGCTGGCTGCCTTTTGTTCTGTTCTCTGCCAACATAATCCCACAATGACAATGGTTCAATAATGTTGAGCTCTAGTCTCTGTGGAGGCCAATCCATGACTGAGCTGAACTGATATATTGACTGATATATCTGCATTTATAATAGCTGATAATAAAAAAAGAAATGGGAGAAGCAACCTTACATCATGTTATGTTGAGTATTAATATTACATAGTCTTTCCAACAGAAGGTACTCTGCAACATCCCTGTTGGCAACACACATGTTTTTGGAATGCCGCAAATATGAGAAACAACCGAGTCAGACAGAGTGTAAATAAATAATCCACGTCTTGCTGTGACAATGAAGTTCATTTTTAAACTGCACTGTCATGTTATCTTATCATGGACTCATACATAATTATATATAACAAAAGTCTGACAAATCTGTTTATGTTTCATCTGAAAGAAAAAAGGCAACTCGGTCTCCTGGCAGTATTTAAGTTTAAGGGAAGAGTATTTTATATATATTCATTTAATTTTCTTTGTTCTTTTTAAACTTACTTTAAGAAGTTTGTAGTGCAGTGAAAGGTCAAGTGCAAGCTATCATGTTTACAGATGGACACACACGCACACAAATGCTATCAGAAACACAACATCCTAGGTGAAGGTATAATCACCAAATATCAATATCTGTCTTGAAAATTCTATAAATTTCCTTTTTTTTTTTCTAAATCCACAGTGCCTGCCTCTCATGTCAGCAGCAGCACTGTGTCTGCACAATGGCAGATGTGCACCTATGCTCCACTGTTAAACTCCTGGCACACACATGTAGAGTTAGCCAGCGTTCAACCCTAAAACGTGTAACCAAGCTTTTCTCAAAGTGGAGAAAGGAGAGAAAAGCCACTGCGGGGCTGGAGGCAAGTGTCAAGCAGATCATTTTCACAGGTCCGCCGAGTAGCTACCTTCCAAAAAACACGTAACTCCAACCTCAGTGAGTAAAAGCCGTGTTTGCCCTAATGGTACATTTTTTCATTTGACAGACACTGCAAGACATACAAGATAAAGCTCTAAGGTAACCCTGTGACATCCTCATTTCCCCACATTCACCACCACTTTTTGCTACAAATGTTACCGCTTTAATTAACATGTATTCTATCAAAGAAACTCCGTGCCCCCTGGATATCAAACTTTATTACTTTTTTAAAAAGCATAGACAGAGGGGAAAAAAGTAAACCTGCTGTCAGTCCTCTACGATAGAACAAACACGGAGAGTAAGTAAGAGTGTGAAGAGAGATCATTGGGAAATATGCAAATGTAGATATGAATACAGATCAGGCTTCTCAGTAGGAGACGAATACATTTACCTCTCATCTACATGCTGATGAAACACAATAAGAAGCATTTTCAGGGCTTCAGTACTGTAGAACAATTAAAGCTGTCAAAAAACTTACATGGTCAGATGTTATGAAATGAAATGAAAAAACATAATCAAAGGCAAACAGATGTACACAATGTCTATTAAAATCATTTTCTTGACAATTTAATTCTACCTAATGAAATCATAGATTATTATGTGGCCTCCAAAGGGACAGTTAACCCTGATGCATTTCTACAAGTGGTTACTGTAAAAACATGCACGTGCACGTGTCTCAGGTCAGGATAAGACCCGTGCATTTATTGTCTAAGGATCTTCCACTTCTAGCTACAGGTCCTTCGACAATAAATGCACGGGTCTTATGATTAGCAGCTTAAATAAAAGCCACAAATATAAGAATAATTACATATACACTGAGTGTAGTGCACACATTAAAATGGGACTGCTAGTGTCAGTGTGTACACTGTATATAAAAATGTCTCTCTGCTGTTTCATCTTATTTCAGAGGATTGTATGAGTCCCATTGGATAAATAAGTCTTCCTTTTAAGCTCTACTTACACTCACCAGAGGCCTGTTTTATCACAAACAACATTTCTTTTTATTTCACCCCCTTCACATTATTTTTCTTCTTTTTTCAAACTTGTGGTTTCAGGCAACCTTTGCCAGTCTCCCTAGTCCTTTTCAGACATGGGATACAGAAGATTGCTGGCTTCATTAATCTGTTTAAATGATAGTCAGACATAGTTCACTTTTATTCTAATGTTCCTTATGGTTTTATCCAGATATACACACAACAGTGATAAGGAGTGTTATATTACACGTGTGATTTTTGTCATTCCTGCAAAAGACTCATTCACTTCTTGCAACAAGTTCTGCCTTCACTGATTCTAATCAAGAGCTCTGATTCTCTCACTAAAATGAGTGTCTTTGTGTGCTTGTGCCACATTGCCACAGCAGATGCTGCGCGCCACTCACGCACACACGATCTGGATTAAGAACAGAGGAAATGCATCAAAAACAAATGTCTTATTTTTTTTTGCAAAGTAGAAACAGAGCTGAGTAGATGCAAGAAACATTCAGTCTAAAGCAAACCTTTCAGTTCAGACTTGTTCCCTGTTAAAAGTGTTACTACGGGTAAATGTTACTAGCCTTGACCTGGTAAGGGTCATCACAATTTTTGTAATATTACTGTAGATCTGAAATTAAACTGTAAGGTTTACAGAATGCCTTAAAGGGTTTCCTGGCTTACAACACAATTAAAATGAGTAATCTATGATAATTTAAGGTCAAAATGAAATAAAGAGTCATGAGATAACTGTTTTTTAAAAAATTGTTGCTATATAAATAAAATTTTACTTAATTTAATTCGATTGAGAGAATGGCACAACTGTCCTCAGGCTTCCTTCAAGCATCAGCAGAGTAGTCACAGGGAGGTTTATAGTGGACCGAGTGCTCCCCTAACCCTGTGGCATGAACCCACTATATCTTTTTAATGAGACTCTCAGTGTTACAGGGCTCCAGGCTGGTGGCTGGAGGGGATGGAGTTTTCCAGGCATTCACCTGACATATGCGTAGTGATGGCTTTGGAAGGTGCACTGACACTAGCCACTAGGTATCAAAAGAGTCCCTTTGAACCAACACAGCACGTTCTATTTCTATCCATGTCAACCTGGCAAAGCTTCTGGAGTATATATCACATTTAATCCCAACTAGCTCCAGGGATTTTATTCAAGAACCAGTTTACATCTATAAGTCTTCATACAGCACATCAAAGCAATATATATTTGGAAATGTAAACAGTTCATCAGAATCCTATTTTTATCTGTGACAGTGTCATTCTATATAAGTAACTGAAATCAAAAGTTTGGTTTTTTGATTTTTTTTTTCTTGCATGCTTACAGCCTAAAGTCTGACCTCAATCTGTCAGGTTGATGTAAAATCTATATTCATTTCTCTTCATCTGATCACATACATTTATGCTAAACCCTGTGGGTTTACCAGTCTTTTATCTAAAATAGAATTATTAAAGAAGCAATCATATGAATTATTAACCAAGTTTCACGTGGTACTGCATGACACTAAGCAGAAAAGGTCTTGCAGAGTTAGGCTGTGTGACTTCAGATAAAAGAACTGACCAAAATAAAAGTTACATTAACAGGAAATCAAACAGTTGTTCAAGTGATTACGCCTTGGCCACAGGGTGTTACTGCGACAATTTTACTTTTTCTAATACAGCTGGTACCTGCTGGTAGCCAACATGAGATTACTGTGGCACAAGTGTGAGTATTCTGAAACGTCTGTCATACGTTTTTTTTTTTTAAGTTGTCATGATTAATTCATTTGTTGTTTGTGTTACTGATAAAAAATTTAGTTCAGTCATAGAAACATCAGTTATACCAGATAAACAAGATGAGTAACTGCTGTGCTTTATTGAAAAGACAGCATACATGTAGTAATATAGTGTATGCTGCACACAAATCACTTTAATCACTAACTTGTTAATGTGATTGTACATTATAGGTTAAGAAAGCTGTGTTGTACAAGCCATATCACAGAAAAAGCATAATGAAATTCCTGCAGAAGAAGATTTTGATGTTTTGTCTGCCAGGTCTGTATGCTGCAAGACAATTTAAGAGCTGGATATCCAATGAATTACCAAATGAACCCCCCCCCCCTTTTTTTTTTAATTTTTTTTTTACCATGGGCCTGTTATCGTTTGTGCAAGAGACAAAATTAAAACGCTTTTGGAAAGAAGAGAAGTTGACTTTACAGGGATATTTGGTGCATTGTGGTGACACAAGGCATTCACAAGGTAATGCTGTCTGAACATGGACAGAAAAATTTGGGCTAGAAGAAAAATTCAAATGGTTCCAGAAAGATGGGTCTTGTTTTTTTGTTGTTTTTTTAAAAAATAATTTTGCAGCAAAAATGACAAAATATGTCAATTGGGGCTGTATACATTTTGGTCAATAAAGATAATTCTTTATTATCTTTATTTGTCTATTTAGACAAAAAAAACAAAAACAAAAACAAAACCTACCTACCACCTAACAGAAAGCACAAACTAAGTTTGCTATTTTCTGAGACTCACGTAAACATAATGCTGTGTTTCTGGGTGTCAGAACTTAAAGGAACATGGAAATACAAGCAAAGTGGTGAAATTTGTTTTTAAGCACCATGTTTAAGTGCTGCGTGACAAAGGTTGCTCTGTAAGAGCAGATTCAGTGCTGATTTGTTGTCATCTTGGAGCACAGTTTTTGGGTGAGTGCTAAGCCAAGCAGCTGGGTGAGAGAAAACACATCACTCTTGAGAAAAGATGGTTGTTGCTTGGGTCGCCCATATGCCTCAGCATCTGTGAGTGACGATGAATGCTTTTGTGTAAGGGAAAATAATCCCAAAGCCCAATTCTTCGCTTTTTTGTAAACACTTTAAAAGTGTGTCTCTAAATGTGCATTACTTGCGTTGTACTTAGTTTTTTTTTTTTTAAATATTGATTTTCAACATAATAATTATGTGCTGAAAAAAATGTGGTTTGTTTGATTCCAGTCTGTTCAAACACTTCTCTCAAAAGTCCAAGGTTACTTCACAGCTGTCCTGCTGTGCTCCCCTTAGGCTTTACCATGAGTCATCACTTGCAATTATGCCGTTGTGCAAAGGCTTTGTGGTTCAAGTAGGCAGATGTGGTTCTTTTAAATCTGTTCTACACAGTTGTAACCACTGCAAACTAAACTACAGATTAAAAAAGGATGAAAAAACAAAAAAACTTCATAGGAGTAAAGCAGTGGGGCAAAATACCAAAACAATAGGGTCAAAGACTAAAGCATGTAGAGCTCAGAGGAACTGCAAAACCACAGGATAACTCTCTCTAGGTTTTGTAAGACTCTTTTCACAATAAATTGAATTAAAAATTGTTGTTATAGTATCTGCTGCACTGTGGGAAATATTGATTATATCTGCTTTGTAAAAACAAAATCAACTGGGCTTTAAACGCATTATCGGTTGAATGAGGACTGCTCTGTTGACTAAAATATAAATATTCACTTGTTCAAAAACCTTGGGAAAGTTACATGGGAGATTAAACTATTTGCTGAAAGTGAAACAGCAAAGTTTAAAACTTTATGACTTGGAGAGTTAAAGGAACAAGTGTTTTTTTTTATTTTTCACCTACTTTCACATTTACATCTGGCATTCACCCTGTTATGTGAAATGACTTAATTCTTCATGGCAGAGATTCAACAAGGTGTAGGAAACATTCTTCAAAGATTTTGATTTGTTGGCTTCATATCCACTGCCAATCTCCCATTCCACCACATCCCAAAGGTAACACTCTCGTCATGTTCAACAAACATCAGAGATGATCTGACGTTTGCGACATGGTGCATTATGCTAGTGGAAATAGCTATCAAATAATACAATGTACACTCTAGCCATAAAGGCATGGATGTGATCAGTAACAATTCTCAGGAAGGCTGTAGTGTTTAAACTATATTCAGCCAGTAGTAAAGAACCAAAAGCGTGCCAAAAAGCATCTAAGCCCCTATTACAACACCACCAATATGCAGGATGCATGCATGTGTTGATGTTTACAACCTACTCTTAGCTTACTACCCAAATGTTGCAGCAGAAATTCAAACTTAACAGACCAGCCAACAGTTTTCCAATCTGCTTTTGTCCAAATTAACGAACCGGGGCCTTGGTTTTCTTTTCTTAGCTGACACAAATGGCACATGTAACAAAACTGACACTTCATACCTGCCACTGCAGCTGCATGTACTTCTTTGTTAAACAGTCTACAGTACGGTGCAAAAATCTTGACCCCTCATTTTATTTAGCTTCCAAAGAATCAGACTTCCTTGTGATTTTTTAAAGTGGTCTTGAGACAGGACCTGAGAGATGTACCTCATTCCTCACTCACCAGAAATAGTCTCAGTGAAAGGGTGGTTGTCAAATAGCTATTCTTAAAGAGGTTCAGGAGAGTGACTGTACAGCCATCTGTAAAACATGGTGGCGGCTCTGTCATAGATTGGGGCTAAATTTCAGCCAGTGGTAGAATGTATTTGATTGGCAATGGCTTAATTTTTCAGAATGACAATGATCCCAAGCACAGTGCCAAAAGTGCACCTGGACAGAAAAAAACACAGTGGAAAATTAACAGTCATGAGGTCAGACCTCAACATTATTGAAGTACTGTGGGATCATTTTGACAGAGAGCAAAACAAATGGCAGTCATCATCCAAAAAGAGCTTTGAATGTCCTTCAGAAGCCTGGAGAACTATTCCTGAAGAGTAGCAAAAGAAATGGCAGCAAAGTTTGTCTCAGAAAGTTCACTATGGTGAAGAATAAAGGTGGTCAAACCAAATACTGACTCTAACTCTCATTAGAATTGAAAAACAAAAACAAAAACAAAACTCTATTTTTACCTTATATGTAGTATTTTCATGTGTTTTTGCACGTTTCAAAAATTGCTGGACCTATTTTTCCTTGCAAAATAAGAAAAAATCAAAGGTAACTCAAGGCTATTTGCACAGTCCTCTATGCTCCCAATATAAGGTAATAATGCTTTTCTGGACAGCATGTGAGAGATTTGCTAAAACAATTCAATATTAAACTGTAATCCAAGAGCAAAGATCTAATCCCCTGGCACTACATATTTGTAACATAAAACAAATCAAACCAGTATTTAAATGATTGGGATTAATAAATGAGTCCATGTAGTATAAGAAAGGGGATGAGAAATAGCCATTAAGGGTCAGATTTAGATAAATAATGTATCTTCAACACTCATTTGAGAAAAAAGTCATCTGTATTATGAGCATGATTTCAAATTAATTTAATGCAACTTTAGTTTAGCATTTTATGACACCAAAGTTCGTTAGCCCATATGGTCAGGTCAAGGAGAAAAGCCGAGGGAGTGCCAGGCTCGGCAGAAAAAAATAGGGTTCACTCTTGGCAGACTGTATGAAATTATGAATAAATAACCCAACATGCTGTTAGCCTGGAGATAAAACACACAACATTATCTTTCTACCCCACCCCCTGAAAAAATAATAAAAAATTAAATAAAAAAAGTAATGCCAAAAACAGATGGCTGCGCCTTCCTGTATATCTCAGGCCTTTCCATCTCAGAGAACCATTGGCTCGTGCCTGAATTACTTGCACGTGCAATACACAAGTGTGCTCTCACCTACAAATACACTGAATATCTTTCTCTCAAGCACACAGGCATGTTCTTTCATGGCCCTTCTCTTGTTTCCTGCCCAACAATTCTCCCATCCCCCCCCCAGTATCTCCACTCTCCAAAAACCCTTGCTAATAAATATTAATGCTGACTTCCATGTGGTGGGACAGAGCTTACTCACAACCAAATGATCCTCACACAGAATAATGAAGCCGCTGGGATCCAGGTGAGAGGACGGAGGGAGGCTTATGTAACTCAGTGCCATGTCAGGTAGGTTTCATCCATAATTTAACACACGGAGAAGCAGATTGGAGATATAGAAGGAGACGTGAGGAATTAGCCCCATAACCTGGGAAAGACATGGAAATGGGCGAAGCAAATGTAATGAGAGAGCGAGCCCGCAAGAGATTTAGTGCAGCTCTGCAGCCAAGTTTTGGGTGTGTGATAAATGCGATCAAGTTGCGAATACATCATGCATATACCTGCTGAGAGCATCATACCATTACTACAAGCAAACTGCAGGATTTTTTGTTTATTCGCTGGTTCAGTAATATCGCTGTGGAGCAAAAGCCATTCCTTGTGTAGGAATGATCAATGTAAAAACATCAGCAAACAACTGTCCATCACAGGAGATCTCATAACTCACAAAATTCAAAGAATATTGGTTTGCCTTGTCTGCAAGTATCCCCTGTTGACACATATAAACAAGACAAATGGCTGTGACAGGCAATTTGACAGACACAGCAGTTGACAGCTTCACATTTTTTGGAGATCAATTTGCCACATGCAGTGCAGCCATACATGGACCAAACGATCAGTGAGGGACAAGAAACAACAAGGCTATTGATCTAGGTGACCTCTGAACTGTATATTTTGTCCTGGATATGATCACCCTCTGCAGAGTAAGAAAGCTATGGTTAAGCTTATCAAACCTTTGGCTGAATAGCAAATGTGCTGTAGCCTCTTTTAAAGATTTATATTGATATTGCACTTGATGTCACATGACATCTAATGCAAAATAACTTCTATCTCCAAGTTTATAAATACGCATATTCATAGAGTACTGTTTCCTCCAAATAATACTTTGCTTTCTTGAAATAATGTGAGATTATATACAATATAAATTAAGTTAAATTAAATTAAAGATTACTAAACTAATTAAACATAGACGGACGCTTATTTGTTTGCATGGGTCTGTGAGGGTGTATATTTAAAGGACACTTGATATGCACGTACACGCCATAATTACCATGGAAATGTAGACATAAATATTCATAACAACCCTTCTGTCTGCATGCATACAGGTACCATTAAGTGGGTGGCTATGCATGCATAATGCATCTATATCCTTGTTTGTCTGCATGTGTTTGCCCTTGGATCAAACATTCTTGCCAGTAGAGAGCACATGCAGAGGTGAGTCGAGAGCCACAGTTGCAGCAGGGCCAAGGGCCAAGCTGGAGCCAGATTGATAAGAGGGCCCCTATAGAGCCCCCAGAGGGCCACTAATGGAGCTGTCATCATGCAACGTCCTTGCTGTGCAACAGCCTCCTCTGCTGTCACACAGATATCACTTATACATCACACACATGAACACGCATACTGTTTACTGGTCTTGACGATTCAGCAGTTTGTCCTCAGCTGCAGTCAGTACTGGAGATCTTTCAAAGGCACAGCTGCGTCAGACAGCCAAAACACTGTCATCTCGGCAGGATGCGAGAGTACAGGGGCGTTTAAAGGCAAACATAGCTGTTTAAATTTTACATCATGCGTTCAGGGCTTTGACCTCAGAAATCTGAAAAGGTCATAAGAGACAGTACAACAAAGAGATTTGGTAAACCACAAAGCATTTTACAGGGTGTTACACATGTCACAACCAGTTTAAAAAAAAATATTCTGTGACTGCCTTGTAGGGAAACATTTGAATTTTCCCTGTGATATAAGTCGTTGCTTCTGCAGGAGCAGTAGCAGTTTTGGAAATAAAGTGCAAAGACATTTTCTCTGTATTTCATGTAAACGTAAGAGTGGATAAAATGGCTTAAACCCATCACTTATATAACTAACTTTTACTATGTGAAAGTGATCCAAAATCAAAAAAGGAGGTTGTTTGGTTTAACCTACAGCCTTACTGCTAAACATTAAATCCTTGCATCTTTTCAATGCCATGCAAAAGCCTGAGGATTTTATATAAGGTCATTTTCACTACTTCAGCAACTTGTTTTTAATGTGAAGACAAAACAGATCTCTTTTCTAGTGATTGTGCAACTGCGTTTGTATCTGACCTTTCAAGTTTTATCAATCACAAAGGGGTCTGTTAATATTTTCTCCTTATTTTTGACTTTTTTTTTTTTTTTTTATCATTGTGTCATATCAGTTAGAGAATGTCCAATAGTCCTAGAGGAGAAGAGATACGACTAACTAAAGTGAAACTGAGTCTAGGCAAAAAACAATCTGCATTAGCCTGCATTAGTCTCTCTTTGGCTCATTCCTTTAGGTGTTACCAACCAGGCTCAGGAATGTCACTGACACTAATCTTAGCTTAAGAAAAGAGCATTTAGCAGTGGTATAAACTCTAAGGGAAGTTGGGGATATGTTAATGGCATGGGCAGCCCTGCAGGTTGGCAGGCAAGATATTCTGATTATTCAAATTAGTCTTAAATATCAGCAAATACCTACAGTACATAATAGACCATATCAAGATGTTTACAAAGTCATACTATGGTTGTGTATTTAGACTTTTCACATCAATGAATTTCATTCTTGCTTTAGGCTTGATAGCAGAAACGATGACTTTAAAAACGTGCTGCAAATGCACACAGAAATGTCATTTTTTTTCTTGTTCAAAATTCTGTTAATTGAACACTGACACCTTGCTAGCCCTGAGTTGGACCCCTTCGTCCACTCAAAATTGGCTTAATTCTTCAGAGCATCGACTGAATATGTTGGAAATATTCCTCTAATATTTTGGCCCATGTTGACATGCTAGCATCATGCAGTGTTGCACTACACCTGCTCTATAGTATTGAGACCTGGTGATTGAGGAGGCCATTTGGGTACACTGAACTCTTGTTGTGTTCAAGAAATGAGTTTGAGATAATAATATACATGTATAGGCTACCTACTAAGCCTTCTTATAGCCATAGCAGACCAGTGACCTTAAAGAGACTCTACAAGAGAGACCGTCTGAAGAAGAAAGCAATAGTTCCCACTTTGTTCATTGTATCGCTTCCAAACATTAGCTAGTAGCTGTCAAAAGATATTAGGCTAATGTCAAGAAACACTTTAAACAGCAGAAGTACATTATGTCCAACATGGACGTTTCTGCTCCACCTGCTCTGAAACATCTTAATAAAGCACATATCCATTTTTTACTTAGTTAAAATAACAGATACTGACAGTCTGTAGCTATATGCTATGACCTGTATTTTGTATATGCATAACACTGATAGTTGTGCAAGAGGCAAAGTTACTTTTTTCTATTTAACTTGCATCATAACCTTCACAACAAGAATCAGTGAAGTTTCATCAAATCAAATGTTGTACGTAAAGGTCATTAAACACATAACAGGCTAAAAATAATCACTCTAGAAAACACGATAGCACCCAGTCTATTATCTGCAGTAACCATGACCTGAAAAGAGGTGTGAACAATACTCAAAGAAAACATAGAACCAATAACAGGCTGTGGTTGCATCCGAAACACATAAAGTTAGTCAGTCCAAGGTTGACTGGGAGAAAGAGAGCAAAATTGGTATCCTGCAGATGCACTCCAAATGTCAGGTCTGGTAAGAAGAAGTCAAGGCTGCCTTGACAGAGCAATATAATTGAACCCAATTTCATGACTCAACTAGATATATCTGCTCTTTTTCCTTCCGAGTGAGTGGAAGTATCTGCCACTGTCATTTTTAGAGGGAGGAAATGAGCCATGGAAAAGATGGATTTGAAGATGGGATGGTGTGTGTGCGTGTGCGTGACAGAGAGAGAGAGAGATAATGCATATTAGCATCAAAGAAAGCAACCGGCTCTGTAAATCTGTCGGTAGAATATGTATGACTCATGTGATCTATACATGAGCTATACTCTTAAAAAAAACGTAAATTTGTGAATGTGTCATAGCGAGTACAGAAAGCCTTTACGAGTGTCTCGTCATCCATGAAGCTCTGTCATCGCTGGCGTAAGGCTTGGGTGTCACCCGTCACTTTCCTTGTCATGTCAGCCATGATACTGCCAGTGCATCAATCACCAATCTCCAGGCTGCTTCTGGGTGCCAAGGCAACAAGGGAAGATGACACTGGAAGTAATGCATATCTCTCTTGAAAGTGCTGAAGGTTTGGTGAGCTTTTAAGCATTCAACACATACAAAAGAAGATCTACAAGAAGTTGTGCACACATCCAAGCACTCACACAATGGAGTGTTTATGTGTCAGACACAGAAGAGCAACAAGTAAACCTGGAAGCGAGTGGGCATGTGCTGACATTTGACTGACAGTTCAGTCATGAAACATCCAGGTGGATGCAGTACTGAAGAAAACATCTGAAATGGATGTAGGTCAGACTATGAAGTATTGTTCAGAGCTATGACACCTTTAATAAAAGAAACCCACAAAGCCCTCAACTCTTCATGTGAAACAAAACAACTACTGCCTGTTGTCAGTCTTCTAACTGTCTGACCTCTTGCGGCTTCTTTTATTTCACAGTACAGATTGCAAAAAGACAGATGAGGTATTGATCACAGGCTCTTGGCAAAGCTGCATCCCTGTGTTGAAAAACAAACTGAAAGGGAAAGAAATATTAGGAGGGGAGGTAGAAGAAAAGGGGGATGCTAGGAATAAGACGGGAAGGAAGACCGTTAAAAAGAGGATTGTAGGAAGGAAAAAACAATGGAGAAAGCAGCATGGAAAAATCTGATAAGTGCAGGCGGTGTACGCTGGTGCTCTCCTCCTAGCAGGGCTCGGAGAATAGCCGGCCTCCCACCTGGCTCCCATTGACTGACCAACAGGGAATCCCTTTTACAGTTGCTGCCTTGCTGGCTGTGGATATGGACTTGACACAACAGACCCGTGGGAGATTATTGGCTGCACTCCCCTTCAATAAGCGCTACCCATCTCCCTCTAGCTCGTCTCCATCAATCAGCTCTTTTGTCCGAGTTTGTGGTTTTCCCTTGTTTGTTTGTTCTGGCCTCTCCTTCTTGCCTTCCATTTATGTTCTCCCTTTCTTTTCCCCCACATATTCTCTCTATCTTCACTAACACATTTCAGGCTCCCCTACCTGATTTTCTGTAGCTTCTCTTCCTTCTGAACCTTCTTTTCATCTCCCCTTGCAGCCTGATCTTTCATACCCTATTCAATCTCTTCGTCTTCAGCCTCTTCTTTTCATCTCTCCATCACTGCATCTGCTGGTCCTATCCACAGAAAAAGATTCTATAAAGCTAAGTACTTGCTGCTAGAGACAGTGGCCCTTAAAAGAACTGACCTGTTCGTTCATTCATTTATTTATTCCCCGTTCCCTAAATTTAATAGAAAAGAGAGTAGATCATCATATTTTTTGTGACTACTTCAAACATGTACAGATATTCATACATAAATTGTTAATAGACTTCCTGCTACTCAGGATTTAGATGGCACAGAAGCTGGAAATTTAGTTTTTATAGAATTATTATGCAGTTTTGGGCAAAATTATCACGCCACAACATTTCATTTTTAGTCATTTTCAGTCGAGTCCCTGCATCTAACCCTTGTTTAAGCCACTCAGCACTGACTTATGAATCATTTAAGCATATAAAAGGCAGCTAACTCAAGGGATGAACCAGTGTTGAGTCTCAACATAACATAACTTAGCAAAGTTATCTTTAGGCACTTTATTAATAACTGTCTATCACAAATACGCCATTTGTTCCATCCATTCCATTTTATTGCACCAACAAGGTGATTCTTGATAACTTGGCATATCTTGACTACATGTGTAGTGCAAACAAAAAACATGAAGAAACTGAACAAGTGAAGGAAAAAAGAAAAAGGCCTAAAAACTATCAACAGCAGATGAACAGTACCTGATGGTCAAGTCCTAAAGAAATAGCAAAAAGACCTGTGGGGTTAATCTGGCCCTCCCCAAATCCCCATCAGAAATAGCTTCAATGGAAAGATGCTGGTTAATTTTTCAGTATGAATATGATCCCAAATACACTACAAATGCAGTAAAAGCACACCTGGAAAGAAAAATCACACAGTGGAACACTTTCAGTGGCTCTGTCATGGATTGATATTCCAAAGCCCGACCTCAGCATTACTACTCCCAAAGATTACTTAAAGTTCAAGCTGAATTGATAAATTAATGTGGTCATACTAAATATTGACTTTTGGTCATATTTTTATATGATAATATAAGAAATCAGGACTGGGCCTAGACTCTGGCATAGGGTAATGTCTGGCAGCTGCAGCATATCAGTCTCCCTGAAAAGGGTAGGCATATACCATTAAAACAGCATAAGGATATCTAATAGTGAAATAATCTTAACATCATGCCCTGTATTAACTGTTTCAGAGGTATGGCTACAAGTATACCATATTTTTCGCATTGTCAAGAAACCCATTAAATAGTTTATGAAGTATGATCTTGTCAGAGTTGGACAGCCGTCTGTCACTGAGTGACCAAACAGCTGTCTTGGTCTGTTTGTCTGCACAAAGACAAGTCACACTACAGGCACTTTCAGTTGGCAGGTTCCTCTAACACTTGGAGGAAAACCCCTCTTATTTGTTTGTCCAGACTGCAAGAACTAGGGATTATAAAAGTTATTAGATCTTTAATACCTAGGGCCTTCTTTTAGTTACTACTTCAGGGTAGGTGCACAAGAGACATGAGAGAAACCTATGAGCTGGGTAAGTAAACAGTGGATGCCCCAGATGTAAGCATATACTGTTATTGCACTGGCAACTGGCAATAAAAGATATCTGTGTAAACATCAGCTATGTAAGCAGCAGCGTGTAAGCTGAAGTAGAAACAAAACAGAAAAGGGATCATCGGTGAAGTCCGGTTGAGCCTGTATGTGATAGTTCTAGAGGAAACTCCCCAGTGGGCAGTTACCCTCAGGCGGTCCCTAGAACTCTTTGGTCTAAAACCACATTATTATATAACATAATCACATAACATAATCTCTGCTTTAAAGGTTTACTTGTATGAACCCTCCCTTTTCCAAGCATCACCTTCCCCACAAGCCCCAGGCAGTCAATATCAATATTCAGCTACAAACTGTGCTGCACACAGCATTGAATTCCCCCCCAAAAAAGTAAATAAAACAGCATGCGAGACCAAATCATGCTCATTCAATGAAGTGAAACTAGGACAGATAGATCCCCACTTTATTTATTTATTTATTTTCCTGCAGTTTAATATATTTTACTGCGCCTGGTATAAAACTGCCGAGCTACTCTCCATCACTTGCAAATACAAGATTGAATTTTGGGGGAGAAAAGGGGAAGGGGGAGAGAGATAGAGCGAAAGATTGAGAGGTACAGAGAAAGAGCAGACAGTAGGTGGTGGTGGGTGAAACCAGTAAATCTGTGCGTGTAAGCGTACTGGCAGAGGAAATGTCTGATTTCTTTTCATATGCCCGCCCTCCCCCCCTGCACATTTCTTAAGGGAATTGATATGTGAGGA
Source organism: Perissodus microlepis (assembly GCF_051167445.1). Lineage (NCBI taxonomy): Eukaryota > Metazoa > Chordata > Actinopteri > Cichliformes > Cichlidae > Perissodus > Perissodus microlepis. The sequence continues at coordinate 12,683,696 of NC_140477.1, forward strand.
CAGACAGACTGAAAGAAAAGAGACCGAAAATGAAATAAGGAAACATTCAATTTGACAATATGAAGCCTATACTGCTGATATTCAATATTTCTTTAATGCTTTTAAAGTATTATCTTCAATCCCATTTCAAAGGCCCATCACAGAGACACAGAGGGCCAGTTTTTTCCTCACTCACATTTCCCTTTACTGCTCCCTTTTTCTCCCTCTGCCCTCCTCTCTCTTTTTTCTGTCCACTCTCTTTTTTACATTGCCAGATCACACGGTTCTGCATGTGATGTAATGAACCAGTCGGTACCAAAAACATCGAGCCAGGAATGTGTTTGGTGATCTGCCGAACCCACAGTAACATCCTTTCACTGTTTTGTTTTTTTGTAGCAGTGCCCTTATAGGTAGCAGAAATGAGATCTTATCCAGCCTGTAATAAGGACTGACCAATCAAAGGCATAAAACACCAGGTGTAAAAACACACTATTGTAAACACATGCTACCATATTGTCTTCCACTGTGACTCCTTGCTTCTTATTGCACATACTTACTCACACATATACAGTGACATATGTGTGTTTTCTTCTTTCAGTTTTTCAAAACATCTACTAAAAAGACAAACTCTTAAAAGTAGTCCAACAGAGGACATGTTGTACCTAAGACCAAATCCATACGTAAAGAGAATTTTAAAACACATCTAAATTCGAAAACATAATAATAGCTATTATTTCTGTCTCTAGTAATTTGTATTTGGTGGTACGGCTCTTTTCTGGGATCAGCTTTCCATATGTGGAAAGCTGTGAGAGCAGCAGAGCAGCAAAACCTGAGCACAGAATAAATCAGTCATCAATGACACCAGATTTAATAACAATTAACTGACAAAATAGGGTGTGGAAAAAAAGTGGCTTGCAAAGTGGCTTGCATGTACAGCTTAAGTAGCGCAGTCTAGCTGATATGGGCTGGCAGTAAGATCAGCTGCTCTGTCAGGACTGCGACTGCCAGGGGTGTCCAAACTCCGGCCCGCGGGCCACCCGCAAGTAATTTTATAAATAGAATAGAATATGGCCCGCACTTCAACTTTTGCTTGAGTGTATTGCACTTCTTAGTTTTAACACCAGGGAGAGCTGCTGTTGATCAAGGCAGTTGCCCCTGGTGTTAAAAGGACAATCACAGAAGAAATTTACCCCCAAGTTACTAAACATGGCAGAACCAAAGAAGTGAAAGGTAAAAAGTGAGTGCAGAAAATTTTAGACAGGTGGGAGAGTGAATATTTCTTCAAAGAATTCAAGGGGAAGTGTATCTGTTTGATGTGCACTGAAACTGTGGCAATTATGAAAGAGTATAATGTACCACGTCATTATGAAACCAAACATCAGGCCTATGCATCCTACACTGGTGCTGAGCGAGAGCAGAAATTAAAGCAAATGGTAGCTCTCCTGCGGGGTCAGCAACAGTATTTTTTCGTGCTCAAATTGTCCAGGAAAAGGCTACAATAGCCAGCTTTGAGGTCGCCCAACTCATCGCAAGACATGGCAAGCCTTTTTCAGATGGAGACCTCATAAAACACGGCCTCGTTAAAGTCACCGAAATAATGCCCGGAAAAAGTGCAGGACTTCAACAACGTCAGCGTGTCCAGAAATACAGTTGTGCCACGCATTGAAGACTCGTCAGCTAACATTAAACTGCAACTGTCTGATAAAGCTGTGCTTTTGATTTTTACTCCATCGCATGTGATGAGAGCACCGATGCCACAGACACCGCACAGCTGCTAATTTTTTTGCGGGGAGTGGACGAGAGCACGAGCGCTTTAGGTGAGTATATTCCACAGTACCCGTGTGTTAATAAGCACGCATGTGCAGGTACACATGCTTCAAATACCAATAATGCGCATCAATTATGTCACTACTCTGCTTTTGCGCACCACTTTCTTTATATGCACAGCGCACACACAAGTAGTCAGCTGATCTCATCTGATGCAGATCTGCTCCTTGATCAAGTGACATTTGTCTGGATTTTTGCCACGAGTGGCGATCAGCACCGCAGCTGGATGGCCCGATTTACATACCCAGCGCAGCTGATACTCACCAGGAAAATTTACTAAAATTATTAAGTCCAGTTCAGTCTGTTAATGTTGATAAGCGTTTCAAACGGACGTTAATAGATGTTTTGCTAAGCCTAATAACTTAAATAATAAACTTGAAATGTACCCGTCCCATTTTCCCCTTTATTGTTTTTTCTCTGTGCTGTAAATCTTCTGTCTAAGAAGAAATCTGAGGCTGCTGTTCTGAGAATGAGCTACCAAAGCTTTTTCTGAATAAATCAATATAGATCCATTTATGGAAAGCTGTTTTGTCTTTAATTATATTCAACAATATAACACATTTGACCACTTTTAAGTGATTTTTCTAACTTTAATACAGTAAAGTTAAGGTTATATACCTAATTTCTAGTAAGTGGCCCAGCCCCTCCTATATTTTTTATGTATGTGGCCCTCAGTGAAAAAAGTTTGGACACCCCTGGCGACTGCGGTTGACTTTTTAGGTGATTTCATTTAAGTTAGATTCACTTTTATTAATCAAAAAAGTAAAACTTATGAATTCTGAATTAAACTGAGTTAAATCATATTGATTTGTACTGCAGTACATTCATCTCTGAAGCATTTTTGCATTTGCAGTTCAATTTGTATTTACAGCAACAAGCCCAATTTTTCAATCAATGGTGTAAATGCGCACTGCAGAAGTAGAGGAGAGGTAGATTGAAATACCAGTGTAGTGGCTTGCCTCATCTGCTTTGCTGCCACATGGGTCTCAGTTTTTAGAATTACAAATGAAGCATGCCAAATCACACCACCAGTCTCAATTTCTGAAGTCTCAACTCCTTCCAGTTTATTTCTGTTTCTTTAATAAACAAAAGCATGGAGCAAACACTTCCCACATGCTTGCTAAAATCAACTCTAGCTCTCCACTTCAATTTTTTTCAGCAGGTGATCATCTAATAAATAAAAAAAATCCAACAGAAAAAGGAAAGAGGAAAGTGTCTGTCAAGTCTGCGATGTAACTTTTAAGGTCCTTCTCATTGGAAATATATTCCCATACAACTAAACTGCATTCTGAGTTAAAAACAGTGGTGGAGACTATGACACCACCATAATTATTGCAATGAACTTGAGATCTCATTGCTTTTGAAATGGACAAATGCTGTCTATAAATTTACTTTGGTGCATTAAGATGATGCTAAAAGAGGCAATAACACAAAATCAGTCTAATATCAGCTTGCCATCAAGTTGGCAATTAGATACATTCTGTTTGTGATGATATGGCAATTACCTAAGATAAAGCAGCGAAAATTGGAAATCTGTTGCCAGATACATACATAGAAATTCACATTACACAGAACTTCACATTAATGACTTACATTCTCAGTCCAAACAGAACCTTATATTATTTGAATTTCAGAAATTCGTCCACAAATAGTGACATAGTTGCTGCAGGATGGAAATTTAATTGTGAAATGACATAAGAACTTGCCAACCAGAAGGCAACTACTTGACAACCGGCTGAGTTGAGTCCCTTAAGATTTTTGGCACAGGAAATAATTAGGAAACTTACTCAGCAGTCAAAAAGTTTGAGTATAAGTTTTGGGTCCGTTGACAAGGTTTTTTTTTTTCTTTTTTCTGCAATAGAGTAAAGAATTATCAGAGCACAAACCATATCAAAGCTTGTCTGAAGATGAATACAAATATTTAATTACAGCATACTAAAAACCATTGATCATACTGTGTCTAGTCTCTCTAGCTCTAGCACAAGTACCACAGAATTTTTAAACAGCTTGTCTTTGGAAGGTAAAACAACTGTAATCATTAAGGAAAAATATAAACTTTAATATATCTAAGGCAGAAAAAGACCAGTAAATTTCATACAAATTACATATATTATTAGCATTAAGAATTTATATGTTACATTAGGCTTGGCAAAGTATATAAGTAATGAAAAACCCAATAAGAGTAAGTCATGACAGTTGAACAGAGGTAAAGGTTGTAGGCTATGCATGTGTTTCCGACTTCTGCATCTGTGGAGTCTGCACCACATCTCATCAGTATTCCGAATGAGTGTGTCCTGTTTCCATCAGACGCCTCATCCCCACCCCAAGCTCCCATTTCAATGATGCAAAGCATGTCTGTGTCCATGCACAGGAAAGTGCGCACGCATGGTGCATTACTTAAAAGTCAGCCTTGAGAGTAGTGGGGAAACTGCAATACAATGAGGAAGCAAAAAATAGCTTTAATTTGCACTGGAAACACTATTAAACACATTTATAAAAGCTGTTGTTTTCCTTTTGTTTTCTTTAACATATTATGTTATGTTTTAAAAATGCAGCATGGCGAGAAAACCTGCAGATCACTGATTATAAATCTGTAACTGTAAGATTCAGCATGAGGATTATATAACGCAAACTCTAGTATGGTTTCCTGGAGTTTGTTGGGGAACTTTTTAAAAGGCATTGCACACAGAAATGTTCTATACATATGCTAATAACCCGTGCAAGGTAGAAAACAGCTGAGCTCAGCTTCAGAACTGGAAACAGCGATCGTCCAAAAAAGTATTATAAACTTAAACCAGTTATTTGCAAAACTGCTGCACTCTTTTAAAGTAAGAGAATATCTGCATCAACAGTACCCAGATAATGGTTAACATAAGTACTGTGGTTGTATCTGATAATGTGGGACTGGGAAATGTAGAGACTTGCTCTTGCAAATTAACCCTTTAACCCATGTACCATCACACTTTTTAAAAAGTAACTAAATAATCAATGTCAACAACTTCAGCCACTTAACAACCGAGAGCAATGCATATTTAATGTCTCCCATTAACAGGGTCTACAATGACATGACCGAAAAGAGGCCCGTCACACAGAGAACAGGGCTGTGTAATTAGAATCGATAATTCATTTTCCCCTTTTCTGCCACTGTTCCATTCAAACAAACCCTTACACGCTATCGAGAGAGCTTCGAAACCTCTTCAGGGTCACAGTAATTGGACTGGGATTTTTTTATCTCTTTCCTCACGTTGCACCTGACTAAAATCTCATCAGCTAAATGCAGAGGAGCACATTCTTCTTGGTGTAATTGTCTTCGACAAGCATGTGAAATTTTTGCTGCTCTTTTCCAGGCGCTTGCATTGTTCTTTTTGGTTGGTTAATTTGGGGTACAGCAAGAACTTTTGGTCACTGAGTGCATGGGTGCTAGACAATGAGGGTGTCATGCTATTTATCCCCCTGGCAATAATGGAGCCTATTAGAGGTCTAAAGCTGAAAGCTCACAGTCAGTAAGTGGATGAGGGGCAGAGCTTGGATTTCCATGTGTACTCGCTGGAATAATTATAGAAGTTTTTAAGTTTCTTCACTTCAGTGGTGGATTTAATCACTGTCAAACAAGAAGCCACCCATTGTGCGAATCTATTTATTCCAAGTCTTGATGTCTCCTCTATCTGTGCATTTGAGTGGATGTAATTACACCCCGCTGTTAATATAAATGGACTTTAATTGCTCATATTCAGATTCATTTTCAGTCCCCTCAAATTTCCTCAAATGTACATGTTTATGTACATACATCATCACTGCAGCATGGCCATGAATATTGATGATCACCATTACTGTCATTCATGCACACTCATCACCTTAATTTTGACTAAAAACATCATCATCATTGATCAGTACTGGTATGACCATAATCACTGTCATCATCACCACTGTCACCATCTCTGCTGCTGTCAAGAAAAGAACTCGCATCACTTTAAACCTGTGAAGCGAATCACAGTCAGTGTCAAGCAGGAGATTGCTCTGGGACATTTTAAAGATCGCAGCAAGCTAAACATGTCTGAGCTACAGCACAGGCATGCTACAGCTGCACATTTCAACATGTGGGTGTCACCCACAGAGACATACATAATGGTGGTTGTGACTAGCTTCTCTGTCATACTGCCATTCCCATCTCTCTGGCTGGGATTTAATGTGACACTTATAGCTATTGCATGGCTTAGCCCCCAGATAGCAGGAAACCACGCCTGAATGGAAATGAGATTGTCATCTGTCAGCTACACCCATCAAACCACTGGAATACTGACAAAGAGAGTGGAAAAAAGATTGAGAGAGATACTGGGTGATGGAGAGGAAGAGGAGGAACCCTGTAGATGGCTCTTATATTTGCTCCTCATCACAGAAACTCTTATCTGAAGACAGCAAGGCTAGCATGACTCAGATGGTACAGAATACAAATGTGGACGGACATGAATCATTGGTCTATGTCACAAAGGTCTTTCACCCAGCGAGATTTTTCATCTGAATTACATGATATCAAGACTGATGGTGCATTCAGAACAAAAAAGTAGCACATTTCCAAAGCTGGGACTTTTGAGTATCACTTGTTAAATGAGAAGTGGACAGAGGAACCGCTCGAAACACAACAGCAGCCCATATTGTGATAAAGTGATTCTGACACCCGCATCAATTTTTGCTATTTCCTGATGTGTTCCTAAGATATATACGTATTTTGACAGTGAGACATTTTTCTTCTTTATATTGCTTCGGCTTTACACCAGCAGAATGGATTTGAAGTCACTGCTCATTTTCAGCTTTGGAGATGCTCGGGGATGTGAACATCCATACTGGATGAAAATGATTCAAAATAAATACCTAAGCAAGTTTTTGAAGGTCAAAGAAATTAATATTGTTGACCAAAAATGTCATTCTCTTTACTGTAATTCAGCTGGGCATGTGTTTCATTTAGTAAAATCTAGATTCAAGATAAAAGCTGATCTAGGAGAGCTTCTCAAAGCAAAAATACAAATTATCTGCTGATCTCCAGGGGTTGGAGACTACAGCCAGTCAATGACCACTCAAGATTTGCAACCACTTATTATTTATCACTAGTGCATGTCTATGCTAAAGTACTGTTTGCCTTTTCGTGACGTGGGTAGTGGAATTAAATGATACAGTGCTTTTTAAGGTGCTGTGGGTGAATAAACGCAAAAAAGGGTCATTGTGGCAGGGTGTGGTTTGTGGCTCAGCTGGGCAGCACGTTCAGGGTGTGGTGTCAAGGGAGGCTGACCCACAAGTCTGACCACCATCATCTAATCATGCCTTTCATTTTGAGTAGGGCACCGGGACCTAATGGGGTGCTGTGTGTGCTATGTGTGCTAAGCTGGAGACATGAGCTGAAAAGCTGCACGACCAAAAAGGTGGAGATTAAAATAAATGTGAAATAAATTGAGACTATGCTTTTTAATGTCTTTAGATGCATGAAGGCAAAAAACAGGTCATTTTACCCTGCTGCCAGGTGGTTGCCAGGCAGCCTAATGGCGTCATAATATCTCATGCTTAAGTGAAGTTTTGGGGGATATAAATTAGAAATCACTGGTGTAAAATAAAAATGATACAATGCTTATTTAAGGTGTTTTATCTGAATAAATGCGAGGTGGCTGCTAGACAAAATGATGTTGCCACAATATCTAGATGCAAACCTTCATGTGCATAAGTTGCACTTTCTAATACAGTAATAAAGCCTCTTTTTCCATTTCCATTAGGACCTGTTTGGCTTACTCAACTTGACTTTATTCAGTTTTACATTACAACTGAGTGCAACCTCAATGTGTTTGGGGTCGTTACAGCAAATGCTCAAAAGCCTGTGACATCATTTATTTATTATGGGACACAAACACAAAACGACAGTGCAGGACGTTGAGGTGATGGTAATACCTGCTGCTTGAAGTATGGTGAAGTATTTCCTCATGGCAGTTTTGATTTTTGTGACGGAGTAGCTCTCATGACTCACTGAATGATGCCAGTGATTGGCCAATCAGTGCCATGCAGTCTGTAGATGTCGCATTTTTGTTAACTACTCAGCCGTAGGTACTAAAAAAATACCTGGTTCCACGTACTACCACTTAATGGATAAACATAAAAACCTTGTCAAGTAGAGTTGAGCCGAGCCAAATAGGTACTAGTGGAAAAGGGCTATAAGATGACTTTGACCTCGCCTCAATGGGTGTTGTACATTTATGTCACGAGTTATCAAAATCCAAATGCAGACAGAAGAAGCAGATTGAGCAAACAAAATTTCAATTTTAATAATATGCCGATAAAAACACACACACACACACACACACACACACACACACACACACACACACACACACACACACACACACACACACACACAAAAAGTACAGAGAAACACAATGACAAGAGGTTTGGTTCAAAGAAAAAAGGGATCCAGGAAAGGCAACCACAGGAAACAGGAACAAAAGCACAAGGACTGACAAAAGACTGAAGGAGAGACAGGATTTTAAATACACAGTTAACTAATTGAAAACAGCTGGAACCACTAAGGGCAAGTCAGACAATCAGCAAGGAGGGAAATCTAACAAAGGAAGTACCAATGAGAAATACCAATGAAAACATTAACCTTCAAAATAAAACAGAAAATAGCTAAAGTACAAATAACGCAGGTAAACATGAGGACATGTACAGAGTGACAGAGGAACTGGGGAAATTAGAAACACAAAGGAGGTGAACAAAAAACAATTAATATGAATAACAATGAATATAATCAGACAATGACAATTTGCTGCACAATACTCTAGACACAACTACATGATACAGTGTCATCACTGACCATATCGACTGACCAAAACAATTACTGCTTTCAATTTTTTGATCAGTTTTATATTTGATTGCGGTCCAATATAACTGGGTCACCGTGCATTACAGCACTTACTTTAAAATGTAAAGCTCTTCACACGACCTCAGCTTCAGTCATTGTTTAATAAACAATCTAATTTCCATCTGTACATCTTAAACAAAAAGCAAGTCACTTTCCCTCCCCGTAAAAAAACTCAGACTTTTTTTTTTTAGTAAAATGCCAAAACCAGCAGAAGGAGACTTATCCAGCCCTCTCGAAGGTAACAGCAGAAAGAAGTGGGAGGCCAGTGAGCCAAAATCAAATTAGCATCACAATAAATCAGCAGCAGAGAGACAGCAGTCAGAGTAAAGGTGAGGGAAGAAGGCCATGGATTATCTGCCATGGGAGCGACTTGGTGTCAATCAGCTGTCTGAAGGAGTGCTGTATTTGAACAGCAAAACCACAAATGGGACACACAAACACACAGAGCCATACACACATATAAATAAGAGGGTATTAGTTAATGAACTCGCACTTAAAAAAGAAGGTATACCCACAGTCACATGTTCACTGTCTTCCATGCATCGATTCTTTAAAAATAAAGAATCATTGACTGAGGCCAACTTGATTGGGTATGTTGACAGGACAGTGATCAATATTGATGCCCCAAGCTGCAGTGAGAGCAGAGATCACTAATACAGAGTAGGTGCTCTGAATTGCATTATTGCACAGTAAATGCACGCATTCACATGTGCACACACACACACACACACACACTGTTATACCAGTTGGTAATTAGTCAGCCTGACAGAACATCCCATGGCAATCGAGGACAACTAGAGCTGAATTACACCAGAGAAACTACTCCTGCAAACATGCACACAGTCACAGACTTACACACTGTCACCAGGGAGGGTCTCTGCACAGTATGAGGGCCTAATTAAGACACAGAGATAATTGGGGTGGGTGGTGGGGGTGGGTATGTGTCTGTTTATTTCAAAGATGTTCAATTACTCAACAGAACATGCGCACAAACCCCAGCAACACCTTCCCTTGGGGGGTCAAGCAGAGTAGGAGAAAGGTACTGTAGGGGAAAGCAAAAGGACAGCAGGCCACTGGCAAACACATACAGCGGGACACAAAAGCATACACTAAAGGGATACATGCCAAATTTAGCTGGAGAAAGGCAGGCTGAGAGGTTGCACAGAGGGAGAGGGAGAAAGAGGGATTGGGGGGAGAGGAAGAGACAGCAGATGAAAAATGAGGCTACCTTGCAGACAGGCCTCAGACGACACAACACACTCCCAACGTAGTCGAGCCTTGGGGATACACAGGGAATTTTGGGTAATGCGGTTCGACGTGCCACAGCTCAGTGGCCCCCTGACTGGCTGCTCAGACTGGGCCGAGGAGCTTGCTGGGGGATGGGGCACGGTGGAGATTCCTGATTGGCCGCAGTGTTTCTGGAGGCAGCCTGTGAGAACACAGCCTATGTAGGTTTGTCCTCAAACTAAGGTCGATAAGCAGTTGAAGCTAAGGTGCACAGCATTTCAACAGCGGACAATAGCATGGTTTCATTTCTACACTAAAACTGGACAATATATTGTCTTCTGTGTTAGCATTGGCAAAACTGTGCTTTCTATTTAAAAGCAATTTCTTATTATTTCATTTCAGGTCATCACATCTAATTATGTCTCTCTAGAAATATGTAAGTGACCAGTTTACATCTGATACCCAAGTAAAGTGGATAAATAGACTTTTCATTGAGTCACGTAAAGGTGACAGCGACACTCATTGAACATATTCACAGAAGGACGAAGCAATTATTTTAGCATAAATAAACTAATAGCATTATATTTGGGAGTGTATGAGTCATTAATGGCCATCAATCAATAGCCAGCTGAGGGTAAACTGCGATCAAGATGCCACTTCCAAGTCATCCAAAGACTTACTGAAAGAAAGTCTTCTTTCCCATGCTTTTCCTTCTCCTTACTCAGTGATAATGCAAACATGCTTACCCAGGACTCCTTGCAGACTTCTGCAAAAACCTCAGAAATGCTTACTAGCATTAACCATCAAGCACGTGGAGTGATATTAGTTTAATGCAAGGCAAGATTAATAGAGATACAGAGACACTCCCTTGCTCGGTTCTCAGTTGCATTTTGATACTGAGGCACATTTTTTCTGTATGAACCGTCTGTCCAATGGTTGCAGTGTCATGTATCATGCATTAGCCAACATCTTAATCACCATAAAGATGACTCAAACATAAATAGATTTTCTCTCTCGCCCCGTGCTTTCCTGATTCGGTGTTCCACTGGCTCTATGTGAATTTGAGGTCATCTCTCACCTCTTTCTTTACTGGGAATGACTCTCTCCCGCTCTACCTCCATTTCTCTGCACTTCATAGCTATGAATGGTGCTTTTTATGGATGAGCTAGCTAATGAAGGATCCATCTTCGGTGATTAACATTTTCCCAGGCCTGGGAATTGTCTGTGGGTTCAATTATCACTCAGGAGCCCACCTATTGTTCAGGTGGCACGCGTCTGCTAAGTGGAAGTTTATACCTTCAGCATTGTGCATTAGTGCACATCAATTATGCAGGTGGCAGCAATTACATATTTATGCATTCTGATAATTACATTTTTAATACAGCAGATGTCAGCCTCATTTATAGCAGTTAATGAAAATGAATGACAACCATTTTATTGTGAGAAGTTCACAGGAGTGCTGGAAATATGTGGCTAGGAGTCAGCTTTGTATCGGTGAATGAAACGGATGTCGCCTTTGCTGATTAGAAGAGCTTAAACAACGTGAAGCTGTTATTTCATTGTAGGAATCTTGATTAATATGAATATACATACACATACTAAGTGTTGAGCTACAAAATGGGTGTGATATATAATTTTGCTACATGTGGACAGTGGTCACTAGCAGGGTAAGTACTAAATATTGTAGCAGATCATTATCTTTCACTCAGCCTTTTCAAGTTATGAAAGCAACAGAACACGCCAATCAGTGTCTTCCAATTCTGCAGCAGTCTTGCATAACCAGTCATGTTCTATAAAAAGGCACAAACTGGGGCAAAAGTTTGTAGGGAAGGACTCTGCAGCACGAGGGTCGACATTCCCAAAGACTCGGAGAACTCAAATTCATGATGGCATTTTGTCCAGCTTCTGACATCTGAAAAGTGAGTCACCAGCTGTGAGTGGCGTCCCCACAAAAGAACCCCAGGAGAGAATTGACAGCAACTCAAATGCAAGTTGTTCTAAATTTTCAGGGAGAATGCTAGATTTACTGTCCGGTCATTTGCAGAAATGCAGGACTCATCATCACATGCCTGTAGGAATGTGACTCTACACACTAATGTGGTGGTCAGAATTCCAAAAATATTTCTGCGTCAGCCATGCATTGTAAAGAGCAAAAAATAATAATAATAAAAAAGAAAGTCATCATAGGCAGCAGTTTTATACACTGGAGGCTTCTCACAATATTCATGCTTTGAACTTTCCTGTCTTGCCTCATCAACACTAAAAATGCACTTACATACCCAGCACTTCTTAAGGTGTGTGAATTATTTGGTGGCCATTAAGCTGATGGCTTTGATCTTGGAATAACAACTGTTGTTAGATACTTCTGACATCCACTGCAAATGCAGATTTCATGAAATGCTTGACAAGTGAAAGGAGACTAGCCAGTGGGAAATAACCTCAGCTATAATCAAATAAAGAGGCCTTCAGTTCTGTTTAGCTCTTTGACAGGTGAGTTGGCTGCTGCTATAACGATGCAATACACTGTAGATTCTGCATTAAGAAAAACAAACAAAAAAACAAAACACTTTTCTGCTCCATGAAAACCCACAAAAGTCATACATACTAGTCATGCATGCCTAGAGACTCATTGGCAACCAGTTGGTAGGAAAAATCACTATTCCTTGACCAGTTGGTGAGTGGTCAAAGACTGCACCAAAAAATCCTCCTTAACACTGGTTTGGTCTCTAGCAGACTGCATCACTGTCATCACCTGCAGTTTGCATTTAAAATGCAAACACTCGTCAACTACTTGCTAAGTTGTTGTATATGTATGATGAGTGTAGTGCAAACCAGAAACATTTGCCATTTATCTTCAAATTAAAAGTCGCATCTTTTGTCTGTTGGCTTTAGTAGGAAGACACAACTTTTACTTTGAATGCGAAAGGTTTGTGGTTTGCATGCATTTTTCCAAGTTTCACTGCTGTTCAGTAGGTAGTTAGTAAATGTCTGCACACAAGTTGGCATCTCCCATGCAAACTACAGGTGACCACAGTAATCTGCTATTGACCAAAGCAATCACAAGGAGATTTTTGCTTTTTTTACAGGAGCACCCTCGAACGATCAAAATAGTCTATTTTAGATGTAGGTGTGAAAAGGTGGAGCATTGTTGAACTCCATACTATTATGACTGCCATTTATATACTAATATAACATTTTGTACAATTATTGCTAGCCATTTAATTTATTTATATGCAAAACTATGGCACATTATGTGCATTTAAGAAATTGTTGAAGACAAGTTCAGGTTTTGGGTTGAGGCCTATCAACATTGTTAATGCATACTATAGTAAGATTTATTCAGTGTTTTTTATTTTATTGTTTTTTTTTATGTTTAAATTAGGGGTGGGCGATATAAACGATATACGATAGAAACGATATAAATTGACTATGTGCACGAGACAATGCTAACTTCCTGGTTTGAGACCGGATGTGGGGTTGTGCATTTCCGGTAGCTTTACTTTGCGGTCAATCGCTACTGCGAAGATATACTCCAAAATCATGTCCAAAACTCGAAAACGGAAAGATTGCGTTAAGTTACAAAGAGCAGAAGGTGGGAACACTCACCACTGTTGTGTCATAAAAAATCTAATGATCAATTTTGACGTTTAAAGAGTTTAGATCGATCACTTGTTTACATCACTCAACACAAGCAGAACTGCGTTACTGCAGCAGAAGACACATCGTCCACATTCAGAAGCACATCTCTGTATAGTGACTGGTCTTATGATTTAAACAGGCAAATGTTCAGCATTCAAACTACAGGTGAAGAATAGTCAAACCAGATGTTTCCCCGTTATGTCGATATCAGCTAGTCAAGTACACACCTACACAGCATGTTAACAAACCGTGAAAAAAGCCACACAAAAAATGAACGATTGCTGGTAACGGTTTCACCTCGCTGTTTCCCGGATTTTTTAGTGCAAGTTTGCATGCTTTTTTTACGTCACATTGTGTCCTGCGTCCTGATCGCTGCAGACGATCTCCTCCGTGACGTCTCTCCTGTACAGTACAGAATCGCTGCATCGATCGGTAGCAGTGTGACTCTTAAGTGCAGTACTGTATGTCCACGAAACGTTTTGCACCGTCATAAAATTAAATTGCCTACTTGATTTCACCTATCGCTGGTTATTTTTAGAACATAACACCCGCGATAAACGAGGGACAGCTGAGAAATATAACATTTGAATCCCTTTTCTCTTTTGCTCTGAGGCACGGGGGAAAAATATCGACAAGTCGATGAACATCATTTACAGATATATTGGGTAAATGCCCAAGACATCTATAGAAATGTAAATCGCCGCTTGATTCATTCATTTGCTTAACTTGTTTTGGACCGTAAACCAGGCGCGAATAGGACACCGGAAACAAAGCTCCCCACAGGAGTTTCCGCACCGGAAGTAGCATATGCTAACGTGCACATAGTCAATTTGGCCAACGATAGAGATTTTGACTATACCGCTCTATCGCGATAGCGCATGTTGATGATATCATCAAGCTGCGCCTGTTTTGGTCGAAAGCATTGCAGCGGCTACAACCATTATCTTCTGCAAATTATGCCGGGCGACAGTCATAGCAAAGAGATGAAGCACTTTTGAAATATGGGGAAAGCCAAAAACTGCGCTTCCTCCACTTCCGTAACATTGATTCATTAATGTTGAATTCTCTCGCAGCTGTTCTGTTCCCATGTTGTTGCAGTATATTAATAACTAACCTCGTATTGTGGATGAATAATCTCAGTTGTTCTCCTGACTGAAGTTTGCCCCGTGTATAGCATCCTGCTATACGATTGCATTTGTCCCTGACCACCAGAATCCCTCACGTTAACTTTTATCGAGTGGAAAAAAGTTGGTGTTCATCCTCCAGCTTCACTGTGCTATTGTTATGCTAACATAGCTGTGTCGCTAGCAATCACATAGCATAACATTATATACGAGGTAGTCCAACTTCAGTAACCCTTTTTAATGCTTTTGAAACGTGCAGTGCAATTTTCTGACTACAAACTGTCCTACATTTATCAAGAGAAACAGTTCCAATAAGCCAAACAGACTGTGTCACTATGAATAAAAGCTGTCAATTGTTTCCCAAAGTACTGGCATATTTCTTTGGATTACACCATGTTGTATTTGTGTTTGTCTTATTGTAGCATGATTTTTAAAAAAATAAATAAATAAAATACAAAGTAAATTCTTGACAGATGATTAGATATTCCAAGTATAGCCTGATCTGTGAAGCTTATTGGCTATGAAGTGCAAAACTGGACAAGACTCCCCTGGGTGTAGGCCAACACTTCTGTCTCGGCTTAGTTAAGTTTATGGAACTCGTGCATCACCACCACAGCTTGGCAGAGGAGGGCCAGACACAGACAGAGAAAACTGTGAAAATGAGTGTGATGTTAACGAGATATGTGCAGGCTGTCGTGACATCCACAGATTCCCCCTCCCGCCATTCTCCAGTGTGAGTGTTTACGTTGTTGACTAGTTTTGATGCCTGGGAAAGTTAAGGGCAAATGTAAATAATTACTGATCAATACCTGCCAGCGCAGGCAGAGAAACTGAACTTCAGCTTGCACAGGAATGCATTCCTGTCCGTCAACCACGGACTTCTGCCCGAAATTGAAAATCCAATACTTATTTATAGAGCTCCAGATATTGCGATTAATTAAATTTTCGTCATGCTGACAGTCTTCCATCTCCTTTCTCCACTGGTGATTCACAGGGTGGAAAAGCAGAGTCCATCTTTCTTACTGTCTTTCATTAGCTTCTTTTCCAGGTTTTCTTACTTGAGAAAAAATTCCAGAATGAAAGAGACGTCAAAAAGAAGCTTGTGTCAAAACAATCTATGCGGGGTAATATTTGTGCAAAACAGCTTTAATATGGTGACAGACGAGCACATACAATATTCATGAGATGGATCTCAGAAGCTTCACAGATGAGTTTCATGTGCAAACTGTTGATTGACTGGCTTATAATTGTCTTGATCAAGTGAGAAACACTGACAATCACAAAAAGGCAAAAATGCCTGAAACATGAGCAAATGCCAAGACTCGTATTTGGCTAACAAGCCTTGCCAGTAAACAGTGTTGTACCAGTTTGCATTATTTGATGAGAAAATAAATACGCTACTTCAAAAGGAGGTCACTGCCTAAATTAGGTAAACAAGTACCTAATGAAAAGAATTCAGAATCAGAGAATTAATCAGAACCAGCAAAAAGATTGCAGCTGACAAGCCACTAACACAATGGCTTTCAAGAGCAGTTTATTCATCAGCGTTTTCTCCCATGCGTCCCTTCAGCCTCCATGCTGAAGTTCCACTGCAACCTGTTGCCTTGGAGACAGTGGCGCTCTAAAACAGTAGTGTTAAGGCAGCAATAAGGAGACGGACATCGTTTCATTTGCTTCCTGTTAATTGAAAATTGTGCCAAAGCTGTAATCGCTTCCGGACTCACTGCCACTTAATTGTTTTTACATGAAGACTTTGACAGGTAAGACGCTTATCCTGTCATACAAACATTAACTTGACATCGGCTATTAGTTTACATCTCGCTGTCTACAGTTCTGAGAGAGACCAATTATTGTTTATAGGCAGCACCTTGACATCTATGCAATTACAACAAACGGGAAGCCTGTCAAGTTACGCCAAATCTACTTGCATAAGATCGAAGAAGTCATTACTATGCTACTGTACTTCTAGTAATTACTAAAGCAAATTGCAACTAGTTATTATCTTCTAATTAAGTCTATCATGAATTTACCTCCCCCTCTCCTCTTGCATCATTATCAGCATCATCATCATCATCCTCCAGTAGCTTTGCCCCCCCTCTTTATGTCTATGTATTAAAACCTTTTTTTTGTTAAATTTGTAAACCCTTTAGTCAATCTCTGCCTCAGATTTGTCACGATCCTTCAACTAATGGCTTCCCACTTTTGACTATTCAATTTTTAACTGCTTCATCATCGAAAGCCTCCTAGTTGTCCAAAGGAGCAGCATGTTGGTTCCCTCCACGAGGGACACAAGCAAGAAAGTGATGGATGAGTGGGCTGGAGTTTGCCATTTTCCAAATCACGTCCTGAGGATCTTAAAAGCAAGGGGGATGAAAACAGGATGAGCTCTGCTGGTATCAATCTGCTCAAAGCCTGCCCCTGATGGATGGCCCCAACCACTATCCATAATTACCTGCTTGTTAACAGCAGAGAAAACATGGCACATCTAAGGAGGAAGTCCCTCCGTGCCTGCTTGCCTTTTGTCTGTGTTTTGCCCTCCTCTTACTTTGGATACAGATGTGAGTAGCCATATAATGTTTATCCCATTTTTTCTTGTTCAGCGATATAGCCATCAGTCATCAAACTTTGTCCCTAGCACGGTTGTCCCTAAGCCACTGTAATGGAGTGCTGGTTGGCAGGTCTCGACCCACTGATTGATGCTGATATGTTGATTAATATTAGGGTACATCCGCCCAGGTTAGTGGAGGCCTGACAGTTTTATTGATAAATTAAACACATGACTACATAAAAATGCATCAATCTAAATTCCTCTCCTTGCTTTTGTTGTCCTTGAGCATTTCTTGGAGCTAATCTGTGGTGGTTTGAAATACTGTCCTCTTGGAAGCTACTCAGTCTATGAAGGCTTATTGGTGTCCACAAATATTGTTTGGGATTACACTTCAACTGCAGCTCAAGGTTGCAAAAAAAAAAAAGCCTTTCACTGAATTACTAGACCAGAACTTCTTGTTAAATTCAGAGCTTGTGTTTTTTCACTTTGATGTCTTGGTTCACTGATATCAAATGCAACTCACTCTGAGGGAAATTAATGCGAAAGACGATCCTTATAGTCGAAGCTTTAATTGTAAAAAGTGATCAGGTCTACCACAACAAATTAGTGGAAGAACAGCCCATGTAGGTCATAGACACCCTTTTAACGTTTGCCATCATTTGATCAGCATTAACAAAGCCGATCAAATAACAGCAGAAGCAGGGGAAAACGAATCTTAAACCACAAGCCTGGACCCAATCCATCAGTGATCCAAACAGGAGCGTCAAAAGAAATTAACTCAAAGGAAACAGCACAAGGACTCAAACTGAGAAATAATGCCCACACCCATTCACATATACACAGCCCTCTTCACATTCCCCTCCATCGTTTTTCCTAGCACACAGATGGATGCACTTTTGAAGAGGAATCCAAGGAAACTTTTAATGAACAAGACGCTGGCTGAGGGGCCTTTTGAATTATCTCATGGTCGATAAGCACCCCATAGCGCAAATGGCACAGCGAAGGGCTTTGGTCAGATAAACAGCATCTTTTCAGAAGAAGACCAGAGGAGGGAGCTGACACTCGAGGAGAGATTAGCCAGGCCTCTTTTCAGAGCTTGTCAGACTCATTGGAGAGGAGTCAACACTAGAAGAGAGCTCAAAGAAGAGTAGGGAGGCTCATGACAAAAAAAGTCTTATTTAAAATATTTTGTTTCACAGTCATCTTGAAAATATGTTACATGTCATGCTTACTGTCTTGACAGACTAAGAACTAGGGGATAGCTATATGTACCTGTTTACTCTAAATAAAATGTGACAAAATCTACATAATACTGTAAGCCAAGTATTTATTTAGTTATGAAGAGAATGGCAAGAAAGATAGCAAAAATTAAACATTTTAACACTGATCTTGGAGAATCCTTTAATACTGTCTGCTAATATGATATACTTCATGATCCATTTAACAGTAAATCATGCATTTAGGATATGTAATGGTCAGAGGTTAACATCTTTCAAGCATGCAAATTTTCCATTTGGAGAGTACATTTTGGAAAGCTATGCCCTACCCCAACTACCACACCTTGAACTAAGCAAGGAGCACAAGCCAATCAACGGAAGTGTATAAACCCCGTGAATAAGAGGTGTTTAAAAATCAAACACAGCATGTTGTGCACATGGAATTGACTTTTGTAACATTTCACTGCAACTTATGCTGTAGCTCATGCATTTTGTGAACTTTTGCAACTTGCCATGCCTCTGGGGACACATAATATTAAAGTCTTTTACAGTTAAGAACTCAAGTTAATTATCATAACCATGAAACAGTGCGAAATGTACAGCTTTACCTGCAATGCCTGAAAAGAAACTTACTGTTAGCTAACTAGCCAGCAAGTATTTGCTGATGATATACAGTCAGCTCTCACATTTCTTTGGAGGAATTTTGGTCACACGTCCTCTTGTTTATTGTTTTCTCAGTCCATATAGTCTGTCTCCAATGAGTGGTAAATAGGCCAAATGTTGTTCTTTAGTGATTCCTTTGTATTCATGCTCTTACGTCCCTCTATTTTTTTGCTTAGTGTTTCATCTGCTAGCTGAAATGTCCCCCCATCTTCAATCTTCGCAATCAGACAAGCAAGCTGGTTCGTCCATCAAACCAACCTGGATTCCCTCAACTTCTCCACATCCCTGATCACCCTTGTATGGTATTCACCTACCTACATTTCAGTCAGAGCTCTCTTTGCCTTCATGGAAAGCCTTTGTCTCATGGAATCTCACAGTAAGCTCCCACACACCTTCTCACTAATACCAGCAGTTCTGTGGGTCTGGATTTAACACACTGTCTCTAGTGTTTATCTTTCTCCAGACCTGGAAGAAACCCCCTGAGAAAGGTCCCCAACCTCCCCGAACTGACTTTCACCTTTTCACATCCAATAAAGACTGTGAAACTTGGACGGTGCCTCTACTGGTTCTGCTCTTGGGTCCACATTTGTTATCCAGCTACCAGTCATGGCAGCCAAACATGGTGTTGTGCATTAAGCCCAAACTCTGGTTCTGGTTTTGCCTGTCCAAAGATAATTGTTTTAGTGGTTTGTTCATATCAAACTCGGCTAACCTAGGCTGTGCTGCCATGTTCTTTCTAGAGACATGATGCTTTCTATCTGGCAATGAACTTTAATATTTAACATGCTAACTGAGGCCTGCAGCTATAGCTCCCAGTGAGATGTAAGTCTTGGGTTCTTTGCAATTTTCCTGGGCACTGTATAGTCTGCAATCTATCCTTGGTATGAATTTGCTGGTATGTCCACTTGACACAAGATTATGCCATTGTGTTAACACAAATATTAGCACACCAAAACAACAAACTGCCAGAACCACTGCTTTTATAGGGGTGGTCACACTTGCTGAGGCTCAGGCCTCAGAATTGTCTGAAAACAGTACGGGGGTTGCTCTCTTTAAGCAAGCAAGATAGGAACTATTGAAGGTGAGAAGGGTAGAGGATATACCAAGTGTAAACATGAAGATATGTTAA
This sequence comes from Perissodus microlepis, assembly GCF_051167445.1. Lineage (NCBI taxonomy): Eukaryota > Metazoa > Chordata > Actinopteri > Cichliformes > Cichlidae > Perissodus > Perissodus microlepis. Next base: position 12,703,947 of record NC_140477.1, read on the forward strand.
CTGAGACACAGCGATTGCATATATAAACAGTCTTGTCTTTCTTTTTTTAATTCCTTTGGTTAGTGTTTTTAGTTGTTTTTACTGGTGTTTGGACATAGCTCGCGACAATGCTGCTATTCCACATTTAATATTTTTGTCATGTTAAAAATTATGAAAGGAAGAATACAAAAAAAAAAGTTTTACCATGAGAACAATGGATCCAAATTACCATCCTACATAATCTGCATATGCTTCTCAGGATCAAAGTTTGTGGGTTTTTTTTTAACCTTTTGGGGGTGCTGCCATAGTCTCCCTTTGATGTCCTCAGATCAATTATGGGGTCCCATGGGAAAGCGTGGCAATTGCACCAAGGTTAGACATCAAAGGCAGCAGTGATCAATTAGTTGGTGCCCAGCCACACACATGCAAGGCAACTTAATGTATTTGTATTATGTGTATATACAAAGGAGTAAAGAAGCAAACAAGAAAAAATAATCTTGGTTTCTCTTCTACCTGTATGGATACCTGCTGTGATATTATATTAAAACACGGGAGGAATGAATGTGAAGAAACATGTCACCATGCATATACATATCAAACCCAGTCGTGAGGACTGTCATACCACACTTCACAGAAGACTTGTAAAGCCACTTACTTATCCTATTGTTGCAGGAAATGAGAAAGGCATGCTGCTGAGAAGATAATCTCGTTTTGATGTAAGTCATCAAAACAAGAAAAAAAATATAACACATCCAATAATTTTCTCATAATCTTAAATATGTTTATGGGAGGCCATTCATCGGTGTTAGCGATTATTTAAAAATGCAATAAAAATAAAAAATACATTGCAACACAGTGTTTGGATGAATTATGGAAGAGACTTTTGAAGGCGAGACAGCGCAGTAACATTTTTCACAGTGTGTCAGTGCAAAGGAGTCCATCTAAATTTTCTGCAGCCTGTGCCTTTAAATCAGATCTGCCATCATTTACTGCATTGCAGATAAGAAGTCAAGTCATTACAGCCACCAATAGTACACTTCATTGACCCCAGCAGTATTAATGAGAACTTTGTTTGCCCGATGGACATCCCCCTATTGGGACCTGCAATGGTTGAGTTTAATCCTAACAAAACCAGTAAAACTATCTAAGTGTGTCTGTATGTGTTTGTGTAGGAACGTGTATGTGTGTTTAAGCAAAGGTAAAAGAGTGGTGACCCTGCTGAAATCAGCCTCCAGCTTTCTCATAGAATCTTTATTGACCTGTGAAGGTGAATGTTTTAATGACCTCTCATAAGCAGTGGGGTATGCTGTGTGGTTAATATGGTAAATGGGATGCAACCTTAATTGAGCTGAGCTCTGCACATTCAGTCAGGCAAAATACACTGATTGTTTTTAAAGAAGATGCATTTTCAATTCAAAGGTTGGAGAGTGGATTGATGAATGCATTATAGTTTCCTGAGTGCCGTCAACTATCCTTTTAGGGCAGAATCTCTGGAAAATTTATAATGTATCAGTGTTTTACAAATCAAAATGATGTAAATGACTTTGAGAAAATTACTTCCCTCGTGATTTCTTCTTGCTTTCATTTTTCCTTGAGGAAACTACTCAGTGTTTTTCCTCAGCAAGCAGTAAACATATACTGTCAGCCTGGATTTGCAATTTTACCAAACAAACTTCTCTTTCCACGAAAAGCCCATTAGGCCCAATCAATGCCAACAAACTGACACCTGCAGATGAATCTCTTAGAAAATCCCTTAGCTTGGAGAATAGGCGGGCAGAGAGTGCACTGGCATTCCTAAGAACCTATCCGTCATTATGATCTGAGCACACGTCAGAATCGGATGATATATAAACATAATATCATTTGCTAGCGCTCATCATGCATGAAATATAATTTCTCAGGATGGCAAGAAGAGAGAAAAGAGCAATGAGTAAATTTCTTTGGATTGTTTCCAATTTTTTTGAGTAATTTGTTTTGTTGCTACATTTCTTTAATAGGCAGAGAGTAATGACATGTGAAAGATAATCAAAATGATAGAGATGTTGAAGGAAATCATAAAAATGTGAATGGATTTTATGGCCCATTGTGAATATTTTATTTGAACACACAGTTATGTAGGAATCAATCAGGAGACAACATGAATAACCACATGAAAATCCAGGATATTATTACAAGTGATTTCACAACTTTTTGGGGGGATTTGATATGCAACTATTACGACTGACGACTGTTTATTTTTCTCTTATTTAGTTTTTGAACAAATAAAAAATCTGAACCCCCCCACACCACATTTGGACAGGTATTTTTGGTTATAATAATCATCCTATCCTAAATCAATTGTGCAAATTTAAGGCAATTTAGGTCAGCGTTGCTCAGTCAAATAGTATAAAAGACATTCAAGAGTCCTTCAAAGCTGTGTTAGTGCTGCCTCTATGGATTTAGTAGGTCAAGGGGAGCCGGGCACAGCAGGATGGTATGAGCACTGTGGGAAGAGTGCAAAGTGCCAGACAAGGTCTGAAGAAGGGCAGCTTTTGATTAAGACCATTCTACTACAATGCTTATTTGGAGTTTCTACCTGAACACTGCTGCTTTAATATTGCAAGGTTATATGTATTGGCAACCCTGTTAGGTTTTATCTCTGGGTCAAGAGTAGAGTGCAGTGGTAGGGGAATTTTTAAACAAACTGTATTGGATTGTATTTGTTTTTCTTCTGCCAATTCATGGATAAGAAAGTGTGTCTGCACATGTTTGTGCATGAAGTTGACATTATTTTTGCCTCAAATTTGCCTCATTTGTGAAGAAAACCTTAAATACTGTAGCATCATTTATCATATCATCAAGCTTGCAATTCTCTTTTTTTTTTTTAAATAAAAAGACTTAAATTTGATTTAAAAAGTGTCATATTTAAAATCAATCCTATATTAACTGAAAGTCCTAAAATCTCAGTGTTTAACATCTTAACAATAATAATTTAAAACTGCACGTTGAGGCAAATGCTAGGTAATTGCAGTCAATAGTATTAAGTGAAGTGACCCAAAAACAATTACTTCAGACTTCATTTAGCTCTGCTTGATATTGGCATGAGCACGCGGTCTCTCTAAGGCAGATCCAGGACACAGTTTCCTTACACATTCACTGGGCCTGTGGCTGAGGGACTGAGGGGCAACTCTGGCTCTGATGTGCTAACAGATGATACCTGAACTCCACTGGAGAAGAATCCAGGCGCTGATGCCCAGTCAGGGCTCAGCAGCACTGGCTGATGGACCACCTCATGGGAACACAAGTAGCTACCCAAGCATGGCAGACAGGAGTGAGAGAGAGCAGCGAGGTAAGGCAGCTCAGCTAGTAAGCACAGACAAGGAGAACAGAAGAGCAGAGTAGCCAGAACAGTCAAGAGGGAGAGGCAGTACTGTAGAGTGAGGGGCGTACATGTAAGACAAGACATGGTTAGTTACCTGTCTGCTCTGCAGTAACACTAGAACCTTAAAGGTAAAAAATGGAAAAGTTAAGAGGCGATGGCACTGTTTGGAGAACATGGCTGATCCAAAAAAGACTGACAAAGAAATCAAATATAGAAACAAATTTGCTATCAAACTGGTCTAAGAAGACATTACTGACAGTGATTTGAACCAAATATTTGACGTTTGGATTCAGTACTCTGTTGCCACTGATTTTCAGTCCAGCCCAGTGTAATGCACTGTAGCATATTCTCCCCTTTTCCCTTCCTTAAGATCTGCACATTGCCCACCATGCCAAGATTTTTAGCTAATACTTTTTTGCTCTTCACTATTTTATACCTGTCAAACTATATAATCGTTCACATCAGCAACAAGTTATGTGTTGATTCTTTGCTAAGTTTCTGCCATGTGTAGACACAACAATGGTTCATCTTTTGAGTGAGGTGCTTTTTGGTATACTTGAATGATTCCTTGGAGGCAAAACATGAAGAAATGAGGGGTGGCTCAAGACATGTGGACAGTACTATATGTGGGAGATTTATTATTTTTTTGATTTTGCTCTTTATCAGTGTGTGGGTGGAAAACATCTATAATCCACCAAATATTTGAAGCAGAAGTTAAAATCAAAGTTCAACCATTATGTGTAACTAATAACGTTGGGCACCGTCCCAGCTATGCCACACTAATTTACATTCTTTGGGAAGTTTTGCATCTGGGAAAGACAATTGGCAATGTGTAAGTGGCATCTTAGAACGTAGCATGTTTGGAATTGGGCCTGATCAGGCAACTGTGGAGATTACGGCTGCACTGTGGTGTGGCCTGCAGCTAGGAGAGCAAGTCCTTTGCCAACAAGGCTGAGACAAAGGCATGGCAGGAAGCATTAAGAGGTTTTGAGATAGAAAATCTTGTTGAGTAAATCCTGCTGCAAACGAAAAGTGCTCTCATCCGTTATTGTGTTGCAAGACAGCATTAAAGCAAAGGCCCAGCTTACTCTCGACTAAGCAGCGGTGTAAGTATGGATTATATTTGATAGTGTTTTCTGTTACTGTTACTTTCGGTTGATGAAGCCAAACAAAAAGAAAACAGAATTTCAAAATCATACAAGTCTCAGAAAAAAAGGTAAATAAAAGTGACTCAAGGCATCCAGGTTTGTGGTTTATTTTTTAAGGCATATCTGCAGTGGTAAAAATTGTACAATTTGAAGGCAGCACAAATGAGTCGAGCAACCAGTGCCAAGCCTCAAAGCATTACAGTAACTGGAACACCTTGCACAGCCCATAACTAACTTTCAATAGAGAAAATAGTAATGTTCTCTGGATGATTTCCAAAATATTCTGTTGGAAATCAAACAATCTGGGCATGAGCTTGAAGTTAGAAGTGCATAGAAAAACAAAGAACCATGGATTAGCATATTAATGTGTCTACCTAGTGAAGAGTCTGAGTGTGTGAGTTCTAGCTTCAAGGTGCTGCTTTCATTCATGAGATTTGGAAACCACAGGAGCAATTCTCCAATGCCCCACGCTTACTGGTCCAGCAGACTTACCTTGTTTTAGGGCAATGGTAAAATATGCATTTGCTTTTCATCAGAACCAATTTGTATCACAACAGAAGAAACCCGTAAATTTAAAAACTTTCTGTGTGTATTTTCCTAGTCAAGTCTGAATGAACACAAGGAAGTAAGGAAGCAAGGAGTATATTCTGGGTGTATCATGTACTAAGATTTGTAATGTACTGCAGCCCTGCTATAAAACTACTGCTCATACAGTAAGGGTGGCGGTGGGGGTGGGTGGGCATGGAGACAGAGAAGAATGAGCTGACATTTTGATTAAGTTACCAACAAATTTTATTTGCTGTTTGAAAATGTCTCCTCTGAATTTCCCACTGGACATTTGAGGTTAGACAGGACTGGTTTTCTGTTCCAGCTTCAGCTGTCAGGCATTGATCCTCACCATATTACACATCAGCTGCAGCCACAGTTCACAACAAGACAAGCGTTATAAATTATGAAGCAGCCAACAGATGAAGACTGCATCTCCAGGGCAGATTTGCAATGTACCCAATAACAGGCCTTAGTGTAACGTTTAAGCTGACGTAAAGGGCAATAGCATCCAGAGCATTAGAATGTGATGGCACTGACCTTGAGAAGGCATCAGCTAAAAAGTAATTATTTAAATAGTGGTTTGTTTGTCGGGGGTGTACTAAAGCAACGTCATAATTTGGTTTACACCACATTACCACTGTTCCATGTCACCCAGCTCTGTTAACTAAATAAAATGCCCTTTGAATACAATTCAGAGCTAACTGGATATGTTTATATTCGCTTTCTCTAGACAAACCCTTTACACTTTATTAGGCTCATTAGTAAGCCACTGCAGAAATGGAAAATGGAACTGAGCCCCTGCAAACATGCTAACTCGGTACACTGGGAATTCTCTGTCCTTGAATTGGCAATTTCATTTTGTCATATTTACAAACTGACCATCCAGCAATCACCTTATTTAATGTGAATTACTCTCATTGTTTTCTTCTCCTTGTATACAGACCCTTCTCCATTCATTCCCAGGTGTCCACTCAAATTGAACTAAAGCAAGTAGGACAAGTATGAGCTGAATAATCATCTCAACTAAATTGTGCAAAATTCCAGGTGGGAATTGTCTTTGTTGTATATCCGAAGGGGGGGTGGGGGATCAGGGCACCAATTTGATTCAGAATCATTTTCTCCACACGCTCATAAAACTGCTTCAATTTATTCCAGGCGAGCGACACATGAATAGGAAATCATGTTTTGTAAGCCACGTGAGCAGGGACTTGAAATAAACCAAAGAATAAACCATGCTCGTCTCTTGAGGGTGGATATGTTAACAATCTGATGTATGCACAAGGGGGCATCTCCAGTGGAATATCTTTAGTATGAGTTGCCATATTTCAGATTGAAACGGGTGTTTCTGTGTGAGAATGTGTCAACGAGATTATTTGTGCGTGTTGTAGTCCTTTACGGGCTGGGGTTGTATTTTTTTCAGTGTGCGTGCCTGCCAGTCAGGAAATGAAACTGTTGCATAGTGCAAAGGGACGCTTCCTGTTTACCCATAATCCTCTGCCAAAGACTTAACCTGATGTGCTGGGTGTCTCTCTTAAAATTCCATAACCGTGGGCTGCCTGCTCCCCTTAAGCTGTGCCCTCTAGTATGAGCCTGAGAGGATGAGAAAGCCCATCTCTTCACTGCTCATTCTAAATCTGACAGTCTCTCTTTGCCTTACAGGGTAAGGAGGGAAATTTTTTTTCCACCCTTCCCAGAGGGAGATGGGTGAGTGCTATGCTCACAGCATATAAGAGGATCACACAGCAATGCTGAGGAGTTGGCCATTTCATGGCAACTCTCTGCCGTGACAGATGGGCAGTGTGCTATTGCCATAGCCTAGAGTTTAAAAACCCAAGCTGCTTACTGAGTAAGTGAGATGAACGGGGAAGAGATGGTGGGTGGAGCCAGTGCAGGATGGAAAAATAAGAACTAAGGAGATCAACAAAGACACAAAAGAAGGACAAGGCATGTGAAGTAAGACATAAATACTGTGGTCTGACAAAAAAAGAGAAAAGAACATTAAAGTATGGCTTGGAAAATACTTATATATAGCAATATGGAAAGAATGCAACACAGTGTGACAAGAACAGATGCAAAAAGAAGGCAAAAAGCTAAAGACAAGTTAAAAAGACAAAGTAGCGATTATTGAAGCATGAGAAAAGAGAGAGAAATGCACCCAATCTTACAGCCAGCCCACTGGGAAACCATACATACAGTGTGAGTTCTAAATTAGTTTCCCACAGGGAGCTCATCTGTTGCTACCACAGAGAGCCTCGTGGTCACAATTTCAATGCAGAAAATGATCTGAAACATTTGCAGAGTCCTGTCTTTATATTAACAGTCACTGATGCAGCTTCTTTGAATGATCATATGAAACGCTTTAAAGCAGGGGTGCGTAATTAATTTTCCCAAGGGGGGCACATGAGAAGCTGGGACTGTTGTGAAAGGCCAAAGTAATAAGCTTATGAAGCGATCAAATTCATATTAAGCAGAATGAGTTCAGGTTGTTGGTTTGACTCCTCCACAACTGGCCCAGTTTCTTATGTGTCCCCTTGGGGAAAATGAATTGCCGACCCTTGCTTTAAAGGAATATCAGAATTTGTTTATGTAATATTATTGTACGGTATGACTTTAAGGGAAAGATTTACTTTTGCTTTATGCTGATGGGCCAAATTGGAACTAATCAAAAAGAGTCAAAGGAGGTGTGAATGCTAACAACTCAGGCACTTGGAAGGAAAAAATATCAAGAACCTTTTTGTAAAGGCTGTTTTTTTATTTAGTTTAAAATCTTCAAAATAAATATCAACTACAACAATACTTTCATTACATTTTCAATTACACCGTCTCAAAATTATACCTCACTAAAATATTAAAGAAAATATACTTTTATTTAGCTTCATTTCAGTACTGAAAACTGCACATTTGAATGTCTGCTGATACATTTATTTTTGTCCTCAAATAAAAAACACTTCCTGATGCCTAGCAACATCCTATTATGTCCCTGCAGTACCCTGGCTTATTGTTGACATTTATCTGAATGTGCTCGGGTTCATCCAATTCCAACTCCGATGCTTCTGTACGTCTACTAACAGGCTAACTTTAGAAGTAGCTTTAAAGGCCTCATACTTTGCTTTTGCTTGCGGTATATTCTCTCTTGTTAGATTTACTCATCATTCAGCTGTCATACTGTCAGCCATATTTGCTTGGTATGATTATCAAGACTGGAAAGAATTACAGGAAATAAATAATCTAAATCCCTGTTTTCCCCAGGTGGCAAGATGTCTTTGTTTTTTCTCCTGATGAATCTGATTATCTGAAAACAAAGACGAGTGACACCTCTGAAGTAATCAGGTATAATTTCTGTAGTATGTTAGCACTAATGGAATATCTCTCTACCAACAGAGAAGTGTGCTCAGAGCTAATTGTTGTATAATTGCACTTCTACTATTCCACTGTGTAAGACAACCCTGGGATATCTGACCTGTTTACGATTCTTTACTAACTGCAAAGACACGGTGAGTCCACATTATGGGATATCTAATATGATTATCAAAAAGGGAAATTTTACAAATTTGAAGTTGAAGTGCTGGACAGGGTAAGATTATCTAACAGCTGTTTTGAATAGGGATGGGAATCAAAAACAAGTTCCAACAGTTTATTGTCTGCAAGTTTATTACTTCCTTTAGTTAATGCCGGCATCCTTTAACTGACTGTTGTTCACTGAAAAACTGTGATGTCAAAGCAAGGGCAGGGTAACTTTTGCACATCTGAGTCACTTGAAAGGCTTTTTTCCCCTCTACACTTTCTACAGTGTGATCAGAATGACTAATAACAACACAGGTTTACTGTTGTTGGAAATTTGTGTTGGATTACTTTTTTTTTCCCAGTATAGAAAATGAATCAGGAGAAAGGGAATCAACACTGAATGTTTATCTAGCCCTAAAATACTATAATCTATAGTTATGATTAATTTCCTTACTGTACCTAAGAAAGCTGAAATTCACAGAGATCAAAAAAGGTTGTATTCCTATTTGCTGTATATTTGGTAGTACCATATTTTTTGGACCACAAGGCGCACCGGATTATAAGCCGCATTAATCGAAACAAAACAGTTCGATAAGTCAAACTTTACTCAACTCATTCTTCTTGCTTCCTCCACTTCTGTACCATTGATTCATTAATGTTCAATTCTCTTGCAGCTGCTCTATTCCCATGTTGTTGCAGTATATTAAGACTCATATTGTGGATGGATTATCTCAGTTGTTCTCCTGACTGAAGTTTGATCCGTTTACAGCATCCTGCCATGCGATTACATTTGTTCCTGACCACTGAGAACACTCACGTTAACTTTTATCGAGTGGAAAGAGTTAGCATTCATCCTCTAGCTACAAGGATACTTCTACAAGGATACCTGAACAACAAAAGGTGAGGAAAGAAGTATAAAGACCCACCACTGAATAGAGCAGGCTTTGACTACAACAAAGAAAACATTGATTAAGTCTGATAAAGCATGAAAGTTGGAGTTTGTGTGGAGGTGGGTTGCAAAACTGTACAAGGTTTGACAATTGTATGCATTGAAGTGTATCAGCACTGAGGTCAGCTGATTATGACAAAGTATGACTTTGTGTGAACTACTGTTATACTCTGTATTGATTTCACGTCTCCTTATTAGGTGGAAAATAACTGTCAGTTAAAATCAGCTAAAAACAAAGCAGTATTCAGGTTCCCAATTCCCAAACAATGTTTATTAGCCCTCTGCATTCACGTCTGTATAAAGCGGGTAAGTTCACAGTTGCAGTCGCCACTAAAGAAAAGCTTCAGATAAAGGCGATTCCTTTTTAAAGCTGAGGTGTGATCCTAGCAAACCTCTGCGTGCCTCTGGAGCACTGACAGAATCAATACATCTAAAGTAGAAATCAAACCACAGCAAACTGAGACACTCACACACGCACTTCCACCTCAGTGTGCATCCACTACCGATACAGATTACTACGGGTCAGGCACTTTCCCAGAGGACCAGTGAGGACTCTGGTTAAGCTCTACAGACACGCACTTACATACATATAAGCACGCTTCCTCATTCACTCTTTTTTCACACACATTTCTCCATCCTCTGCAGGGTGGCTGGGTTTCGTCAGCCTCCAATTTATTGTGAATTACCAACTGTCCAGCCAGAGGCCCCAGTGAACACTGCAAATGATCCTCTCTACTTCTCTTTATTTACAAACTACTTCTTTCTAGATTTTCTCTGCAGAGTGAAAGAAAATACCTCAAATACTAGCCAGGAGAGAATCATGAAACTGCATGCAAGGTGTACCACACTGAAAATGTTCAAATAAATAAATAACAAAAAAATAAAGGGAACAATAGGAAAGAGAGGGAGGGGGAAGAAAAGAGAAAAAAGGAAAGTGTGGAAAGTGTGCTTCAAGGAGATGACACATTCAACCTTGATATGCTCTCGATGCATTGCAAATCATGCTTATGTTACGCGGCCATCATCTTTTATGTAAATTGTTTGAGTGCTGCAACAGTGTCTTATACATATTTATGATGCAGGAGGAGCATGGCACCTGTCTGCAGGTTGGCTGGTTAAGTTAAATCTCTGCATTAACGTAGAGCATATGCGGAGAGGGCCTGGTGATTATGCACAGCAGATTAGATGCTTTTTTCCAAGGGTGCAATGTGAAGGGTTGCAATGCAACAACTCAACACTGTAACGCATTATTTTGTATTGCTACACGTGTAAATATTTCCATACAGGTCATAGAGGGCTTTTCTATTTATTTATATTGACCATCTCATTTAGATTTAATCTAAAGCTAGAAATAGAAGCATTCAGTAAATAAGGCATTATGTTGTGCACCTACCTTGGTACACTGCACATTAATCCAGGTACACCCCTGGAATTTTTACACACTGCACTGTTGACTGTGAGAGTGTACTGGTAGGAATATACAGGTGAAGTAAGGGGTGAAGTCTGTCTGTCTGAGCAGTCAAGCTGGGGTCGTGCCTGTCATGGTCTGCATAGGGGATTTGGGGCTTGTCACAGCCGTGACAGGACCAAAATGTGTCAGGATGAGGGCAACAGGCTTCTTCCGTCTTCATGTGTGCCACCAAAGTCCTGCCAATGTGGTACAGCTATCCCTTTGGGGGTGTCAATTCCACTGTCCACAGTGGTTCCGGTTACATCAAAGCGTGCAACTTAATATAGATCCATAATATATGAAAATAAATAACTGCACTGTGAGCTGTAGTCTGCCATGCGTGGGCAGTGTAATCTGTTTAAGTACCTGATAAAAAAAAGTCAAAAAAAGTGAATACATATGAATAAGCAAGTGGGAACATGAGGGAATGTGTGCCATATTTATGCTAGTAGAGTCTGAATTTAGGTTATTGCTTGAGGGGAATTACGGAAAAGCCAGTAGAAATCCTCGATGGCATACACGAACATTCGTACTATCACAAAGAGACAAACAAATCGACACACATATAAAATCACGTACACACACATTGACTTAAACAATGCAGAAATCCACTCATCCAAAAGCACTCTCACCAGAGAAAAAAACAACTTTCCTAATTAAAAGCTACATTCAGCAAATTGGACGATGCAAATTGTGAAGCTGCAAATAAAGAAGCTTGCTGTCCTATCCCCCCCTCCTGTTCTTTGCACTCCTCTCCTCTTGCTTTTCAAAGACATCTCTGAGAATTTCATGCTTGTGTAATTATCCCGCCATTCTGAAGTAGACATTAGTGAAGACATCCCGCCACTCTTACAGCGATCCTATTAAGACAGGTAATTAAAGGCGGTGCAAAGGAAAATTGGCTGAGGAATGCTTATTGAAAAGAGACTCAAATATGGGCAATAAATCGCCTGCCTGTCTGTCTTTAGGGTGCTTTGTTTGAGTGCATTATTCAGGAGTCTCTTTTGGCTGAGGCCTGAGAGAAACATATGCTAACAGGAAGAAGGGCAGAGACGGTGGCCAAATGGCGGCCATTTTGTAGGTGACCTACTTTTGTTGTAATGAACAGAAAGAGGAGAACGCGAGGAATGTGTGCCAAAGAAAGCCATTTGTCCTTGCTGTGCCTTCAGGATAGAGTTTGGTGAAACTGTTTTAGAGCCTTTGGCATCTCTAGGTGAAAGCGATGCTTTTAAATTACACTGATTTATTCAATTCTCATGTCAGCCACAGTAACAAAGGCATTCATCATCAGCACCTGATTTGCATTCTACAGCGTTCGAGCCAGGTTTGCCTCCTTGTCACACCAAACGATGTTTATAACTCTAATCATATTATGCCATTCCGATGAACATTTTCATCCCGTAACTCCTTCTGAAAGCTCTATCACTGAACCACTGGTGAGTGCAGCCATCATCAATTGATTGAACATTCAAGTGGAAAAGGGCCCCGCTTGAAACCCAGCGCTTGGCACAGCAAGAATATTGACAACTACGGAGTGTCAAGAGTGACGTGAGACAGAAACAATAGGAGGTGATTCAACAATTGCTAATGGAAACAATCGATATCATGTAACATCGTGGCGAGAGGGGTCATGGGAGAAGCACTCCGATGCACAGAGTAACACAAATGGTTATTATAAAATGTGTCAGTGACTGCAGCTATACAGTGTGGCTATGGAGAGAATTATGAAACTTCAGGGGCAGCAGCTGGACTTGGAGACCTTTGCTGAATCACATTTAATATGAACAAATGACCCTTCTTCTTCACTGAGTACTGGTTACTGGAATAACCATTTAAGAAAGGAAACTCTCATTTTATCTCCTCCCTCCTTTGACTATCTTTCACCCCTTCTTTCACTGTGCGTTATACACAAGACAGCACAGCCCAGAGAATACAGGGATGCACACTTCAATTATTAATAAACAATAGGGTTTCCATGTGCTGCAGAAATTTCCCCTGGCCATTTTTTGCTCGCACACTCTATAGCTGATACACTTGCACACGTACGGAACACACGCACACTTGGATATTTAGCCTTATAAACACTGAGGTAATGTCAAATATCAGGGGACAAAGAAAATTCCAAATCCCTAACTTTCAAAAAACAAACAAAAATAACATTGGATTGATTGCACTAACACGAACACACTTGGATGCTGACAACTTCGTAATTTTATGGGTGGTGACATGAAGCACACCATTCCTTGGTTAAAGCTGCGTACAGTGTCACAGCAAAAATTGCCAGAAGCGCAATGTTAGATAATGGTCACACATGAAAAATGTGTTCATACATACAGAAAAAAGCAAATAGCATCTCTGTAGAAATCTTTTTTATAATCTATTTGATGCAGATTTTTCTTAGGAGAGAACTGAAATGGAAACAAACTGTTCCTGCAATAAAGCCTCCCTTGGTGCACAAATTAGGATAGGAGAGTCAGCAGGAGTTGGAAATCTGTGTTTGGAGAGTGTTTGTGTGTATGTATGTGTATGCACATGAGTGGTCTACTGTACTCGCATGTGAGATTTAGCAAGAATCAATGTGTGTGTGTGTGTGTGTGTGTTTATGTGTGTGTGTGTGCCCCCTCGGTCCTGGTCCCTTTAATTCTGTGAGCTAAGATAATGAGAATTTTATCTGCAGCTCCTCTGAGGCGTGGGGCTCTGATTGAATGGGAGCAGAGTGTAACGGATGAGACGAGCGATAGTGGGCCGGCTAGGTTACACTCGGGCAGGCTAACACACCGCCAACATTCTCTATGGGGACACTTGCAACCGGCGTGTGTTTGTGCCAACACTGAGGGAGGTATTGGAATGTGCTGTGTAGCTGTGACAAAACGGGAGCCCCTTGGGTTGTGAAGGATGCCATGGCTGGCATGATGGTACAAACAATAATACACACTATGTGTCTGGAAGTGGGACACGGTGCAACCACCACGCCACAAAACACTTTAAATTAATTCCTACTCGAAATCTTTGCATATGAAGGCTAAAGCTGAAAGCCAACCCATTCTCACTCCTCAATCATCACATATTTGACCCTTGGTCACATTGTAATGCATTTGATGCAGAAGCAAGTAAATTGTGTCAGCTCAGAAGGAATCCACTTCTAAAATACACTCACCAGCCACTTTTTTAGTAGGACTTGTTCAACTGTTCGTCAATGCAATTATCTAATCAGCCAATATGTGGCAGAAACTCAATGCATTTAGGTATGTAGAGAAGGTTAAGACAACCTGCTGAAGTTCAAACTGAGCATTAGAATGGGGGAGAAAGGCAGTTTAATTGACTTTGAACATGACATGGTTGTGCTCAGACCCAGGGAGCAAACTTAGGCAATGTTTGACAGGTTTTACATGTCTACCGACAAAGGTAGAATAATGAATTTATTGGGAAAGGTGCGCGAGGGATGTCAGCACCACTGAAGGCTCGCTCTGGCAGAGTGGAGATATGGAGTTAGAAATTGTCTAGGAAGTGAAAATGATTCTTAAGAGGAATCTTGACACTTCCTAATAATCTTATTTGGGTCCAGGGTTAGAAGGACCTTGGAGGGAGTTGGTGGACGCCTGGTGAAGCAGGTAAGTACTTCCTTTAAAAGGTTATAGAGAGCTACTTTTTATAACTGAAGAAGCCCCTCGGATGAGAGGTTAAACATCTTTACAAACTCGAAGTCCAGTTGCCTCTTTTTTCAAGCTCTCTAGACTACCATGACCTAGATAACTGATAACCTAGACAGATAGGAAAAGCTTTGTAACCGACCACCCGCCCCACTTTGGATAGGCTGTAAGAACAAGATATCTGAAGGCACAACACACTGGACCTTGAAGAACATGGGCTACAGTAGCAGAAGACCACAATGGTCACCAGTCCTGTCAGCTAAGAACAGGAAACATGCCAAACATTGATCAGAAATCAATGAGTCTTCATTTATGTTGAGACATCCAGATGCAAGATCGGAATTTGGCATAAACAACAAAAAAGCATGGAACCATCCTGCTTTATATCCATGGTTCAGGCTTGTTGTAGTGGTGCAACAGTAAGTTGGATACTTTCTTGGCACACTTTGTGCTCCTTGGCACCAAC
Organism: Perissodus microlepis; assembly: GCF_051167445.1. Taxonomy (NCBI): domain Eukaryota; kingdom Metazoa; phylum Chordata; class Actinopteri; order Cichliformes; family Cichlidae; genus Perissodus; species Perissodus microlepis. The sequence continues at coordinate 12,719,003 of NC_140477.1, forward strand.
TCAGCATCACGTCATACTACCCAAGTAATGTTTCCAACCATGTCCACCCCTTTATGACCACAGTGTATCCATCTTCCGATGGCTGTTTCCAGCAGGAATCTGATTTCTTGATTGTGACAGTGAGTTGAACATACTCAAATGGGCTCCGCCGTCACCAGATCTTAACCCAATAGCGCACCTTTTGGATGTGATGGAAAAGGAGAAATGCATCATGGATGTGCAACTGACAAATCTGCAACAACTGTGTGATAGTATCATGTCAACATGGACCAAAATCGTTAAGGAATGTTTCTAGCAACTTTTTGTATCTATGCCACAAAAATTAAGACAGGTCTGATAGCAAAAGAGGACGCAACATGGTTCTAGCAAGGTGTGCCTAATATTAAGTCAGGGAAGTATAGATGCTGTGAAACCATGGCCAAAATATTGTTCCTGTATTGATTTTGCATGTCAAATATCATCAAGATGCTCAGTCACTTGCCTGGCAGCTCCATCTTCAACATCTTATGTCCAACGCCTGTCCTTCCTCTATTCTAATGTTAAAACATAAGTAGTTTTGAGATGATCTTGTTCTGTAAAATACATACAGCCGCACACTCCAAGACCACATCTTTATCTGCCCCTATGTCTTGTAATTTTCATTATTCATCTTCCTCCAGTATGATCTCTTTAATGGCACCCTGATAAGTCTGATGTCAGATTTAGTTTTGCAGCCAGCAGACAAAGAGCTGAAACGTAAAAATTAATAAGATTAATCAAATTAATTAAACTGTGCTTCTGCTAAATGTGGAAATTCAACTCAGCCAGATTTAAAGCAGTCTACCTTGCTCTATTTTTCAAGTGAAATCTTTTTATGGTTATGTTCGACATTTTATGTCGAAGAAGCAGTAATCCTAAAATCACGTCTTGTTTAATTGGCCACAGTCACTTTTTATCTATGACCCAGAAAGAGATGCTTATATGCATTTTACTTGCTCATCTAATTATGGAGAAAAGGATAAAAGAGATGGTTTGCCTAAAAATAAGCCAGTCACTGCCAGCCAGGATGTAAATTATATGATTATGTAAACTGGATTGTGAAATCATATATATATATTCTGGTTAAATGTGAATAGACTGTCCTGCCAGTAAAAGCAGAAACTCACCTTTAACATTCAGATTTAGTGTTTAGTGTTTTTTTAACGGTTTAACACCATCAAAAAACAGGCCTCTTTCTAGGCTTATTATCATAATTAGGTATAAACAAGCTCCGATTTTAAAACTACATATTCTGTCAATGTCATGTTTTTCAAAGGATTACATTGTATTTTGCATGTTGAACAGGTGAGTCCATCATACCTATTATACAATGACTTATCTTGTTCCCTGATCTCTTATTCTCCTTTGCTCTTCCCATATTCTGTGATAAGGACGCCAAGCAAGTGTGTTTTGAAAGAGTTTCTAAAGAGTTTCACTATCAAACAAGGAACCATCTGCATAAATTCTGTTTATCACAGCAGTATACAAAATTAGTCTCTCATAATGAGGAAGAAATATAAGAAAGTAGATACAAAAGCTTGTTATAGTTGACTTGTCTAGGTAGAGACATCTTTGCTTTTCTCTTGTTTGCTACTTTAGCTCAGTGGAGTTCTCACTAATCATCAACAAAAAACCTCTCACATTCATTAGATTATTACCTTCATTGCCTTCATATAACAAGTCCTTTCTTGAAATAATAAGTTAGATGAGCAGTGCAGATTTGGTTTAAAAAGAGGTAATTTAGAGCTCACTGCCTAAAATCATACTGTGAGTCACTGACAACTAAGGCAAATCAAAAACAGCAATCTGAAAACAGTAGTCTGCCGCTTAAGCGACAGAGCAACTAAAGGGCCAGTTTAATGGGAACAATGGTCACCTCTAAGGAAAAAAATATTAATCATTACCACAGAAATTACATAGCAGGATAGGAGTAAAAATAAACAAATGTGGGAGATGATTCAAATGAGCAATAGGTAATGCTTAAGAGGATTTATTCAGAACTTGTAAAAATGACGAATCTTAAGATGCGATGAGTTAAACTCATTTCAAGGCCAAGGACACATCTCATACGTACATTAAATGAACATTACATAAATGCTTTCTAATGTTTCATCCATTATGGCAATAATGCTAAATGGTATTCACTATGCTACATGTCTAAGGTTAATATAAAGCTTTCCCATTATACAGTAATTCATGAGCCTTTAACACCTTTTAACAGACAATAACTGATGGGCAACATATCCGGTGAACAAGAATACTCGCCCCAGACTAAAATACATAGGTTCTTAGGGAAAACTTGGCGAAATCTTGGCAAGATATTTGTTTGGGTATTGTAAAACTGACAATTTCAAAGTCAGTTGAGTGGAGTTCATTCCTGAACTTGATGTGAACAATAAATAAAACTAGCCAAACAATGCATTGGCTGACGATAAAATATATTTGTATATATGACAAATTTTAATGGATGAATACAGTTGGTAAAGAACCACCCAACTGCTGATTGACTTGGATTTTCCCACATCAATGGAAAAAGAGAAAATATCCAGTGAGCAGCAGTTCTCTGGGTGAAAATTCCTTTTTGATCCCTGAGGTTGAAAGAGAATGGCCAGACTGCTTCAAGCTCATAGAATGGCAACAGAACCTCAAATATCCACTTGCTATAACCAATAGGGTGCAATTGTATGCTCAGGACATCAAATGACCTACAGCAGAGGTTTCCAACTCCAGTCCTCGAGAGCTACTGTCCTGCAGCTTTTAGATGCATCCCTACTCCTACACAGCTGAATCAAATGGTTGGATTACCTCTTCAGCATGCCATCAAGTTTGGCAAACAAGCCATTCATTCAATTCAGGTGTGTCGGAACAAGGATGCATGTAAAACCTGCATGGCAGTAGCTCTCGAGGACTCGAGTTGGACACCCCTGACCTACAGTATAGCAGCAGAAGACCATACCAGCTAAGAACAGGAAAGTGAATCCTTAATGTGCACAGACTCACTAAAATCTGACAGAATATTGGAAAAATCTTGCCTGGTCTCAAGCTCTGCTGTGACATTCAAATGGTAGGTTCAGAATAAACAGCATGAAAGCATAGATCCGTCCCGTCTTGTATCAATGATTCAGGCTGCTGGTGGGGTAATAGCGTGGGGAATATTTTTGTGACAAACTCTGGTCCCCTTATTATTGATTAAGCATCATTTAATTGCCACAATATACCTGAGTACTGTTGCTGACCCTGTCCATCCTATCATAATGACAGTGTATTCATCCTCCGATGGCTCTTTCCAGCAGGAAAGTGTGTTCTCGAACATGACAGTGAGTTCAGCATACCCATATAGCCTCTACACTCTGCAGAGCTTACCCAATAGAGAAGATTTACAGTCATGCACAGTAACTCCCGTAATCCAAAAGTCCAAAAAAGTCCAAAAATAAAAAGATAAAACTTTTAACCTTCAGGGGCTATACATAATTTGTAAGTAAGACCTGAGAACAACAGACAAAATGTGGTCTCATTGTGTCTCCACAGTGTCTGGACAGAAACTGCCACTTTATATTCAACTAATGCAGCTGCATCATTTTCAAACCTAATGACACACAATGGCTACACTCATACAAGATACAAGATAGCATAACCCCATCCATGTGAATGGGGCCCTATTTACAAAAGATCTAAAATAATACTGTCAGAAGAGAAAGAAAAAGAAAAAAAAGAAAAAAAAGGATTTGACTCTACTTGCTTGATCATGTTTGATGCACAATAGATTCACAATAACAAGACCATGCCTTGCATTTTTAATGCAGAGCTGTTTAATACTCAATGCTGACTAAGACATAAAGAGCTACATACAAATGAAATGAAATAAAATAAAAATAAAATAAAATAAAATTCTCTTTCATAAAGTAGAGCGAGGTAGTACGCACCATCAGAAGCAATAAGAAGAAGGTATCAAGGAAACCATCAGTGTCAAAATGGAAGGAACCATTCCTGAACAGAGATGGGAGACTTCATAACCACTTAACAACTTAGATTGCTATCCTCTCATTAGGGCTGCCACAAACGATTATTTTGAGTCGACTAGTCACTGATTATTTTTGCGATTAGTTGACTAATCAGATCATGCATCCATTGGACGTAAAATGTATAGCTTATTGCACCAGCATGCATCTGCTCTTATATAACTATCATTAGCTTACAGCTAAGTGTTTAAGGTATGTGCTAACTAAAAATAAAGAAAAGATGATAGTTTATTAAACTTTTAATGAAATTTGCAGATTGTCTCAGTAAAGTTTAATAAACTCAGCCGTCTGCTCCTTGCTGTCTAAAATATAACAGGACACTGGCATAAATTCTCGACAATCTCACACTTTCGTTTAATCAGTTTTCTGTTTGACGTTTATTCAGCTGTGTAAAAACTATAACTTTAATCAGCCAAACCGATTTACTCAGGAACAAATAAAACACTGAAAAAAGTCAAACACTAACATTTTTAAGTTATCTAAGTGGCTTATATATCATGTTTGACATGAATAGCGAAAGACCACGGGGGCCTAAAAACGATGTGCCAGGAGTCCGGTGTTCTCGCCGGCTCTAGTGACCCTTGACTTCCCGGTCAGCTATCGAGCTGGTGGGTAACAGACATCTCCAAAAAAGTCAGAGAAGTTTTGCAAATATGTGGTGTCTTGATAAATCAAGCAGATATGTGAAGTTTACACAGCTACATTCTCACCTGAAAATATGTTAAAAGTTTATTTTGTGACCCAGAAAGAGTAATAAGAGTAATATTAAAACTAAGCAGCTGCCGCCATTGTTGGAAACTGGAATTGGCTGAGCCGCGCTATGAATCCTGAGATATGTTGGGCCACGAAGCATACACCCGACCCACCCTTCAAATCTAGGAGGACGCATTTGTTGGCTACATTTGGAGGAGTCTTCAAATTTGAACAGCCTTCGCCGTGTCGCTGTAACGTAATCGGCCTACAAATGCAGAGGATGTGGCCCCTGAATTTGGACACAGCTATGATACTGGAGACAGCTTCTTCTTCGTTGGCGTTTAACGGCAGCTGGCATCCTTGTAGATGCATTGCTGCCATCTTCTGTTTCAGCCCGCTATTACACTCTTAAATCCTACTACTTATTCCTGAGTCTTTCAGGAACTTACAAAGCTTCAAACGACGCATCGACTATTAAATTAGTCATCAACGATTTTGATAGTCAACTAACTGTGGCAGCCCTACCTCTCATCCCCTTACACCTAAATCCCAGTAACTGATGACTGAATTCGTGACGTCACCAACAGATTATGTCTGACTTTCACTACCAGGTGAATTATTTTCAAATTAGTACTCTGGATACAATATGACCAGGGGTGCCTCCAGAATGTTTTTCATTGACTTAACGAACAATGCTTCAGGTGCTTTGGTGCTATCGGTTTTGTCATTCTGCGACAGTTTAGGGCTAAGGAAAGCAGATACTCTAATGGTTAAATCCATAAACAAATTTAGAGTCAATATTATATCTAAACAAAATAAACTGCAGGCATTCATTCTTTCTCTACATGTCCTTCCCCTGATTTCTAAGAGCATGTCCACTGGTTTTGTGCTGACCACCATGATGGTGAATCAACCGATTCCATCTGTAAATAATGAGAGCATGCAGTGGCTCGTCGAGGAGAAAAATACAGACCAGAAGACACCTAGTTTTCATATCCACAAATGCCAAACTACAAATAAGTCACCAGCAATAACTGAGGGAAAAAAAATCTTTAATTAAAAAAAAATTAACAAGCTCTAAAAAATAGAAAACAAGCAGAACGGAGCTGTATAAAACATTGCTGCTCCAAAAGAATTTATGCTTAAATGACAAAGCACACTAGTATTCATTAAGAGTGGAAGAAAGAAGGAAGTGAGTTAATATTGTTATGGAGTACAAGTCAGTGGGGGTTGAGGAGACTGGGGTCAGTGAATGGGTCAACAAAGTGTTAGACTTTAACACAGCGGACAACTTGTTGTCCAAAATGTTAAATACTAACTAATATGTGTAAACATGTCATGACAAGGAGGGAGTTTATCAAAGCAATGTCAATATTGGAATATTTCAGCTGTTGCATTATTACACCTTAATTTTCTAACAACTAAGGGATCCTTGGTTTGGTCCCAAGAGAAGAGTCAAATCCCTCTGGGGTTGTGGGGTTGTGTGTCAGGAAGGACACCTGGTGTAAAAATCTGCCAAATCAAATATGTGGAGTGACCCCCTGTGGCGACTTCTTGTGAATAAGGGAACAGCTGAAAATAGCTTGAAGACTATAATGCATGCGGGATGGCTTAAGTACACTGTGTTAAACTAAAATAGTGTGACATAGCTTTAACCTATTTCTAGGTCCAACCCTTCATTACATTTTTTTAAATCTGCCTTGGCTTTCATCACTGTTTCTGTCTCTATCTCTCCCAGAAACCTATTAAACTCATTCTAGCAAGCCAAATCCATGTGAAGATGGTGAAGTTGGGCGTAGTGCACTGACTGGAAAATCAGAAGGCCTTGGTGCAGCACTGAGGCCCTGCAAAGGACCTCAAAATGTTCACAGTAACCATGGAGTGCATAGGAGAAAACGTCTTTCCCATATGAGGCGAGATGTTACTTCATTTTATTTATTTATTTATTGCCCATTTATTTCACTCCCTCATCTTGTTTTTTTTCCATTACAACAGTTGACGGATCAAGCTTAAGAAATACAACGGGGAGGGTTTTATTGACAAATTTAACTGTAACTCAGTTGTCTGAGCTCTGTTACAATCACGATAAAGGTTGGGGTGCCTTTCTGTATTCTCATTGGTGTTTGAGTTCATTTTTAGGTCAAGAGTGTAATACAGTCATGTTGTACAAATTGGTATGCAACATACATCCATAACCCCAACTTTAACCTTTTTAAAACAAATTCCTAATTGCTTCCTTGATATTACTTAAAGACATAGAGCTTTATAAGTGGACCCTAAGGGATAATAGTCAATGAGATGTGCTCTTAATAATGCATGATACAGACGCAGGAAGCCCTTCAAAATTCTGCCAGGTTTTTGGCAACAGAGACAATGAAAATCTTTTCACATCCTTATGATGTTCAACACAGAGAGAGTCATGCAGACTATCTGAGTAAGATTTTTATTTCTTTTGAGGAATAATAAATTATGTTTTTATCATTTGGATTTGCTCCAGCACAGATTACATCATTATGAAATATTATTATAGTGTTCACCATCATTCACCAAAATTCGAAGAATATATTTGGATTAAATGAAGTATAAACTCGATCTTTTACTGAAAGCACACTTAGGTTGCAAGGCAATTTACCAGATATAAACAAAACAGAATTATCTCTCAAATTCCGAAACATGAATCCGAGCATGCTTTATCAAAAGTGTAAATCAAAGTTTCTAAAATATTAATCTCACATGCACACACACACACACACACACACACACACATTGAGATGATTAATACAAACAATTTGACTTATAGTCAGATGATTTTATGTCACTACACAGCCTTAGTCTGTAAGTGTAATCACTAACTACGTTAACTTGCAATTAAAAAGACAAAGGAAACACAAATTTAATGTTAGCGCCATTGCTATGAAACGACTTGTTATTCACTTGAGAATCTATATAATGAGTACTCCTGTGCCAAAAATAATAATTAGACAGTGGTATTGTTCTGGCCTTCTGAAATCAAAGTAATCAAAATACCAGACTGCAAGTCTTAATGTCTCCCAGAGCCTGTTCAAAACAAATAATTGCTGGGTGCACAGGAATATCAACATAATGAATTGTTTTGACGAACGTTTCTGTCATTACAGGCACCAAAAAGATGGGTAGTGTACTGTGTTGTACGCAGTCTATACACATATGTAGAATGTGTGTTTGCGTTCAGAAAAAACGTGTCTGATCTCAGTAGCTGTGTTTGGACAAGGTAACAACCTAAATGGCAGACTTTGTCAGAAGTGGATCGATGCAAATGGCTCGCTGCTGCAATCACAGATGCCACAAGCAAGGGCAGACAGGCAGCCAACATCTCTCTCTCCTTCTCTTTCTGTCTTTCTCTCTATGTGTGGCACAAAATGATCTGCCACTCTGAGCAAGACTCCGCGCTGCAGGGCAGCTGCTGGCATCCATTTATCAGTGCTGGGCTTATCCAGAATATTGTCTCTCCTTCTGGCAGGAAGCAAATCAAACAAAAAAAGAGGACAAATGAGAGCAAGGAAGGAAAAAGGAAACAAAAGGGAACAAAGTGGAAAAACAGTGGAACTTCTCCTGCCAGCCTCTTCAGTCAGGTGAATAGACACATATTAAATGAATGCAAAAGAAGTCTGGAATGAAAAATTCAGAAAGTCATTACTTATGAGATCTCAGCTGCAGTGACATCCTTTCAACACTCTGCATGCAATCCTCACCCCCCCCCCCCCAAAAAAAACACCTATGCACGCGCACGCACACACTGAATTCATCTGCACTTCCTCTCCCCACACGAATCCTCCAACTCTGATTATCTGCTTGCCTTCAATTTTGTCACCACTTCTGACAACCCTCTTATTCTGCCATCTAAACTCCCCTGTCTTCAAATTGGTTCTCTCTCCGCAGAGCCACTCTGCTTGATCACCTCTATGGTCTCCTTTCCAGCTGTTACTGTCCTAATGCACAAAGCACGTTTTACATGGTGCATACTTATCTGAATACCTTTACTGACCGGTATCAGAAGATGTAATGCCACAATTTGTCCACTATAGACTTTGAAAAAATGTTTTATAAAGTATTTGACTATGGTTGCAAATGTGATTTTTTTTTTCTTTTCAGATTTGTCACATCTTCCCCCTTTCCCTTGTTATGCTGTAGTCTTGCCAAGCTGAGTTGATGCTGATGGCTTTGAAGACAGCAAGCTGTGCCCATTACCTTAAGCATGTCTGGCTGGGGTATGAGCTAGATTAGGGGAAGAATGAATAAAGCTTTCTCACTGTGAGCACTGGGCCACCTACCTATAAATCACCTGTTCACTCCCCGTAGCCACCACAGTTCCTACTGTGTTAAATGCCTCTGACCCAGCCAGAATTCCACTGTTCTTTCCTCTCTCCCATACCTTTCCATGAACGCATTTCCTCATTCCCCCCCCCCCGTCCCCAGTACATACCAACACTCCTCCACCCTCCTCGCTGGCTGTTTCTTTCCTTATCTTTATGCCACTCTGCTAGCTATATACTTTTCCATGACGTTCTCTTTTTGTCTCTCACAAGCAGCCTTTTCAGCTGTCTTTATCTCACAGTTATCTTTCTCTTGCGCTCTCCTGCAGCCGTGCACTTTAACTTGCTGTCTTCAGTGTTATTCCTTGTCTTTTTCCCCACTCCATCTCCTGCATTGTAGTCCTCCTGATGCTTCCAGTGGAGCGTGTAAAGGAACAAAGAATGCAGTCTGGGTGGTAAAATCAGTATTTGTGAGCAAGAGCATATGAGATGGAAAAGGGAAAGTCTCAAGGTTAAAGGAAAAAAACTAAACTGTTTGCACTCCATGTTTATTTAGCACATCATAAAATGGCAGAGCTTTTTTCCCCCTTCTTTAGCTTGCAATTCATTCACTGTTTATTCCACAAGACTTATTACAATTGAATAACATGTGATGAGCCCAAAATGCTTTAGTACTAAATACCTTGGTTCTAAATCGCTGTATTTGATGAGATTAGATTAAACTCTAATGATGCCTGTAGGGAAAATGGGGTCTTTTCCACAGAAAAGAATAGATACAGTTTGGAAATAAATACACACTGAGCTAATAGAGTACATTAAACACGTAGCTTACAACTGCAACCAGTTAAACCTGCTGTACTGACAGCAATGCCGCCCCCTACCCTAATAAATCATTAAGCATATTAATGCTATGACTGAGTGATTTATTGAGTGAGTGAATGATTGAATGAGAGCAGCTTTTTTTAATGGCAAGATTTAAAATGCAAACATGCACAAAAAGGGAAAAATGCAGTTGTACACAGATGTACCCTAACAGCACTTGCACACACTTCCCCCCCCCGCAAATGTCAAAGCATCTCAAATTGAGACTGGAATGTGAACTAGTCCAACAGGCCAGAGTTCACTGGTTCAAAACTCACTGCCAGGCAGCAGTGATGAGAATCTGCAGAGTAATTTGTAGTCTGAGTGAGAGCATTAGTCCCATTTTCAAATGCAATACTCACTGCAGTTCATTCGTGCGCTCAGAGAGAACCCAAGAGTTTTGTAATGAGGCAATAATGGAAAGGGAACCGGATGGATCTTCTGCTCTTTTAACCCCCAGTGCCCCAACTTCCATTTGCCCACACAACCACACACACAAAAATTTCACCAACACTAGGGCTGTCTGTTGGAGAAAAGAAAGTGATAGAATGGAAGACGTAGAGGATAGAGGAAGAAGGTCCAAGATGGATGGATAGGGAGGTCTTGAAGGGATATAAATGGAATAGCAGATGGTGGGAGAAAGAAAGACTCATCATCCTGCAAAGTTACAGCCCACAGAATGACAGGAGTGTATCTTGATGCTCGTATGCCCGTGTACAATTTATTTATGTGTGCAAGTAGATGAAAAAGCACTGCCTTCCTTATCTGTGTGTCATCAATATCATGGTGGTGGACCCAGCTAATTGCAATATGTCGGAGATAACAAATACTTGGGTAATGCCACACATAAAGAGGTCTGACAACAGCATAACTAGAGTGAATGGACAGGGCTATCGCCCTGGGAGCTATACAGATGTGTTATAATTATGTCACTGGTTAAGTGATGAAATGTTTTGTCATTCGTCCCCTTCTCTCCCCTCGCTGAATTAAGCACATTGTTCCCTCCTGGCGTTACCTGAGTTCTCCAGCTGCTGCAGATGAAGGTCACTGCCACTTGAGGTCAAGAAGTCCGTGGTTTGTATGAAACATCTATTTTTTTCATCTCACAACAAGAAAATAGCATTTTATTTTGACATGAATAAAGTACCTAAATGTACTTTTAGTGGTACATTAGGTTGTTTTTTGGGAGACTATTCATTCATACAATTGGAAATGAAATGTGGGAGACGATGCAAGCAAATGCAGATAACCCGCCAGACACAAGAAGAAGAAAGGCCCCAGCAGGATTGAACACAGAACCATCTTACTGTGAGATGACAGTGATAATCTGCACCGTGACTCCACCAACACATACAATACAGATTCAGAATCAAAACTGATAGAATGTAACTATGTTGCAATGTGTATTTACATTTTTTTCTACCTTTGAACACATGTACATAAATACCTTGAGGTCTAAAAATTGGGCCTTCTGGATACATTTTTGTAGATGGTTTCTGACTATACCCTATGTCTGTGAAGGTTCTCAGTCATCCAGGTCATCGTAGTCTAAGGAGCTTGGAAAGAAAAAGCGTCTGGACTTCTTTGAGTTGCTTGAAGACGTTTCACCTCTCATCCGAGAAGCTTCTTCAGTTCTAATTATCCTAATTGGGCGTTTATAAAGTCAGCAAAGAGGCACAGAAAAGAAGATCAGACACCAGCGAGGGAGGATAAGAAAGACAGACGCAACAACATTGTCATCCCCTATGTAGCCGGTGTATCAGAGAAACTCAGGAGGGTTTTCTCCAAGCACGACATTCCAGTGTACTTCAGACCCAGCAACACACTCAGACAGAAACTGGTTCACCCGAAAGACAAAACTCCTAAACACAAACTTAACAATGTGGTGTATGCTGTACAGTGCAGCGAGGAATGCCCAGACCTCTACATCGGAGACACCAAACAGCCACTTCACAAGCGCATGGCACAACATAGAAGAGCCACCTCCACGGGACAAGACTCAGCGGTTCATCTGCATCTAAAGGTCAAAGGTCACTCTTTCAAGGATGCCAAAGTTCACATTTTGGACAGAGAGGACAGGTGGTTTGAAAGAGGAGTGAAAGAAGCCATTTACATCCACTGTGAGCGACCATCTTTGAACAGAGGCGGTGGTTTAGGACACCAACTGCCATCTATAATCCAGTTTTTTTTTTTTTTGTTTTTTTTTTTGTGTCCCGTTTGGATCTTTAGCCATCAGAATTGTTGTCTTAAGGCCAAGAAAGATGCCAAGCGGATTTATTTTACCAAGTGGATCATCATGGCCTTGCCATATTGGTCCATTTGATTGACCTTTATTATAATTATGTATTTATTTTATTTTCGGTTGCTACAAACGGGACAGACGTGACTGGGGGATAGGACAGGGAGAAAGAATGAAAGAAAGAGAGGGAGAGAAAGAAAACCAAAGGGGAGAAAAGACGGTGAGAAGGGGGGGAAGAAAGGAAAAAACAAACAAACAAACAAACAAAACGCCTGGATCACCTGTATGGAGAAAAAAAACAGAAGAGAAAGCAAACAACAAAGAGCAACATAATAAAAACAGCACCATCACAATAAACTAGCTAGCAGTAGATAACAGTAGATACTAAATAATAAACGATATTGTGCAGCACGCAAGATAGACAGCGCACAATGTGCTTTGAGGCAGCAGCCAAGAAAGGTGTAGTCCGCGTCTGTGAACACCCGTGTGTACACCTGTGTGCATACCTGAGTGGATCAGCATGCTTGTATTCCAAAGGTTTCTCCATGTAACGATCTGCTAGGGAGTGTGGGGAGCCATAGCCCCGTCCACCAGGGTATGAAGCAGGTATGGAGGAGATCCAGGCCCCAGATATCCAGAGGCCCCAGAGTACAAGGACCCGAGGAGGACCACCAAAGGGGGGGGGAACCGTGCCACCCTCCTGGGAAGAGCTGAGTAGAGCCCCAAACGAGAGGTCACCCCGCAGCTACGGAGCAGAGGCCAGAGGGGGTTGCAGTGGCGTGCCCGCGGGCTCTGCCGGCAGCCAGCTGTGCCAGAGAGGACCGAGCTTCAGGCCCAGAGGCCAGAGGCCTGAGGGCATCCCACCCCCCGGAAGGAGCCCAGCCGGGCCACAGGCGCCCGGCCCCGCCAATCGGCCACCAGGAGTGAGCCGGTACATGCATGAGCGCCCAGCCCCAGACGACATAATCCAGTTTTGAGTTCCCTCCCCAGACGCCTTAATGCCCACTCACATCCTGGGCCATCTGACCTCAGGAATTCGCATGATAAGGTGGGGCCAGGTTTCACAATGAGCTCACCTGAAACCCTGGCTGATTGGGACCCACACCCAGTTTCACACCTTGGCTCAGGCGATTAGAGGATCATCAGGGGGTCCTTTTGTCCCTCTGTGGGGGGATACTCCCACTGGGTTTAAATCTGGGACTCCCCACCATTTGACCTTAGAACTGAAGAAGCTTCTCGGATGAGAGGTGAAACGTCTTCAAGCAACTTAAAGAAGTCCAGATGCTTTTCTTTGCAAGCTCCTTTGACAATAGAAGTAAAGCATTTTTCCAAGATCACAACAGGAGCAGCTTCTTTGCAGTATTTTCTGTGATGACCAGACAAAGTCAGAGATAAAAAGCAGCATGACAAAATTTCTACTAGCTGACAAATTCTTATGATATGTAGCTGGCAATGTCTAATTTGATTAATTGATCCAATGTATTGTCATGAAGTGAAAGGAAAACCCAAGGCCATGTCTTCAAGTTGCTCTTGAAGTCGACTTGTTGCAGTGATGGCATTGTATCACAGTAGCACAATCAAACTCGTTGCTTAAACAGGCCTATTCTTTCACAAAGGTTCTGAAAGCCAGACAGCATATCTAGGTGCTTGATTTTATACTCTGGCAATGAGACCGAAGACACTTGAATTCAAAGATTAAGAGGTGAGGCTTGATACCTTTGTCCATATATTGTAAATTGTGGAGTTGTATGTACAGTTGTTACGGTCTGCATAATGTGCAATGGAAAAATATTAAAAAATATCAAATATCAAAAGCCACAAGTCATACAATGTTAAAAGATATTAAACAAAAGTGACTGCATAGAGTGGCTGTTTTGCAAATTGCCTGATAAATGACTGAAACGATTAGCCATTTAATAACATTGGTCCCAAATATTTTCTGCGAGAGACTGAATCAATAAGTTATTTCAGCTCCTGGCACATGATGTACAGCATACAGTGCAATGTAACACATGTGCTACTATGCCAGTTGTCTGTGACTGGAACACAAATGAAGGAGACAGGTGTTCTCAATACCTACAATACAAAATCTCTAATGACACAATCCAGACAATGCAATCAGACAGAGAAAGTTCATGATAAATGGGTTTAGTCACCAATCACAAATTCTTTCCACGTAGGTCTCCTGAATCCAGCAGAATAGGGCGAAGCTAAACTGTCCCCATCGCGTTGATGTGGACTTAACGAGCGGCTTTAAATTCGTCTGCCAATCATGCCGCCTTAAGACTCGGAATCCTAAGCCTGAAAGACTCTACCTGTGCGTATCTGAGGGTAACTACATCAAAAGTTGATGGTGGATGGGCCTGCGGTGGCTCATCGGTATGAGCATAGGGGTCTGTTCAGCTGCATTAAGCCCCAGCAAGTTCATTAAGCAGCATGAGAAGGGAAGGACGAACACTGGGGCAGATAGCCTGCCTTGATCAATGTAGATGAATGTTCTGCACTGCTGCATGAGAGGCCACAGGGATAAAGTCTGAAGTGAATTAATGTATGTGCATTAAGGACGTGTATGTAAGTGTATGTGTGGATGAGAAGAGTCAAGAGTCTACGAGCGTGTATGCAATGAGAAGCAGTTGATAGAAAATATGAATCTCAAAAAGGTATCAGTGAGAAGCTTCATGAATAAAAAGAAAAAGCAAAGTATGAAATTTCAATCAGTAAAAATAACAGGCAAGAAGAGATGATATAAAAAGCCCATGCTCTCTTAAAATGAGTGGACTATTTTTCCACAGTTCGAGGCTCCGGTTCGTGTTTCTGTAAGATGGCTATCAATTTTCGTTTTCCACTGCTGCTGAGATGTCGGCCAGATACTTCTCTCAAATCTGATAAGCAGTTACACAAACAGCCAGAAAACATGATACAGTGAGCAAACTCTAGAAACGACCTGATGCCTCTTCATCATCGAGATGACAATGACAGGTGCAGAGATGATATGTGGTGAAGAACTTTGCTCGTTTTAGTCTCAAAAGAGAGATACAGAGATGAGGGAAGACAGCCTGCCTGATGCATCCCAAAACACTATCGTCTCCCTAAATAAGAGTGCCTTAGCAAATGAAGACGAGTGCTGGGAACGAAAAATATCTAAAGAAGGTTAACTGTTTCACTGAGGAAGGTGAGATGCTTTCATACAACATAAAAGAGGGAGCATGCATTGTGCAAGTCAGTAAAAACTCACATAACATGGGGAGAACTTAGGTAGGCCTACCAGTCTTTAATAGACTTGATTTGCACTGGCAAATCTGCAAGACAGATGCTAGACTATAATTTGAATGCAGACAAGCTGGCTGGCACTTGTTGTTGTCCAAGCACAGAGTCCCCATCCTGATTGTTGTGTTGTTTCATTTCACTCTGTCAGCCTGCTCTATTGTCAGTCTGCTATTATTTTTGTTTTACTTTAGGTTCCCTTTTCCCCTACTTTGTTATTGTTTGCCTGTTAGCTTGTCTCCCCCTGAGGTAAAATGTGCTTAGGAGGAAGCGGCAGAGATTAATTTGAGTACCTGAGTTTATCAGTTGCCTGTTCAAAAGTAATACAACAGTTCCACAAGGACAAAGAAAAAGTGACAGCATGTGAAAGAGAAAACATCTTCAGAGACAGTGATGGATCACAAGTGTGAATCATGACACACAAAGAATCAGCCCCACAGTTTTTATTAAGTCAAAAGTATTCTTTCTCCAAAGACGAAGCTCAACGGGCCAAAGTGATTTAAAAAATAAAAAACAGTGAGGCCTCAGAGTCGCTTATAAAACATACGGCAATGAACAAAAGGCAGACGTAGTCTGCAGAATACTATTTTAATGTTATGACATGAGCCACAGCAAATATCGAGCGTTTCCCTCAAGCCTTCAGTGCCATACTAGATGCCAACCAATGAAATTCATTGTGCAGAGAATTAATCATCACACACAGTATTGTAACATCAATAAACAACAGGAGGTTAAAAGGGCAGAGCCGGGGTGAAGTCGTGGCTACAAGTCTTCTGGTCCATGGACAGCAGAACGAGCGTTTGACAGCAGGGAGGATACCGTAAACAAAAACATCTGCTATTATTCAATTCCCAGTTGTGGCATATCTTGACCTGATGAAAGAGAAATGAATAAATCATGCTCCATTAAATGTCATTACGCCTGTTAGCAAAATCTAATTCTACTAAAGTTCAGCGCCGGTTTACAAATTGAATGTAATTGCCCAGAATGCAAATGGCCTGAGCTGCTGTTTGTGTGAATGTGAGAACAAGAAAGAAAGAAGTGTGAGAGACAACGAGACAGAAAAACAAAAAGTGCTCGCTGAGGAAAATCACGAAGCGACAGAATAATGGGCAACGCTTACTCTTCAGAGTTTTCATTCAGAAGCCTGAGCGGCTACAACACCAGGGAATTGTCGATTGTCAAGGTTTTAAAAACTGATGGTTTCATTTGAAGGAAAAAAAAAAAAACAGAGATGGGGGAAATGTAATTACCCAGCAAGATCTGTGTGGGAGTTTTACTGTTTGATAATTATCCCTCAAAGGCACGTTAAACTTTTCCTTAGCTATCTGTTTAAAACTCCACAGAGACACAGAAGTGGGGAAGAGGTCACCCGGCTTCAGCAGGGAACAAGAAGAGAGAAAGATGTGAGATAAATGTGCAGGAGAGTAGAGATCAGATAAGTGCAGGGTTGTTGGGCAGCCGAGAAGCACAATAGGAAATAAAACAATATATCACAAAGCAGCACAGCTTTGAAGGCAAGTTATTGTCTTGCTAAGTCACACAAATGCATCTTCTTGTAATGGTTTCCATAAAAGTAAATGTTGGATTTTTGTGGAAACTACCTGTCTTTTTTCGGATGAAGCATCAAAGCATGGAGCATTGGAAATGGATGACTGGATCATTTGATAGACCACTTTTCATTCCCTCAACTCACTTTACCCCGCCATCTGTCTCTTTTATGGATGTAAAAGCACACGCTCGCTGTACACAGACACTGTATTCACTGCAGCTCGGGTTTTGCTTCAAACATGGATGTGCACGCGCATCCACTCGCATAAATTGCGAGCATAATCTATTTACCACATAACCGCACTGACCATAAAATTCTCGAGAATGAGCAAAAAATATGAGAACCCGACAATGCTTAGAATAAAAATGAACAAAATGAAAACGGAAGGCAAATTGAGAGAGTCAGGCCTGTTTACTTGCCTAACTTTTCATGAAAATGCCCTGCTCTGCAACTCAAACTGGAAACACCATTTGAAAATATTTTCGCAAAAAAAAAGTCTCAAATATGTTTGTTTTTTTTTTTAAATCAGCCGACTATATGACAGAGAATTAAGTTCAAACATCCACAATATCTTCATGGACTTAAAGGAATGTCATATTAACCTGAGGCAGCTGGTTTCATGTCACACCAAAGCTTTTCATCACAGTTGAAGCCGTTTCCGCTTTTCCCCTGATTCAGTAAGCTCCCAAAATAAGCTAAATAAGAATTGCCTTGATTTGTTACTGCAGGCATCTTAAGATCTTAGTCCTGGTAATACCCATTTATCTCATGGGTGTAGTTCAAGTCATGTGTAAACCCACGTTGCTTTACTTGCACATACACCCATCAGCTTAAGTTCTTTATCTGTAGTATTAATACACTCTAATTATTGAAGGGTTGCCTGATGCCATACAAATGAGTGAACTCAGATGAAGGAGTCTCCCTAAATTGTTGCATATAAATGTATAAACACCAAGACAACCCCAAATAAACCAGCTGGGGTATAGATAAAACTGCATTCAGTACACACATATAGTGTAACTATGAGCATTCATCTATAACTCTCCAGGACAAACTGAGGGGGTCACCCATAGGCCTGCAAATGTGCATTATTGTTAGTGACACTCGGTGTGTTTCTCCATTTGCTTGCAGGATGCTTTTCTATTACGCCAGAGAGCCAATTAGCGTCTCTCAGTTTGACACCCATCACATCCAGCACTCGCATGCTCATACATGTTAATTATAGTCTGGAATGGCAGCAGAGGTTTTTGCTGCCTTATTACAGTGGGAACATGGAACTAACAACCAGTGGAATGATGTGGCAAAAATCTCAAAGCACAACCCCCTGTCACTATTGCTCGGTTACTTCTTTTCTGTCCTCCTTCGAGCCCTCCCTAGAAGCAGAGCTAGTGAATAATGCTCCCAAGGAGTTACCTTCAAATCAAAGCTGGTCTTTCTACAAAAGTGAGGGAGCCACGTTAGAGCAGCTAATCCCGTGTCATTTAGAAACAGCTGCATATGCGATTTGGCAATTCAAAGCAAAAGCAAGGACACATTTACCCAAAACTGCACTGGATTTACTCTCACTTTGCAACATTGTGGACATAATAGTCGGAAATCAATATATATTTATAAATGAACGAGTAAATAAATATGGAAATCGATGTATAAAAACAATCTCCCACTCAACTCTTTCAAGTTACTGTCATGGAAACATGGTGGAACATTAGTTGTTCAAAAACTTGTTTTCTGGCTGTTGTGTGAAAATGAACGCATTCTGGTTGTAACAATTCTTCTAATAGAAAGACAAAATACATTTTGATTCACAGTGTTAAACATACGTCTCTGCGCAAACTCGAATCATCTCCTGCCCAACACAAGTAATAATCCCCAAGGACTTCAGTAGAAACACTGGACAGTTTGATTGAACAGAAGAATCAAGGAACACGTCCCAGATAGCAATACCCTACAACTAGATAATTCAAAAGAGATGATACTTTCTCTCTCTGGGGAAGATGCTTCCCTCTGAGAGTGTTCAACCTTTTTGAATAAAGAAACCATGATCTTGTAAACCACCCGTGGGCAAAATGGAGGTAATGATCTAACAAAGCCAGAAGGACAACATCATCAGCAAGTAACATGGAAATGGCACCTTTTGTGTCATCCAACTGGACACTACCCAGGCCTTGGCTTGATTTAGATTTTTTTTCCATAAATATTACCAACACAGACGTGACCGGGGCAGAACCTTATTAGAGCCTGATGATACTGCACATGACTTGACTTAATGCCAGATGTGTCTGTTTCTTAGTGCATATAAACTATGAATGGCTCATAACAGTGATCACTTTTTTGGAAACAGTTTTGGAAGAGATGCTGAAGACCAAAAAAAATAAAAAATGATGATGCAGAAATGAGAGAATAACAGCTTTCTGACTACATTTCGATTTTTCTTCTTGTTTGAGAAAACAAATGATGTCAGAGTTAAACTGGATGGAAAATACAGATAAATTGGATGGAAAATGAATTTTTTTAATTAATTAACTGATGGAACAACATTGTATCTATTATAGGAGAAAAAATGGAGTGAAAGGGAGACAGAGAAAGAGAGAAAGTCCTAGAGCACTGAAGGGAAGGTCAGGGAAATACAGGCAGATGTTAGAAGATGTCCCAGAAGTATTCTCTTTGCTACAATTCTCTCACACCAAGAAGAGAAAGCACAAGCACAAAATACTCCAGCGAAGCCAGTGCACCAGCTATCAATGAAGTTCAGACATTTATGTTAATTTAGCTTGCAGATGTAAACACATTTATATGTATGGGACCAAACATGGGCTGCGCATATAAACACGGATGGAGAAAGCAACCTCGTTTGCATTACTTTATCATCCTCTTGTCATTGCTCAACTTGCTGTATTTCTGTCTCAGTCAAGAAACTTGGTGAAGATTGCATAAATGTGTTTCTGTATCCCATCACCATGCTGCTTATAATACACAACGCGTCACCCACTGCCTCCAGACTGCCACAACAAGAAGACACACACACCTGCAATAGCTACGTCAGCCCACCCAAGGACATTCAGCATGTCAGCTCTGATTAAGCCTGCACTCAGCCTGTAGAATAGAGTTCTTGGTTGGGGAAGGAGGGGTGGAGGGAAAGAAACGACTTGTGGCCAGTAATAAATCGCTGCAGGCAGCCAGGCTCTTCAGAGCCATGGCCCAGCTGACCCCCAACAGATGCCGGCTGGTTTGGACTGCCAGTTGCGTCCCGGCCTGTGGGCCAGCACCATCATGAGCGATGGACGCCATCCAAAGTGGGGGTCTGCCGCCACAGGCGCAGGTGTCGACATCGTTAACATCCAATAAGAAAAGAGCCGAGCCCTGCGGGTGGGGCAAAGTGATATTGATGGAAGCTCGTCTGCAGTTCCCTGGTTCAGTGAGCAAATATGAGAATAAATATGGCCTTTTTATATAGCATGTGCTTTTCATTAATATTAACCAACAGCCCCAATGGTGCACAAGAGTGTCCATCAACAGTGGCCACTACGGTTTGACAACTACCGTCTGTTTATAGTTTTATTTGTGGTTGTCGTTGACCGTTTTCCTTTCTCTCCCTGTCCTCTTTCAAACGTAGCCAGTAAATGCAAAGCATGATCCAATATGTTCTTTTGGTGCCAAGACAGCAAAGTCAATTATGTTTGTTGTTTATTAGAAACTCAGAGGATTATGTGACCATTTGCCAAGCTAGAGACACGGTTTGCTGAAAATTAATCCTATGAGGATTCAGATTGTTTTGGCCCAAACTTTTCTTCCTCGTTGTGTTGGCATTGTCAGGAAACTAATTAGCTCTGAGGTATAAAACAGTAAAGGACAAATAAGGCTGGATATGAACGAAATAATCCGGTGAATGGCCATATCAGTTATATTTTTATAATTAGCTCTTCTAGGCAAACCTGTTTAATATCAACCCAGTTCTGAGGATGAAATTTGTCTAAATCATTATCACAGCCTGTGTCCCAGGCTGATACCTATACTCATGGTTCTCCATCAAGGCCCAAATTAGGATGTTAGTTGACAGCAGGCCAATGATATTCAATTCAAATCAAAGTTATTTTTTATAGCACCAAATCACAACAACAGTCACCTCAAGGCAGCATTTTGTCAAACAAGCAGAATTTTCCATAGGCTAAACTTACAAAAACCGTTTGAATACTAGTCAAACATCAAAGATTTCACTTAGAAGGTTTGGCTCTTAGCTTGGAAATGGCAGCCTATCAGCAGGCAGAACACCATCTAGACCAACAGTCTATCTTTGCTTCTATAAAACCCACAACTGTCTCTCAGGACTTTCACCCATGAGCTATTTAAGGCCATTGAGGGGATTCCCCGCGCTCTATGATATTTGAAGATATCAATGTTTCCGCCACAGGCTTCAGTTTGATGAGTCTTTGATTTAACATTTTAATCCCACACTGGCTCTTTGTCAGGTGCAGAGGAACAAAGATGCATTTAGCTCTTCCTCTATCACAGAGCTCCTGAGAATGAACACAGCATTTTTAAATCCAATGTTTTTAATGTTAGAGTCAAGTCAGCAAGGAAAGCAAGTGTAAGCATTGCCCTAGAAAGCCTATAAACCCCATAAGTGGGTGAATCGTATGTGGGTAAAACTGAGGTTGCATGTTGTACCCTTTCTTTAGTTGAGCACAAAAAAGAACCATATTAACTGACGCACATCATGCTTGAATAACTTCTAGGTTCAGGTACATAATACAGAATATATTTGGCACCAGAGTGTGGGGACTTTGTTTTATCTGTGAACATGTAGTCTATCATGCATGTGTCCTGTCCTAGTTGGGATCTCTTATGTTATGTCTAATTTGTTCACTGAATTTTTCTACTTCTTAAAACTTTATAACAAAGATTATGCCGTCATCTCTGCTCGCTCTTTAAATGATTTCTTTTGCAGTATGTTTTTCCATTATGTTGCGACATATTCAAATGATGAGTAAAGCCACTGAAATGCCCTTACACTCAAATTTATGGCCCTCTCCTTTTTTTTCCCCCAACTGATGAATCATGGTTGCATGCTCTCACCCACATAAGGGCACTTGGAGATATAAGCAACTGTGTATAATATCAGAATACTTGTTTTGCTTGGTTTTCTATTAAACAGCACTACCTGAGAGCATCAGTTGTTAGACACAGACCTCATTCATTGAAACTCTAAGTATCAAACACGCATTTTCAGGAGCTTCACTACATTAGCTGAGCAAGAACACTAATTAAATGTCTCTGGCTACAACAGCAGCCAAGGCTCTACCAAGGACCAGGCCCAGCGTGACTACAATAATGTCAACACACTCCAAATTTAACTTGAACAAGAACGCTTAGTCCAAGAGAGACAGTCTCTGTCAAAATGCTACATTATATTAAATTAATCTTTTCCTTTCGTCACCATCATCTTTCTGAGACAGGACAGTTGATATATGAAGCTGCGGTTTTAGAACTGTTAATTGTCTCTATTCTATCCATTAAACTGCAAAAATAATTCATATTTATAGCCATTTCCACACTGAGTATGTTGGTCTGTGGATGGATTACAACTCCAAGGTCTTGAAGCGCAGCTGCCAATATTACTCTTGGTTCTGCTCTTGGTGCAGTGAACATGAACCCGCTCTCAACCTGCTTACAATAACCTCGATCTCCAGAGCAGGACTACTATTAACAGCCACAGTCCAGGGACAATGTCATCTGAGCTTTAGAGGCAGCTAAATTATACTGAAAACTGTAAAAGCTGTGACCTGGCCCTCTCTGCAGGAGAGAAACACAAGAGTAGCTAGTAGGTGGCTGTTAAATATATCAAAATAAATTCAATATGTGGGAAAAATTAAGGCTGTGTGGAAAAATAAAAGAGCAAGACACTGACCAAACATTTGCTAACCTGTGCTGATGATAATGTTGCTTTTTATTAACGATTTTAATCAAAGTGCCAAAGATTACCAGCACAGGTTACAGGAAGTCTTGACCCACATTTCGCTTATCAGTTATCCATTATTCGGCTTTCCACTCGCTACATCAGAAACCCATAAGCCCTGGCCATTCCCCTCAGAGCCTGTCATCAGCCAATAGCCAATGGGTTCCCACATGCATATGATAAATGTGGAAAGACAGGGAAATGAGTGATGGTTAATATGCACACACACGCATTAATTATTTTTGAGAAGCTAATCTATGCTGAGGTTTTAATAAAACGGATTATTAAAAAGCACTTGGCAAGCAAGTTGTCACTGACTTGATTTATTTGTCATTAATCAATACAAGGTGAAAGGTTTTGGCATGAAGCCACAGTGAATATTTCTGTATATTGAAACATGTAGTACACTGTTGGCTTTTCCTTTGATGCTCACAGTCAGTGCTTAATTCAGCAGCTAACATAGACAGAGATACAATGTTTGCATCTACCATATCTGCAGTAACACGTGACCGTACCCTTCAAACGTCCTAATCAATTTGTCTCATTCAAGTTAAATAACAGCTGCAACGTATAGAGATGTTTTTGGTGGGCCAGATAAATTACTGTTTGAAATTTCTAGAGCATCTGCATTTTTTTGTGCAAGTTTGGAGGTGGTGAGGCTGGCAGGCACATGCTGTGAAGGATGAGTAATGACGCCAAATTGAGAGGTGGAGGAAGTAAACACACTAGGCTGTTGTTTCTATTGGACTTTTCACCCTGGGGCTGTCATCATAGCAACCCCCCTTCTACCAAAATTTATTATGTTCTGCTGGCACCTCCTACAGCAAGCGCTAAGAAATTTCAACCCATAGGGGGCACAGAATCTGCTCTTTGCATTCCTTGAATCCTTCTTTCCTTGCTTTTTGCTCTTTGGCTCTCATTTGTTTCCTCCACCTGCATGACCAGATGTAGACTAAGTGGTTGCTGTCAACTGAAACAGATTCTTATGTACTGGATAGTGAACTACAGGGGGCCCTACCCCAGACAACGTCTAGAAGAAATTCACACACTGCCCCGTCGTCAAAACGCAAACTTAATATGTTAACTGAGGTTCTCTGAAACTGCACTAAAAATCACCACTATATTTTCTGCCCATCCTTAAACTGGTAGGTCAAGCTACAGTGCTGGCCCATGGCCCAGGTTTCAGGGATGAAGCTAAGCCTGACCATATCCTCTGCCTAGCTTCTTGTCAGCAGGACCCACAATCTCTGGCAAAGGGTGGAGAGCTTTCTACCTCCTCCTCTGTCCCAACCATCCTTTTTTCTTGGATTTAAAGGTTATCTGCAACCATCCTGTCTGGTGCCTCTGGCGAGAGTTGGAGAGAGTGGCTAGCCATCCACAGGTGTGAGGGCTGCAGATAAGAAAAAGCAGGCTAGGAGAGGACGCACTGGGTGAGAGGCGGGGCAGAGGATGGCAAAGAGATATAGAGGTCCGTTGTGGCCTGAGCCTGACCTTCCCTCTTAATACTGTACGCAGATGAAGTGCTCCCGGGGTGAGGAAACAAAAAGGACTATTCCGCATAGCTACACCACATAGCTGTAATCTTTTCTACTCAGCAAGGCCGATTTTTAAAGCGAGAGATGGTGTACAGAATAAAGTATGCATCGTGTGCTATGTCAAAGAAAGACAGATGCAAACCTATTACCAACAATGTCTTTTAAAGTTAGGAAGTCAGGAGCGGGGATAATATCTGCTGTTCCTGCTTTACAAAAGTGAAAACATGGCAGGCACAGCAGCAAGTCCCAAGGTTCACTAGGTCACTTTCAGTGTCTGTAGCTACTCCATTAATAACTAATAGGTGGAACATTAGGGGGAAATGGTGAGTATGTCTTGAGGGCTTACATTAGCCTGGCATACAGCATCTCCTTATCTTGTGTGTGGGACACGAGAGGGGTGGGGGTGGGGGGGAGACGGGATGCGTTGTCCTCTTTTTGACATTCTTCCTCCATTAACCGCCCTGGGAGGATAATTCGAGTGTTACTAAAAGTGCACAGAAACAGCACAGACGTATGCAGACTGCTGGGCATGAGCACATGTGGAGCCATTTGCAATGAAGGAGTGTAACTGAGTACTCATTGATGTTCCTGCTATAAATACTTGACCTGCTTGAAGTATGACACCTTATAATTCATTATCCAAAAAAATGAAAGTGATTATTGCTCAGTATTGAATCTATACACGAATTACTGAAATAAAAACATTTATGTGCTGCATTAAAAGAGACAGATGAGTAATAAAGTGAATAGATTTAGACTTGAATACATATCTAGACATTTCCTAAAACATTAATGTTCCAAGACTGCAGTAGTATCAGAGGTGAGACTGCTACGTGAGAGCAAAGTAAAAAGGATTAAATCAACACAGCTGCTGGAATTTATGCAACAATAAAAAAAAATGGAAAGCTACAAATGTTTTTTGGTGGAGAATGCACATAATTATAATAACTAATGATGATTCATGAGTTGTTTTTCAGAGATCACTGATGCACACAAATTGTATAGTGACTGGGGAGGGAACCTGCCCTTATACTCAACCAGAGGGCACAGATTTTTGAAACGCACTCCTCGTAGTAAACCAGACATGTATGTACGCACACATACACAGAGAAAGAGAGGGAACCACTCTTCTATATCTCTGGCTAATTTGAGAGTCTTGCTACACAAACATCATTAATCAAGCTGACTAAGATTTGTCACTGGCAAGCTCCCCTACCTGTTTATTATAATTAAATCGATGTACGAGTCATTGCAGGCGTGGACCTGGACCATGGCAGAGGCTCAAAAGAAAAGATGGGCTAAAAAACGAAGAAAGGCAAAAGCTTGGAAATACAGAGAAATATTATACGGGAATAAAATTAAAGCCAGGTGCTGCATGTTCTTTGGTAGAAATTAACAGCCATGCAAGTTAAATATTGCAGATTAGAAACAAGAGGTGTTTGCACTGTACTTTAATAATAACCTCTGCTACATCTTCACACAGAAAGGTTCTATTCAGTGACGTTAAGCTGTTGAGATTATATAATAATGCCCCCCCCCCAACCACCACCACAGTTGCACTGTGCAGCAAAAAACATTTCTTAAAAACCTCACACAAAAGAAAGGAGACATGATTGAAAGGCAATGCCCAAAAGAAAGAAAGAAAAAACCCTCTTCAGTACGTAAGCTACAAAAAAAGCAGACCACACATATTGAGGCAAACACACCCCTGTGTGACTTCTTAATGCCAAGTGAAGTTTATGTTTGAGACTTTCTTTTTCTTACATTGTGTCTTGGGGCCTCTTTGTGACTGTCATGCAATACAATTGTACAGTAGGGGAGAGCGGGGTAAGTTGTCACACTTTTCACACTGACTAACTTTTACTGAGCACCATACATCACAACGTAATAAATGTTTCACCAAATGAAAGAAGGAAGTCTCGGGCACATATGATGTATTCATTACATTTTCATATCTTATTTCATTACGGAGTTGTAGACTGTTGAATGGAGAATGTGCACTTGTGACAATTTGCCCCATCGGCAGGTAAATTGTCACACTAGATTATCTTAAAATAAGAACACAAATACTTAATTGTGATTATTGATTTTAATTGTTAAATTCAAACCAAAACTGGAAATTTGAACAATTATGCCAAGAGAATTTGGAAAAAAACAATTATTTCAATCCAATACACATTTTAATCAAAACATTAAGTAGAAAGAAAACTTTAGTTTGAACTTTAAACTCAAATGTTCTCTGGCTTGCACATAAATCCAAGTTATAAATTTATAAATCCAAGTTATAAATCCAGAGGATAAACATGTTAAGTAAACCTAACATGTTTATCCTCTGAACAAAACAGATGCCCTATTTCTGATTAATCAGAGTCACAATTCTGGCACACATAAATTGCCTGGCCTGAGGTGCAAGCATCATGGGCCCATTTGTTGCATTTTACCCAGGTCTCTTTTGGACGACTGTTTGAAAATGGCTCCACACAGACAAGGCAGAAGCACTCTTCATCATCTGATGATGACTCTTGAATTATTTTTCTTCTTTTAGCTGCGTTGTTCTTCATAGGTCCAGATGTTTTCCCCCCTCGCGTCCCTCTCTTTTGAAACAGCTTTTTGCTAGATTCAGCCTTATTCTTTTCTTTTTCTAGTTGCTGCTTCACTGGCGTGTCGGTTAGAATTGCTGATTTGCGTCGTTTTCTTCCTTTGCTGGATGGTTTTCGGCGGCCAGCTTTTGGATATGGCCGGATGTCCTCTGGAGTTGGTAGTCCGCTGTCAGTAATTGCAGTGCTGGGTAAGGGTGAGCTCGTGATAGAGATGGTGCTGGAGCTTGGCAGTTCAGAGTTGGTGCTGGGGCCTAGCAGTGCAGAGTTGGTGCTGGGGCCTGGCAGTGCAGAGGTAGTGCTGGGGCCTGGCAGGTCAGAGTTGGTGCTGGGGCCTGGCAGTGCAGAGGTAGTGCTGGGGCCTGGCAGGTCAGAGTTGGTGCTAGGGCCTGGCAGTGCAGAGGTAGTGCTGGGGCCTGGCAGTGCAGAGGTAGTGCTGGGGCCTGGCAGGTCAGAGTTGGTGCTGGGGCCTGGCAGGTCAGAGTTGGTGCTGGGGCCTGGCAGGTCAGAGTTGGTGCTGGGGCCTGGCAGTGCAGAGGTAGTGCTGGGGCCTGGCAGTGCAGAGTTGGTGCTGGGGCCTGGCAGGGCAGGGTCCGGAATAGGGCGATCTATGACGTAGGATGGTGCAAACTCGGCTTCCAGAAATACATTTCTGTTGTAAGGTTGAATCCCAGCCACCCTAAAACCAGCCTGAATGTTCAATGGGGTTGCAGCCAGAGGATATGCAATTGCCACAATCCCAGGAATGTCATAAATAGACATTGTCTTCCCAGGGTTGTTCCTCATCCAGGCATCACACGTGCTGTTGATGTGCCTCTTTAGTGGCCCGTAGACAGACCTGTCTAATGGTTGGAGCCGATGTGAGCAGTGGGGTGGGAATGACAGCATGATTATGCCATTTTCTTTGGCATAATTGAGTCCATCAATGGACAGATGAGACTCGTGGTTGTCCAAAAGGAGTAAACAGGGCTTCTCCTTTGAACACTTTGTATGTTCATTGAAATGTTGCAGGAAGTCAACAAAGTGTGTGTCTTTCATCCATCCAGAGGAATTTGCCCCTCCTTTGCTGCCGGGTGGCCCGTTGATCAGGAAATGGTCACGGAAGTGGACACGCGGGAAAATAAAGTATGGAGGTAAACTATTCCCTATGGCTGAGACAGCACAGGCCAGTGTGACAAGGGTTCCCCTTTCAGCAGAGGTCAATGACCCTACTTGTTTGAATCCACGTCTGGCCAACACTTTGTCTGGTTTATGTACAGTGGTGACCCCAGTTTCATCAACATTCCAAATGTCTCCTGGTCCAAACTCATATTTGCATAACACTTTCTCTAAGTTGTCAAAGAAAGCATTGACATTCTCTCTGTTGAAGCTACTTGCCCTGGCAAGGCTAGTTGCTTCTGGCTTTCTCAGTGACAATGTTGTATGCCGCTTTAAAAAGCCTGTAAACCACTCTTTGCTGGCCTTTTCTTTTTCTGCCCACAAAGGCACAAACTTCAGTTTGTGTGCCACAGCAAACTGGTAGGCAAGCTTTCTGACCTCACTTGGTGACAGACCAAAATAAATGTCAGCTGACCTAGTAATATACTCAACAAGCTGCTTTTCCAAATCAGGGGAAAAAATCTTCCTTGGCGTTGTATAACCAACCATTGTTGTTGGCATGGCTGTCTGACTTTCAATTTCTTCTCTGGTAATCTTTTGACAATACCGAGTTAGAGTATGGTAATTTATGTCAAAATCCTTTGCTGTACTTCTGATTGATTTGTTCTGCATCTTTACCTGCCTGACTGCCTTTAACATAATGTCAGGTGGTGTTCTGCCACGCTCTGTCTTTCGTTGATAATTTTGAACCATCTTCCTTAATTCCTGCCTCTCCTTCCTTTCTTCAAAAACCTTATTACAAATACAAATGAATTACAATATCACAATTTTTTGGAGCATTTATTTGTACTGGGGCAAGTTGTCACATTTACAAAGTTAATGAGACAACTTGCCCCAAACTGACATTCATGCTAATTTTGGCTAAATGTCAGGGTTAGCTCAACATAGCACATCAGCTGAAATATCAAAAGACACGTTAATGTCTCCTCTATTTTGTGTAAAATAATAATTTGTAACATCTATACCTAACAAAGTTGTACTGAAGAAAATTTAAAGTGATTTATTTTTCCTTTTAGGTCAAAAAAATAAAAAAGATGTGCTCACCTCAGATTAGAGCAGTCTTGACCACATGTGAACAGGAGGTTGACTATAGAAGAAGAAGTCACACAAAGTGGCTATTTCATTTTTGAGATAGAGCCTCTAGTGTTGGAGTTATGAACAGTGTGACAACTTACCCGTGTGACAACTTACCCCGCTCTCCCCTACATTTGCTTTCCTTAAGAAATCACTGTGTTTTCAGTAAAGTATGAGTGCAGGGAAACTTCCCTTCATACATCGAAGAAAAGGGTAGAACAAGGAGATCGGAGGCTGCGTTAGTGGGCAGGCATGCAGAAAGGCAGATATTTGATTTGTGCCGGATACTCGGGGAGCACACACTATATAAAACAACCGAAGCCACTAAAACTTTTTCTTTACTGATATGGTGACATGGTAATGGTTCATAAAGGGAAAGTAAATTGGGAGGCTGCGGTTTATGACTGTATTGGTTTGGCTGGTGGAAAGCCAGGGGGACAAGAGGGAGAATCATTGTGCACTATGACTCGTATCTGGGCAGCACATATAGATACCAGAGCCGCCATAAAATCTTTCTGTCAGGATGCAAACTCCATCCGGTCATAAAAAAACTATTCTGTCAGGGATTTTGACGACTGGTCTGAATTTTTATTGCAAAAGACAAGGCTATAAGCACAGTCAACATTAGGGAGGACCAAATCTGCATTTGAGTGTAATGGGTCTTGGCCCTTGAGGCACTTCCCTGAATCTGTTCATGGTTTTGACATACAGTCGTGAAAAAGAAGGTTTTCACAGGAGTCTTTGCAGTCCTGTAAAATATGAAGCATATTTTCCAACATTCTTCTTCTATAAGAATGAACACTTTCCCCACCAGAACATTGTGTTAAAGAACTACATTTCAGACTCTACAGGTCTTATTTAGAATGCTAACATGTTAAAGTTTGTGAAGACAATTAGAAAAACCCGTGTTTGGAAGAGTTACCAGAAAAAAAAGCCTCTTCTTTCTAAAGCAGCACAGCTTATGTTTGCAAAGCTGTATCTAAACAAACACAGGCATTCTAGAATGATGAACTTTGGTAAAATGAGACCAGTGTGGAAGTCAAGAGTGAAAACTTTATTTTTCATGGGGCCACATTTAGAACGCTCTGCAGAAGGACCAGCTTACAATATGTCTGCATACCACCTTAATGGACTTGTACCTCGCCCACCACCTCGTATTCTTCTCCTAGCTTAGCATACCTTGCTTTCTTCCCCTTGGTGAGAATTCAATGAACCCAAAGAGAATATTCTACTGAGTTTAGCAGATATTGGAGACAATATCTATAGAATCCAATATGATGCCTGCATTAATGTACATTTTAACCACCTTTAGCAAATCATCCTTCAGACACTTTGCCCTTTTAACTGTGCAAATTTTAAGTATTCTTCTCTGACAAGAATAGATTACATGTGTTGAAACCAGACATACAGCTATATTGGACTGCAGATAACGTGGCCGGGATGACTGCCATTTGAATAGAAGAAAGTAAGAGGTGAAGCCGGCATGGTGAATAAAACATGAGGAGACAGATCGGGCCACGCAGTCCAAAACGAGACAGCTATGTCTTTGTACCAGCATCAACCTCTGACCCTGTGGTCAAAATGGCTGACACATACTCACAAAACATCTGACAGCAGCAGCAAGAAAGTATAAAGAAACTTGTGATGAGATGGGCGCCCGTTTACTTTGCTGTCTAAAGGTCGCAAATGTGCAGCAAAGGCGATGTAGCTTCTGGTATATTGTGTGTGTGCAGTTGTTTGGAAGGTAGAAGCTAAGAAGTGCTCTTACAAACAGACTGCAATTCCACTGTTGTCTTGTCAGATTGTAACTACAGTGCACTGCAAAGTTTACCAGTTTGTTTTTACATATATTTCTACTGATATATGTTCACAGTGACGGCAGCAATTTCTCCTAATTAATGTGGTATTGATTTATTGACGTTAAAATGATAGACACAATACCCCTTAAGGGACTGATTAAAGTGGCACTACCAAATCGATATGCAGGTGAAAGATTAACCAAATACTTGCCGACCACTGCAGAGATACAAGCATCCTACTCAAAACATGTTACGATTTCAGCTTGCAAGTTTACAATCTGTCCTGAAGTACTGGATCTCCTTAAGATAGTTAAAGGGAACTAGCAGGAGAAAATGTTTACTCCTTTCAACTGAATATTGCCAAGTGGTGCTCCATGTGTAGATTGCAAGCTCCAGGCGTTGTACGTTGGCCTTTGGCAGGCTGCTCAGCTGCACCCAGTCCATGATTATAGGGCCAAACTCTGCCATTAAATACCACAGAACCTGACTTGGCGAGCGCTTATAAATCTAACTCTAGAAAGTAGAAAGCATGCCCAGGGCAATGAGAGTTACGGGCTTTACTCATTGCCAGTATTCACACACGTCACAGGTGCTGTATTGGTGTTAATCAGATGCTGCTCCGCAGGGCAGAATGAGTCATGTGCTTTGCGGGTGTTTGAAGAGTTGTTCTTAGGTCAAACTAGGTCACAGGGTAAATGGCTGCGTATTTTATCTTATGGGTATTAGGGCTGAATCCCTTATGTGGCTATATGCTGATAGATTGCTGATGTCAGCTCATTAGTGGTGCTACCTTTGCAAAGTCATCAGTCCATGTAGGTATAGCAGTGCTCAGTGATTTAACAGGGAGCAGAACAGAAGACAATGATGTGAGAAAATGGGGATGAAGTGCTAAGATGTACCTACAACTGTAGCGCATTATCTGCATTGTATTCTTCCGTGTAGCAGGAAATTAAATCATAACTACAGTTTTTTCCCTCTAAATGGGATCGCCCTGTTGTTAGGTATATTGAAGAGACAAGTGAAAATTATATTTAAAAAGTTAACTTAATAAGTGGAAGAAAACAAGACGAGTTGGAATGCTTCTGCTCTAAGGCTTCCATAAATCGTCTGATGAGAATAAAATAACATATGTTCTTGCATTTTCTCTCGCCAGATCTCAATCCAGTTTAACACCTTTAGAAGATTTTGGACTAAGATGCTAGACAGCATCACCATCAAATCACCAGGAATAATTTGTTAGACTTGCAGAATCTGTACCAAAGAGATCTGAAGCAATTCTGGCAGCTTACTGGGGCTCTGTTCTTAAACCTTTAAATAAAAATACGAAGCTTGGGGCTAATTTTACTACTGTAGTAAAAAAGTGCAAAACCACAAAACCAAATAGCTTTAAATAAGCACGAGCTGACCTGGATCAATGCATGTCAATAAAAGGTAGCATGATTTTCTGAGCACAGAGAGAGTTCACTCTCCTATTGACCGGCATTAAATATTGGTTTAAAAAAAGAATGTAAAAAATCACACACACCATATATTTTTTAAACTTAGGTAGATTTAATGGTGATTAATGTTGACATGCTCTTAATACATAAACGCTTTACTCTCATAAAGTTACTCTTTTACTCTTATAAATCCATTACTCTTATACTCTTAGCCGTGAGGAAATGTTTTAATGAGGTGGAACTGCATTCACTTTGAAGCTGTCGTCTGGATGATGTATCACATATGAGTGATAAAATGGCATATACTTCTCAGATGTAATGTGTCTGGGGTTAGTTGAGCAGTTCATGAATAATGATACAATAATGTTAATAAACCTAAAAAAAGCCAGTTCTGTTGCAAGCCAAATGATCTTTCGTATGGAAAGCAACCTGAGAAATGTCACCAATGTGCCACACAGCTGCAGTAGTTAGACTTCTGTGTCACATAAAAGGGAAAATATGCCTCACTTAAATCAAATGCCATCACTTAGAGACACCTGCAGAATGCACTTTGGAAATTTGTGCAGACATAACATTTAGAGACACCTGCAGAATGCAATCTGGAAATGTGTGCAGACATATATAAAAAAATACTCAATCAATACATATAAATCAGAACTAAACTAAATTAGTTTAGTTCAGTTCAAATGATTATCTATTTGGAAGCTGTGCTACATCATAGCTTCCAAATAGATGCACCAATGGAATCAATTTGTAAATCATATGTGAGTTTCAGAAAAGTTGACTTTTGACCTCGAGGTCAAGATCAATGGGGTTTGAACTTGTCTGAGATTTTTAGTAGCTGGACTTGTGTTATGAATCCTGCATTGCCTCATTCTCAAGTTATTGTGTTTACAAGATTTTCAGAAAACTTGACCTCTAACCTTAACCTGGAGGTCGAGGTCACTGAGACAAATATTTGTTGGTCTCTACAGACAATCAGTGATATGGTTTTACCCATCAGACTATACAAACGAAAACTTACAACATGCACATTTCTTTTAATGACTAAAGACAGCTTTTATAAAATTAATGAATACAAACCTTCCATACAAAATATATGATTAAATCAAAGTAGAGGCAAAAAACTAAATTATTTAACCACAAAGTTAAGAAGAAGAAGTTGTAACTATTTATTGTGTATATAACTGCTGTTCAGTGCTTCTCCTGGATTCTCCTTTCTAAGAGATGAAGTTCTGCTCTTTTGTGTGCTCCTGAACAAGGACTGCTGCAATATTTATCACTATAGCTGAAAAGTTGTATCAGCATTAAAGAAATCCAGTAAATAAGATGAAGTAGATAAACTTATCTGGAGCACTGTGAAGATGAAACTTAAAGCCAGACTAGCTCAAAAATGTTATCCGGCCCTAAAAGGTGAGAGTAAAACATCAGAGAAAGAGCCAAGGAGGAGGCTCACTGACCAGAAGCTGGTAATTAAATAAGAATGATTACAAAAAACACAGACATGGCAACCTAAAGAGAACAGAATATGTAGTCACTATGCAACAGGTGAGAATAGGTCAGTGTGGTTATATGGGCTTTTTAATATTAACGTAAAACCCCCATTCAGACCACTTTCACGTATGCATTTGTTATTTCACCCCGAAGAGAGACAGCGAGACAGAAAGAGAGAGACAGAGAGTGTGTTAACCATGATAAGGTTAAGACAATGTTGGTGTTCAGAATGAGGTCTTAAATAAGCAACAGTTCTGCTGTCACTGAGGTCAAGGAGGTGGGAGCTACTGAGAGAAAATTACAGCACACTTTTTTTAAGAGCAGTACAGAGAGGAATGAGAGACAAAACCAAGGAAGCGCATAAGCGACATCTCTCACTGTGTAATGGAAGCCTTACTGCACGCTGCTGCCTGAAGCACCATGGCAACAGGGAGAGCAAAAGATTGAGAAGGGCGGAGGTTCAAGGACTTCTCTTGTTCCAGCAACATTTTAATTACTTTCAGCAACGCTGTTTAAGGAAACAGAGTCATTCTGGACCTTCTGTAACAGCTCGAGCCTTTCCCTCCCTCCCATCTCATATTTGTGAAATTGATGAAACAATTGAAGATGCATAGAGATAAGGAAAGTAGTCAGATAATGAGAGAAGGAGACAGAGACAGCAAGAAGGGAAAGAGGTTGGAAGAAGAAGAAAAAAAGCAGAAGCACAAGAAAGATGAGCATGAGGAGGGAGGTGAAGCAAAATGAACACAGATAGAGATCGACAGTCTGTTTGAAGAAGGTTGGTAAGAGATATGAGGAGAAAGGGGAAAAGGTGATATGAGGAATTTGTAGGGATATGAAAGCTTCAGTATTCTCCTTTAAGATACACACTCATGAAAAGAGGCTAAAAAAAGTCATTATTTTGAGGACACAAGGATGAAGAGTTTTGCTTTACTTTGTAGAGCAGCTACTACAGCTACATGAGCATGTGCACTGTCAATCTTTGCATATATGCGCAGTGTATCCTGCTTGAATATTTTTGTATCGGTTTGAGTCTGTGTGTGAGAATATAGCAACGGAAGTGTATTTTTCTCCTGATGCCATGCCTAACACGATCAGCACTCATTAAGCGCTCTCCAAAGCCTATGCACCTCACAGACAGAAACCTTCTCCAAAAGACAGCCCCCGAACCCAGTAAACACACACGGCTTCCGGCCTGTAAGCCATTTCTTCAGTGTAAACAAACTGGCATCCACTTAAAGCACTGGCAAGGAATTTATACAAAATGTAATCCAAAAAAAAAATAAAAATTGTCACACAGTTCTGCCCGCCCACTTAGAAAAGTAATAAAAATTGAATTTGTTGGAAGTTTGATTTTTCTCCTCATTGTATGAGCCTGGGAAAATTCAAGTATTCAGTATTCATGTTACTACTTTCAGTATGCAGAATAACCTCTGCATTTTAGAAGAATCCCACAATTCTATTTGTAGTTTTATAATGGCACAAGATTATATTGCCCTACCTTTTTTAATTAATCAAATTCTTCTAATCTTGTTTAATACTGTATTAACCATTGCTACAAAAATCAGTCGACTGATGGAAAATCATACATCCTAACCCTTCAGAAAATACTGGTGTACCTTGAAAACCCTGATTCACTTCGGGATACTGCATCTGGATGATGCAACGAAAAATATGACACTTACTCATTGTAAACCTAATCTATGATCATAAAAGATTATATGGGGAAATTGAAGGTGCATAGACAAGCCAGATGATCTGTTGCAACAAGCTAATCCTTTACACCTATGGTTGTTAAAACCGATGCAGTCCTGTAATCTGAGTGTGAGAAGAGGCAACTGTATACAATAGTCGTTGTATGAAACATATTTCTTACTTACCAAAACGGGGACTCATTTAGATCACCAGGGACACACTCGGGGATGAGAGCAGCCTGTAGCTTTTCTTTTGTTGCCTGTAATGAATTATTTCATGCAAACATGTGATTGGGCTGCATTGCTGACAGATAGCAGCCATTGTTATGGAAAAGTCACTCTATGGTCTTCCCTGGCTCTCCTATTAATCTCAGTCAATGGTGCCATTGTGCAAAATTCCCCATTAAACCATACCACCTAGACTACAATGGCTGTGATGGTGGTGCACCTTGCAGACAGTCACGAAGAAGGAAAGATGACAAAATGTCTTTCTAACCTGTGCATTTCAAAATGTGTTGAACGTATGAAAAGATGGCTGTGGATTTAAAAATTCATTTGTAATTGTGAATGGTAAATGGCCTGTATTTGCATAGCGCTTTACTTAGTCCCTAAGGACCCCAAAGCGCTTTACACTACATTCAGTCATTCACACATTCACACACTGGTGATGGCAAGCTACATTGTAGCCACAGCCGCCCTGACCACCACCAGTAGGCAACGGGTGAAGTATCTTGCCCAAGGACACAATTGTGGGGTAATACTTGTCTGCAAGTAGGCTGTAAGGTAACTAATGCCATTTCCCCAATGAGAGTCAAGCTGTCTGACCTGCTTTTAGTGCAGCATTTAACTTAAAACTGTAGGGAAATTGTTCACAGGTGAAGTAGCAAAATTATAAACTCGTTTATGATTACTTTTTTTATTAAGCCCATTAGGCACTTGAAAACTCAAGATGGCTGTTGAGAAGAACGAGACAATATATAGGATTTTCAGATTAAATAACTAGACCTGCCTTTTTGAATGATTTGGCAGTAAAATCATACAAGTTGACCTGACTGTAGAAGTCTGAAATCACTCTGAAATTATTATGGGCTGTGTTAGTATATCCATCCATCCACTTCCGCTTATCCTTTTCAGGGTCGCGGGGGGCGCTGGAGCCTATCCCAGCTGTCATAGGGCGAGAGGCGGGGTACACCCTGGACAGGTCGCCAGTCTGTCGCAGGGCCAACACACAGGGACAGACAACCATTCGCACTCACATTCACTCGCACATTCACACCTAGTGGCAATTTGGATCATCCAATTAACCTATCCCCACAAGCTGCATGTCTTTGGACAGTGGGAGGAAGCCGGAGTACCCGGAGGGAACCCACGCAAACACGGGGAGAACATGCAAACTCCACACAGAAAGACCCCGGCCTGATGGTGGAATTGAACTCAGGACCTTCTTGCTGTGAGGCTGCTGTGTTAGTATAAAAAAATATATATATATATATTTTTTTATATTATATTATATATATATATATATATATATATTTTTTTTTTTTTTTTTTTGTGTTAGTATAAAAAAATAATATTTGTTTCAGTATTATTTTTCAGTCACACCTCCCCATACATTCCTCCGTGGTTAACCAGATTTAACCTATAGCTGAAACCTGAAAACAGCACCTTTGGCTGCTGGTGTGATGGTAAATTGTTATCTGTCACTCTGTTGTTAGAAATAAATAATACATAATAATAATGATTAAGAAAAATGATGACAGGATGTACAAATTAGAGAACTTAGCGAATGGTAAAGTGTACATCTAATACATGAAATGCACAATTTTGGCACTTGTGTCCACTTTTGAAAGATTGTTTCAGTAATCTGCTGAGCTATGTGTTAAACCAGCGGTCCCCAACCCCCGGGCCTCGGACCGGTACCGGTCCGTGAGTCGTTTGGTACCGGGCCGCGAGAGTTGAGGCTCAGGTTTTCAGGGTTTTTATCGGTTTTCAGCGTTATTTTGTTATCGTTTTTATCGTTAACTCGGTTTTCCTGGGTCTTTTCACGTGTGTTATGAATAAATCTTTTTTTTCGGTACTGGTACTAGTTTTATTTTGTTGTATTTATCCGCGACACCTTAAAGGCCGGTCCTTGAAAATATTGTC
Source organism: Perissodus microlepis (assembly GCF_051167445.1). NCBI lineage: Eukaryota > Metazoa > Chordata > Actinopteri > Cichliformes > Cichlidae > Perissodus > Perissodus microlepis. Next base: position 12,756,829 of record NC_140477.1, read on the forward strand.
GGGCATAAACCGGTCCGTGGCGCAAAAAAGGTTGGGGACCGCTGTGTTAAACAACATCAGCCTGTGACCCTGGATTAAGATATGGAATGGATCCAAAAAAAAGGAGATGATGACAGGCTGACAAGGGGGAAAAGCGAGACAAAAGAAGTCTCGTTATCTGCAGTCTAAGGTTGTAGTCCAACGCTGCCTCACTGTGTGACAAAAAGTCTTCTCTTAGCTCTCCTGGTTTCATTTTCCTAGACTCGCCTCATCTCCCATTCTTGTCCTCATTCTCTCCTTCCCCGTCTGTCAATTTGTGAAAGCCCCACATCATTACTGTCAAAAATCACACCGCAGTGCCACTAGAACAGCTACATGCACTATATCACATATACAGGGACACAGTCGTACTTACCGCCCACTCACGTGTTGAAAGAGAGTGACTTTTTCCTCTGACACTCAGAAGCAAGCTTCTCCCAAGGGAATCCTGAGTCAGACAGACAAGCAGCATGAACTCAGAAGAGCTGAAGTCTTTGATTTTCCTGTCAGACACTTTTAGCCCCACGGTCCCCATAAAACACTGTTTGTCTCCGTCTTCATCTGATTGTGTCATTGTCTCCACACTGTTTGGTGTGTCTATGTGCTCGTAGCCGTGTCTGTGCTCAATAGTACTGCTGATACAACCACGGTCACAATGTGAACATTATGTGCCACTACTATACCAAACTCCCATACAAACTTGCTGACCTTTGGCTTGCTTCACAGACATTTGTTTAAAAGGCCATAACACAATCAGTTTAAATCGGTAAAGAGGTAAGTGATTGTGAAGGAGGGACAAAAAAGAACAATCTAGATCATTTAACTGCAGGGTTCGATGAGAAGCTAAAAGCCAAAGCCTCTCAGAGTCAGAGAGGCAGGTGATTAAACCCTGTCTTCAAATCTCACACCTCCTTTTCAAGCCACAGGAAGCCGCTGGAGAGCTCTGATTACCATCAATGACACTCCACCCCATCCATCTGATCCCCTTAAGAGTCTGTTAAACCCAAATGGGCTCCCTTTTTAAAAAATTGTGTCAAGTAAATAATAGATCTTTTATCTATAGGTTGGGAACTGGATAAACATAAAAGCGAGCTTATCAAATCCTAAAGGTGAACAGTTAAAAGGCGCTCTAATCAGATCTGGCACTGCTTCCTCTCATATACCTCTTGATAAGTGATGACGCCTCAAAGGAGGTTGTAGGTTTCGACTTGAAATGGAAGCACTAACTGCATGACGCCAGTGAGAGCAAAGCAGAATGTCTAGAGAAGCAGAGGTTACTGGCATTTTACATTTCAGCCCGGTCAATGTTGCCGCTTTGCACTTCATTGGCTGTCAAAAATGAAGCGTGAAAATAAGGTGGAACCCAGCTTGTTGTTACAACTATGGAAAAATTCAGACATGGCATAATTTATAAGTTCAGTGGGAGTTTTACTGTAACTTAGTGCAGCATATTGTTCAGCGACATCAAAGAATTAAGTTAAAATATTGGTGTATTGAAATTAATGTTCACTACTTACTTGCAATACTGCTCCAACTGTAACTCTGAATGAGTACTACTGTACACCACGGTAATACTTTCTGCTAAGCTTTTTTGAACAGAAAGCCTTCCTGAAGTTTTTCTTTGGAGACTGGCTGCTTTTTTGTTCATTTTTAGTTCAGTGTTTGTACCTACAATTTACAGAGGACAACTATTTTATTTGTTAAGCCACTAAACATTGACCTACAGCATGAATCATGCAAACATGAAAAAGTGAACCTAACTCCAGGGACGAACAAGTGTTGTGTCTAACCATAACAGAAAACAGAAGAGAGCTAACTTTAAAATATATCTTTAGAAACTTTACTATTAGCCTGTTTCAAAACCACATAGTTTCTTTAGTTGAAGAAAATATAAGAAATATAAGAAAAATGGCAAATATAACACAATTTGACAGGCATAAAATAGTCTTTTTGCACCAACAGGGTGATTTACAGTGTTGATTTGAAAAAAGGAGGAAACTGGACAAGTGAAGGACAAAAGACCTGGCAGGCCTAAAAACTACTTATGACAGAAAAGTTGAACAGTATCTGAAAGCCAATATCTGAAATGAGGGAAAAAAATCAACCAAAGGCCTCTAAGAGAGGCATGTGGCCTTTCAGTTTATATATCTACTGCTTAGCAAAGCCCCAGAAATGATGACTGAGCTGGGCAGATTATATTGTTGATGAATCCAGTACAAGTTGAACAATGTTTACTTTGACTGAAATTATTGAAATACAAAAAGAGAGAGAGAACAGTGGAACTAGATAAAAATAAGACTGATACAATAAAACTCTATACTCACCTTTTTCCAGCATAAGTAAAGACGTGGAATCCGATAAATGTAGCGCTTTGTACTCAGTGTTGGGGAGTAATGGAATACATGGACCGGCGTTATGTATTTAAAATACAAAATATGAGTAACTGTATTCCGTTACAGTTTAAAAAGGTGGTATTCAGAATACAGTTACTTTGTTGAAATAAATGGATTACACGGCGGTCTTTTCCTGTTTCATATGTTAGGCTATGCCCTCTCTGTTTTTGGTAATTCCACACTGGTGGAAACCCAAACAAAATACGCATTAAAAGGCTCTAATGCCTGGGTCTCAATCTCGCGGCCCATGTCAGCTCTACTTGCAGCCTGCATAATGACGTGACGAAATATATATTTTTTATTATTGTTCAAAAGATTATTTAATATGAAGGCAATAGTACGGAGCCCCGCAGGGGACATGGGAGAAAAAAAATTAAGACGGACTTTTGCGAGATCTCGCAAAAGTTGAATTCCAACAATGACGGCAGCTACTTAGTTGTAATATTACTCTTTCTGGGTCACAAAATACACTTTTAAGATATTTTGAGGCGTGAATGTAGTTGTGTAAACGTCAGATATCTGCTCGGTTTACAAGACATCACATATTTGCAAAAGTGCTCCGACGTTTTCGGAGATGTATGAAACTTTTGCGAGATCTCGCAGAACTTTTGCAAGATCCCGAGTTAGTTTTGTCCGTCTTAATTTTTTTTTCTCCCATGTCCCCTGCGGGGCTCCGTACAATAGGCAGAGTGTTACCGGCATAGCCCTAAAGAATGCAGCCTCATGGGCAGTGTAGCCCAGTTGTAAGTAAGTAAGTGTTTTACTCCGAAACAATAAGTTCCGTTGGAGCAGCCTTTCAACGCCTCTCTCGGTCTCTCGCTAGCAAAGTTCACCCAGACAACAAAGTAAAGCTAGTTTTCGGCTACGAGCCCAAAACGGAACCCGACATATTAGCCAGAGGTCCCTTTACTACAGTTCGGAGCCGCGGACCTGTTTTATATACGCACGGAATAGTTTTCTATACGAGATTGCTGCAAAAATTGCAGCCTCGGCTAATGCCCACCCTACTGTTACTCATTTTATATTAAGATTTAAAAATCCAGTTGGTATTGGTATGGTGAGTATTCTTCAGTAATAGTAATAAATCACACAGCAATAGTACATTCATGTAGTTGTAAAAAGCATGATAATATATTAAGTAATCCAAAGTATTTAGAATATGTTACTTTCATTGAGTAACGTAACGGAATAAATTACAAAATACATTTTGAGGCATGTATTCTGTAAACTGTAGTGGGATACATTTTAAAAGTAACCTTCCCAACACTGTTTGTACTGATATCATGCTCAAAGTAAAGGTTTTCCTTTGTCTCTGTACTTTGCAACGATTTTGGTGAAGACAAAACTTCAATGTGTACAATTATGCAGAAATACACACACAAATATAATACTGGTTCTGGTAAAGGAAAAATCACTTTTGTCAAGCACACACACACAAAAGCAGAGCCATGTTTGCACCAGTGCAGAGGATGACGACATTCACAAACACCTGCTGCAGTGATGTGCGGCCCCTCGGGCTCTGGCTGTAAGTGTCAGGAGCATCTACACAGGCTATAACTCTACCTCACCGATAGCAAGCCTGGGATTGTCTCCACTACTGTTGACCTCCCCTCCTTCCGCTTTTTTCCCCACTGGCATCACCTCCTCGACATCTTTTCCCACTGAAGTCGTAAACTGCTCCAGTAGCATCACGAAAAGCAACTAGGCTGACACATGAGGACTTACACACATGATCAAAAGTTCTCTACTTCAAACATCTGAGTGCATGAAGAATACCGCCAAAGAGGAACAAACAAACAGCAGAAAATATTGTTGATGATTTATTTGTATCACCCTAACAGTAAAGGAAGAGCTGAGATTTGTTGGGGCAAATATTATTGGGGTTGGTTGCTGTACCAGCAAGCCTAGTTATTAGTGTTTTAAAATCAAAGCCTGTAGAGATAGGGTAGAGAGATGGGAATTGAAAGCAGGAAGAAGGGATGCAGACACGCTGACAAATGAAAGTGAGGGAGAAGCTCATTAAGCTACTGCGGTTGAGGGAATAGCCAATAAAAACCAAAAGGATGATCATAAGAGAGTAAAGCGAAAGAAAGGGAAAAATATATGAGAATGGAGGCTAAGAAGGAAAAAAAAGAGATAAGTCAGGGAGGATGAGAATAGGGGAAGAAGGGAATTGGGGGATCGTTTGAAATGTAGAAAGCCAGTTACAGCCCACTTATTGCAATCTTTTTTCCTTCCACATAAACCTGTCTTGATGTCAGAATACTACAGAGTGCAAAATAAGTAATTTCCCCTGCTCATGCTCATTTGAATGAAGCATCTAGATGTTGGGGTTTTTTTTATTTTATTTTATCAGGCTTCATTCACAATAGCATCAGCAGTATTTTCCCTCCCATTCTTAAACACTCTGTGCCAGTAGGACTCTCAGAGGGCAGCTGACATGTGTCACTTCAGTGTGAGACTAACAGGTAACACTTTGACAATTCCTTTTGCCTTGGTGCCAGTGAACAATAAACAAATGAATGCTGAGTTAAACACAACTCAGCATCTGTTCATCAGCAGCCACACAGTTCAGCCAGAGTGACGTTTAAAAGAAGGATTCTGGGTTAATTCAACCTGGTATGTTCTCCATAAAAACTGTCTATTGTGGCTCAAAATGATTCACACAGTGCTGGGGCAGCCTGCTGGGAAGTCTAATCACCAGAATATACGTCCACATACAATGATTTGTTTTTGTGTGGGAGGTTGTTGGTAGCTTGCTCCTTACAAGTATTCATACTGGAGTGTTTGGTTGGCAACAAAACAGATCAAAGGGTTTATGTGTGGAAGTATGCAGACTGCAAAAAACAAACAAAAATAAACAAACAAACAAACTATAAAAGCCAAGTATTTCCTGTAATTGCTAGCTATCCTAATGAGTAGCGCTAGCTAGCTCCGAGAAATTGATGCAAGGGAGCTCCTAAAGTTTCATTAATACTGCATAGTAGTACATCTTGTAACAGCTTTAGCTTACCATATGGAAAGTGCTGAGCATGATCTACGGGAAGCCAGTGTTTATTTGCAGATTTATTAGCCGTAGTTCCACAGCTGGGTTTAATCTCATCCATGATTAATGAAAAACAGTAATACAGAATTCCATTTTAAGATGAAGATCCATTAAAGTACAGAGAGATTAGATAAATTTGAGAGACAAGCATCAGAATGGATGGATAATGATGTATTAATGCATTAAGATCTAAGTTTTAGAAAGAAAAAAAGAATCTGAAGGTGAATCTGAGGAACACACTCAGCCTAACTTTCTTAGGGATACTTCTTCTACTACTCATTTATGCAAATATCTAATCAGCCAGTCACATGGCAGCAACTCTGTGCATTTTGGCATGCAGATATGGTCAAAACACAAAAGCATCGAAATAGAGAGGAAAGGGGATTTAAGTGACTTTGAATGTGACATGCTTATTGGTTTCAGATGAGCTGGTCTGAGTACTTCAGAAGTGTACGTGGCAGTAATGCTTTATTTATGTCAGAGGTCAGAAGAGACCTCTGTTCTATCATTCCAGCTGATAGAACAGCAGCAGTAACTCAAATAACCATTCATTACAACCAAGGCATGCAGAAGAGCATCTCTGAACACCCAGCACATCAAACCTCGAAGCAGACAAGCTACAGCAGTAGAACATCACTCTGGGTCTAATTGCATATTAAGGCTACAGTTCATATGGTCTCACTGAAACTGGACATAAGTGTAGTGGTTTACACATTCACTTGTGTAAACCTCAAGCAAAAGATTGCTGGTTTGATTCTAGCCAGAGACACAAAATTCATTCAGGTTTGCATCACCTTCCGCTGACTCACCAGAAGTGGACAATAGGAGATTGGAAAAATGTTGTCTGTACTGATGAGTCCCAATTTCTGCTGTGACACTCAATCGATAGAGTCAGAATTTGCTGTTAAGAACACTAAAGATCCATCCTGTTTTGTATCAGTGGTTCAGACTGATGGAGGTTGTGTAAGGAAAGTGGGATATTTCTCTTTGCACACTTTAAACCAAAACTTTATACCCTTCCTGAGAAATTATGTCCACTGTGTCAATTCCTTTATGGCCTCCACAACAGAGCACCTTTGGGATGTGGTGGAATGGGAGATATTGACTCCATATTGACTATCATGTCAATATGGACCAGAATGTTAGCATCACCTTGTTGAATCCTTGCAGAAACAAGGCCGTCCTGAAGGCAAGAGGCACTCCAGCCCAGCACAAGCAACTTGAAACTTAAAAAAAATGGACAACGAGTGCATAGATGGAAAAATTTAAATGAAAGATTTACTCAGTTGGAGTTTGTGTATAGTTTTGCTTTTTGACCTCGTACTGGAAGCTGCAGGCCTTGGTCAAGGACAGAAGTGTGTCTTGAGACATTGCTTTCTTAATCATCCCACTGCATGTTGCCCTGAGAGACTCGTTACTTTCCGCTTTCTGAACAGTCTGACAGTAGCCCATTAACAATTAAGAAACACAGCTCACAGCCCTTCAAATGGCATAGAAAGACAAACTAAACCTGCAATATGCACAGTACTGCAGGTATTAATTTGGTATCAGATTTTCAAGTTAATGGATACCACTTTTACCACTAAACACTGAACTGAAGAGACTGAAATAGGTTTTGAGTTTTGATACTTTTTACAATATGTCATTCATACCTCTATTTATGGATAAATTAACATATTGGTGTTGTCTTACTGATTTGCCTTATATATATATATATATATATATATATATATATATATATATATATATATATATATATATATATATATATATATACATATTGCATATTTGTTTACATAGCACACTGCAGTACCCTCCACATGTTTTACTCTTGCTGCGCTGTAGTTTTCATTGGCCAGTGAATCACCATGAAAAATATATGTATGCAATTATGAGAGATTAAATGATTAAATCTTTAACAACCTGAATCCCATAACATTTGAAATATTGCACACAGCAGTTTGACCTGTGTCCTTCCCTGTCCAATATGTTTATCTGTGATACTTGAGTGCCTTGAACACCTTTAGGGTTTTTTACTGTATAATTAAGCTGCCAACAAATATTAAAGTGACAAATTCGTTACTTGATTTAGGGGCAGAATAAAAAAAAGCATTCAAATACAGCATACCCAAGGGTGAAATGTTGTATTCATTTTTTATGGTAAGATAGAAAGTGTATTTTTTTCCCATTCAAACAGTGTCTGTGAAGGTTCTCAGTCATCCAGGTCATCGTAGTCTAAGGAGCTTGGAAAGAAAAGCATCTGGACTTCTTTAAGTTGCTTAAAGACGTTTCACCTCTCATCCGATGGGAGTGTCCCAAGACGGACATGGACCCCCTAATAATCCTCTTCTTAATCACACATCCTGGGCTTTTTGACCTCAGGAAATCACATGATAGGGTGGGGCTAGGTTCCACAGTGAGTTCACCCAAAACCTTGGCTGATTGTTGACCTACACCCGTTTTCACACCTTGGCTTGTGTGATTAGGTAGAGCAGGGGTAGGCAACTCCAGGCCTCGAGTACCGGTGTCCTGCAGGTTTTAGATCGCACCCTGGGTTAACACATCTGAATCAAATGATTAGTTCATTACCAGACCTCTGGAGAACTTCAAGAAATGCTGAGGAGTCATTTAGCCCTTTAAATCAGCTGTGATGGATCATGGACACATCTAAAACCTCCAGGACACCAGCACTCGAGGCCTGGAGTTGCCTACCCCTGAGGTAGAGGATCATTAGGGAGTCCATATCCCTCTCGGGCGGACACTCCCATAGGGCTTAAATCTGTGACTCTCCACCATTTGACCCTAGAACTGAAGAAGCTTCTCGGATGAGAGTGTGAAACGTGTTCAAGCAACTTAAAGAAGTCCAGACGCTTTTCTTTCCAAGCTCCTAAGACCATTCAAACAGTATCTAAAACCCTAAACCGTTTACCTTTTTTCTTAAGCTCACTGACTTTTCTGGGGGTTGATAGCAGTTTCAAATTTGAAAAATAAAATAAAATTCTGTTATTAAAGCCAGTTTCCTCCAGCTGAGGGTTCTTGCAAAGATTAAGAATGTTCTCTCTCGTCTGCCAACTTTGAGAAAGTAATTCATGCCTTATTTTATCCAGACTTTATTATTGCAATACGCTTTATTTTGGAATCAGCCAGGCTCTGTTTTCTCATCTGCGACTTCGGCACAGGTAGACAATATTTCCTCTGTTTTGGCTTCTTTACAGAGGCTTCCAGTACGTTTTAGAATTGATTTTACTATTTTATTTTTAATTTTTAAGTTTCTAGAATTTTAACTATGCATATTCCTAATGCATCTTTTAAGTCAGCTGACCAGGTGCTTCTGGTTGTTCCGAGAAGCAGACTAAAGCACAGAGAAGACCGGGCCTTTGCCTCCTACACTCAACATCTTTAAAGCCCGTTTGAAGACAGATCTTTACTCCCTAGCGTTTGAAAGTGACTGAGTTTTGACATTGTTCTTTTCTTTGTGTTTCTCGTCTGTCTTCTATTTTTCTGTATTTTCCTGCTCTGTTTTATTCCATATAGCATTTTTTCAGCCCATGTTGTTTTTAAATTGGCTTGGAAATAAAATGACTTGACTTTTCAATATTCACACAACTGCTTTCAGAAGTTGTGTGATTGCGATTTTCTGATCCTCAGATATTTGTATGAATGAGTAGTTGAAAAGGTATCACTAACAAAAATCCCTTTCTTTGAACAATACTTAACGCACCGAAAATCTGAGAGTCCAGATTGATTTGATGCAATATTTGACCGACCACGAGGCTGTAAGTTCTTAAAAGAAAAGATTTCCTCCTGTATTTTTATGCAATCTGTTATGTGTTAAAGCTTTGTTCTGCTTGTGAGTCCTCCAAGTACAAAGCACTCATTCAGCCACACATATTCTAATATTTTCAGAATGCTGTGAATGCCTGCCAAAGACCTCAAATAGACAACACAGAGGCAGGATAAAACCTGTTAACCTATGTTTATATGTGATTTGTGCTTTGATTGAATCACCTATCATTTGCAATTCCAGCATCGCAGCAGTTTCTCTCCAAAGCAATGACCTCCTAGTTTATTGCTGTGAGAGCCATTTTTTGGATCCCTGAGACATCTGTTATGTTAAAAAAAAACCAACAATATCTAAAGCTGCAGTTGCCATTGATCGGTTTAACAGTGCTATTTGCTAACAGTCAGAGTTTGAATTGTTTACATCTCACAAAATGGAAAACAATAACACAAAACTAATTTTATTTTATGCCATAAAACTGGTATATGATGAAATCATCAGACTTTGCAATGAACCGTGAAGCACTCAAGGCAGTAGATTATTTAACCAAATGTTTCATCTGCTCTAAGCATGTTATGATATAGAAATTGTTACCATCGTGGATCATAAACAAATAAATACGCCAGCAACTGACAAATTATTATTATTATTATTATTATTATTATTATTATTATTATTATTATTATTATTAATTCTTGAGAATAAAAATCTCTTCTGCAACAGTGCCCTGGCCAAGAAGGACAGCAGTACGAAAAGTTACATAAATTAATAGCACATACACATACAAATCCGTACACCAGTAAAGTGCAGCCAAAGAGTGAAAGATAAAACACAGAAACGATCAAGATCTATAAACTTCAATATCAATAAAGAATGCATACCTTGGTAAAAGTACTTCTCTAATGCCAGAAGCAAAGGAATAATATTCAGGCAAAACATTTGCAGCCTGAATTAACTAAACTCAAATTATTTAAAATTGCCTTAAATTCTTTAAGTGAGACCAGGTGATTCCAGGAGGAAGGAGCTGCAAATTGAAATGCTCTTTTTCCAAATTCAGTATGAAGCTTTGAAACAGATAGAAGGAATACTTCTTGGAGCCACAGACAATAACTTCCCACACTTTTTTGATTAATGTAAATCTGTAAATAAGATGGGAGCAACGCAAGAATAGCCTTATACAAATACTCTGAACGGTATAGTACACAATATGTGATGACATATACAACTCTATTTTAGGGCTTTTCCGCTAAATACTGGAAGACACGAATTAATATAAAAGTCGTAACTGCCTTCAACTCTGTCATGGTTGGGATGTTGTATAAAAAGAGTTTTAAAACCCACAGTTCACAAAAAGTGTCAGCATTCCATTTTAGATTATTCAACCGAATCCACGGCTCTCTCTGTTTCTGCCTTACTCTACCAGTCTCACTATCTCCTCTTTCCATTATGAAAATTCCCTCTTTGATCTTGAACCCTGAAAGGTAGCATTATCTGGAAACAACAGAGAAAGCAGATGATCAGAGACAAAGACCTCAGGATGAGAATTTAACCCCAAAATGGGGAGCTGTGTAAAATATAAATGAAAACACCATGAAATGAGACATGACTCATTTAACTCACAAAATTATTTGAAATCGCAGTAAAACACTGAGCTTATTTAGGACTGACTATGCAAGGAGCTGGTGGGGACAGTAGTAGTAGTATTGCCTGTTACCATTCAGGGAAAGCCTTTAGAAAGCATCTCCAGGACAGACCCTTAATGCTCAACAGCTACAGAGATGTGAGTTAGATTAAGAACCGTCTCCTTGAAATCCTGTGGAAAATAACACTGGATGGAGATTTCAGGTCACAACCAAGTGTCCTCAGTGTTAACCAGACCCAGGGTGCAGGCTGTGCGAAGATGCTATTCAAGACAGTCCAGCATACAATCTAGGAGGCACAACCAAAGGACGAGTGTAATGCACAGAAAGATAGGTGCTTTACTTGATTTAGAAGTAGCACAGTTTCAATGGGATTCACCTCTGAAAGTGGTTGAGAACAACAAAGCCAAGATCATTTGGGATTTCAAGTTCCAACCAGACGCAGTGATGGTTAATAGTGAGCAGAAAATGGCAGTAATCATACTCTAGATGGTAAAATCCCAGATGAGAGTAACATCAGAAAGAAAGAACACAAGAAAATTGAGAAGTAACAGTCACAAGCAACAATCCTGCCCTTACTGGTAGGGTATGTACATTTTCATCTTTTATTTTTCTGCACTTTTCTGATATTATATTTTCTGTTTGTTGTTATACTTCAATATTATGTTACTATTCATAATTGGGGAGTACTCTTTGATATTTGAACCAAAGGCTACTATCCATTGATGCACTCAAAATCTAACTGAAATGACTCCAACTGAAACTGAACTGACACAGAGACAGAGCAAAGACAGAAACTAAAGGCTAAGGATTTTTCAAAGTAAAGGACGGCGAGATTGCCCTTGCAGTGGGTCCACCATATCAATTTGATTAAAGTGTGAAAGGACACTTAAGATCTCAATTGCCAGCACATTAGTAGTCTACTCAGCCCCCTGCCTTGAAATCCACTGGCTAATGTTTGAGGTAGTGGTGGATTATTTGATTTCACTTAGATATGTCTCTGCATGTGAAATCAAATAGCGATTAGATAATGTGTGTGCTAAATATGAAAGGGCCTGCTTCATTTGGAAGACTGATTAGCATTTCAAAAGTTTTTTTTTTCCCAAGCCAGAAACACAACAGTCAGTTCTGCAATATATGTAAAAGAATTAAAATGTCAGGACCTATTAGATGACAAAAATTACTATATTTCTTCTCCGGCATTGATGTAGATTAAACATCAAAAGGGGTTGAGCAGATTCTCTATTAGACCTAGCTTAGAAGAGTCTCTTCTCTTCTAAGCTGAGCATAAAGTAGGTCTGAAGAGAAGAGAAGAGAAGAGGTGGGCATCAAAAGATCTTTTCTAAAGTTTATTTCTTTTATGCTTTGCTGTTCCATATATCGAAAGTTATTGTGCAAATTTCCATTACGTCTGTTTTTTCAGACCATAATAATCCTTTTTGGGGGATAATTGCATGCCAGTGTGATTTTGGAGGCGCAAAGATGTAGAGAAAAGACTAAAACATTGTTTACCAAGATAGCTATTGCAGAAATTCAAAGCTAAAAAAAAAATAATTTGTAGCTAAAATTTACCCAGATTTTATATACATTATTTGGACCATATAAAACATACAGTCAACTCGGAGCCATGAAAACCTAAGTACACTTATACTGCTTCCATAGGACTTAAAAGAGTAGGTAGCAGGCATGTGCTGCTAATCAAATACACTTGATTAATCGATCACCTGCAATTTTCAGCGCCTCTATAAAATTAGACATCTTGGCAGTTTGCTGGTCTGGAGCATTCAGGTGTGTATTAACGCAATGTCACAATTTTCCCTTGAGTGGATGTCCCAGCAAATTCCAATGAGGGTCAGACCCTACAATGCTCAGAGAACTTGCAAAAAACTGAAGAGGTGCATTTCTACACGGCATGTTAAGTGCTAAATTTCATGACAGTGCAATTAGAAAAAGACTAAACAACAATGGATTATCTCTTCGCCTTGGACATACGAGAATGTGGAGATATATGGCCACAATCCATAGCGCCACATTTGGTAAAAACCAGATACAGCATATCAGTACAGATACCTCAAACCAACTGACAAGCATGGTGATGGAGGGGTCTTGATTTGGGCTTGTTTTGCAGCCACAGGACCTGGGCTGTAGCAGACATGGTATTCAGAGATCATGATCGAAGTATTCTAGAGTCAAATACCTGACAACTGAAACTTGACCAACATTGGATCATGCAATAGCCAACGATCCAGAGAACAGCAACAAATCTACAACAGAATGGCTGAGAATGAAAAGAATCAATCGCCTCAACCAAATTGAAAGACTGTGGCTTGACATTAAAAGAGCTGTACATAAATGAATGTCCACAAACCTCAATGATCCGAGGCAACATTGTAAAGAAAAGGGAGTCCATAACAATGTGTAAAACTGATAAACAGTCACACAGAAGACGATTACTTCAAGGTATTGCTGCTAATGGTGGTCTACAAGCTACTGACTCATGAGGCGTGTTCAGTTTTCCCTGGACTGCATAAAATCCTGCAAAAACTCTGTTTTTCACATGACAGTATTTCTATTTTTTGAGACAGGAGTGAGTCAGTTCACATTCTAAAACACAAATCAGGGCAAAACTTCTCTTCTCTCTGTCTCAGTGTGTTTTATTATGTATACAGACAAAATCATCAGCTCCACACTTTTGAGTTTCATACCACTGTGCATCTACATTTTGTAAGTCATTCATCCATGAAGACTCACCCGGCAGTCAAAAACCTCATTAAACTCCTACCTCTTTGACGTGAATAAGGGACTGTCTAAAGTCAGAGAAGAGGCAATTGGATTTGATCTGTCACTTTACCATAAATGTGTTCATTCAAGGCCCGTGGATTGCTTCAGCTGTGGCGCTCATCACATTCAATTCTTTAGCCCTGGATCCAATTTTCAGAAAACTTATTGGGGAACCAAAATAGCAACGGAGCCCTTTTTTTTTTTTTTTTTTTGCTGATCTCCTGGTTAGAAGGTAAGACAGTCCCTTGATAGAGTGCTATATTCTGTATGTGCATGTAGGCTTTAAACATGCACACAAACACACCTTGTGCAACTTTTGAGGTAGTGAAAAAAAATATGCAACAGTTCCTGAAGTAGTTTCAGAGGATTTTTGCATATCTAATATTGGTTTCCTGCTATTTCAAATGCAAACCTCATAGTCTCATAGTGAGACTAATTCAGTCCTAACATAGCAGCATATCCAGCCAACAAAGATGACTCAGATCACCAAGGGAACAGAGACGATTCCTTTTATGCTATTTCTTATTTTTTCTCTCATCTTTTCTCAGTCTGTCTCTTCACCTCTCTGACTGACTGTCTCTGACGGGCTTTTTCTTATCCTCACCTCCATTTCCCCCTCTTTTCTTTATCCCAGCCCCCTTTTCCAGCCCTCAGAAAACCCCCATCTTCTCTCTGTCTCAAGTCATCAAGCTCAAATTCTTTCTCCTCATCAAGGGAAACTGATTGAAATCCTAGGGATAGGATGCAAACCGATGCTTAAGGGACAAGGAAAACACGCAGATTCCTACATGCACCCATGCGTAAACAGAGAGCCACACATACAGTATACACACAGGCACTTGTGCTAATATGCCGAAGGTTTGCCTGGGGCGATGGTGAAATCAGTCTCTGCATTTACAGCTTAGTTTTTATTTGTTTGTGAGGTAGGCTAAACTGTTTGTGTTTAGAAAGCTGAATCTGTCATCACCTTAACTATTCCTGCAGCAGCCACCACAGAGAGGTAGGACTATGAGCACAGGAGGGCAAAGGTGTTTAAAAGAAGCATATATTGACATATGCAGTAAAGCTGCATCACTGGTAGTCGTTTACCAAGATAGAACACACAAACATAAACACAAAAAAAGAGATTAAAGGGATGAATACACAATTTGAAGGCGGAAGAGTATGAAGTAATTTGACTGAAATGTCCCCACAGGATAAAAGAAGGCGTAAAGTGGGTTTGTAGTTTGTATGTTTATGTTTTTATCTGTTTGTGCACATTTGGGATCTGCATTACTCCATGTGAGTGTGTGAGTGCATGCACTTGCTTTTGCTTGTGTGTGTCCGCACATATGTGGGTGTGTGGCTGGCTAGTGGTTATGTAAGGCACTAATTGTCATGCAGTGTGCAGGGTGCAGACACTAACCACAGACATGAAGCTTTCTGCAAGCCCACAGCGATGAATTTTAAACTAATTCTAAATAATGTAAGTGCAGATCCAAGGGAGATCATCAAAACAATTTCTGCCTGCTTATATCTGCTAATTCTTAAGTATGGCTCTATGTTTATTTTAACTTGCGTATAAAGCTGTGCACTTGTGAGTATAATGTTTGTATGTGTTTGTATGATATGCTTTAATGTGTCTCTTTTATGTGTGAAAGCAGATTTTTGTGTTTGTACATCTAAATTGAAGAGCCACAGTATTAAAACCAGAGTTCATGTCCTTATGCCACCCAACACTCTCACCCTTTTTGTCATCAATATAAGACTTTTGGAGGTGTGTTGTGATGTCTGCCACTGTGAAGTTGGGTTTGTATCCCTTAGGGTTGGGAAGCGCATCTGTAACCGGAAGGTCGCCGGTTCGATCCCCGGGCTCTCTGTCCTGGTTGTTGTGTCCTTGGGCAAGACGCTTTACCCTACCGCCTACTGGTGTTGGCCAGAGGGGCCGATGGCGCGATATGGCAGCCTTGTGGGCACAGTCTGCCCCAGTGCAGCTGTGGCTATAACTGTAGCTTGCCTCCACCAGTGTGTGAATGTGAGAGTGAATGAATAGTGGCATTGTAAAGCGCTTTGGGTGCCTTGAAAAGCGCTATATAAATCCAATCCATTATTATTATTATTATTATTATTATTATTATTAGGGCATGTAGGTCACGGGGTGGGTCCTCTATGGATCAGGCTTGTCCCAGTAGATTCTCGATCTAGTTGAGGGGTTTAGAGGGTGGGTCAATTCCTTGGACTCTACGTAGTGAACCCAAGCAATTCCTGAGGATTGTACAGCAATGCTACAGGAGGCCGCTGTCATCAGCACTGCCACTGAGGGAGTGCTTGGTGTACGTGTGGGTGGAACGTGTCAAAATAACTTCTACATGAATGCTACGACCCAAGACTGGCCAGCAGAACATTGTAAACTGTAACACAATGAGCAATGTTAGGTTTGGTTTTGCTCCTTATTTTTGTTTGTCCGTGTTTATTTGCCAATTATAAGTCTGGAGGATTACATAAAAACTATGAAGCAGAATCTTATGAAACCTGGAAGAGGTGGCCCAAGAGCAAAGACAGGAAATGTTCATGCAAATACTCTTTTCTTTTGTTTTCAGTTGTGAGATAAGGGATTAACCTCTGAGGAGGACTGTGCTCTCCAAATGTGTCTTTAGTTAGATGAAATAATTTGGCTAAAATCATACGGTTCTGAACCTTTTGAGTTTGAGCTTTCAAATGACTCCTGTCATAATATCAAAGAATAATTTAAGAACAGAGATTTAAATATGGATGAAAAATATCAAAGAGCATAAAGAAATGAGTTTCAACAAGAAATATAATCAATTTTATATGAGAAGTTTCTTGGGCAGTTTTCAGCCTATGTTCGTTAGGACTTCTAAGACCCAACACAATTATGAGCAATACTGCCCCTTACATTTTAACCATTACTTGATCATCTGTTATCCAATTTTAGAAAAAAATATATGCTGGCCTTGTCATCCTCTAGGATAATCTGCTTTTTTAACTGGATGCCACTACAACACTAAAACCGCAAATGGGAAGCAAAAGAAAAAGAAAAAAAGGAACATTTATGAGAGATGAATTGCTGTTTTGCAATATTACTATAGTTGACAAAAAGAAATTCTACCCTCCCAAGAAGCTGAATATTATAGGAATTTGTACTGCTCCATCTTTGCCATGTGTTTTCTATGAATCCAATCAGCTACTAACCAGTAATTTCTAATATAATAATTATTATTATTATCAATAGGAGCATTAGTAGTGAAGTTTGGGTATTCTTGTGTATTTTTATAGCAAATGTTGTCTTTGTCATTGTGAGACATCCTGCCAAGCTCTGCCTAACAAGCAATGACATCATTTTCTTCAGAATCAAGTTTTCATTTCCAGGAAGTTACTTCTTCACTTGTTTTTCCATTGTTTATTTTAATGATTCCCATTATAATTAAAATCGCATAATTTTTAATTTAGTTGGTTTAAATATTTGAAGCTTTTAGGGTGTTTTAAGATTTTCTTTTGTTTTTTTATTTTAAAAAGAGGATGAATGTTAGGAGGTTAATTGGTTTATTAATGGGTTTCATTAATCAGTGATGCTTTAAGGCCTACTATGTCTGACACAGATAACAGGAATCACAGAGGAGAAACGAGACTGCTAAAGTGTTCATTGGACTTTCCAGGGAAAACATGAAAAATCACGTTTTACTGTAATATGTAACACAACAGATTTTACATTGCTGCTCAATATTTTCCACAGTGCACACTGCAGTGGTTCAATTTTTCATGCGCTTTTCCTGCCATCCGGACAACCATTAATGTCTTAAACTCTTGAGGCACTGGTGAAAAAATGTACAAAACAACTCCTTGACAGTATGACATGGAAGAGCAATATCAGCTGTTCTGAAAAGGTTATGAGTCAAGAATTGTCTTTGTCTCTTGCTGTGTGTCTATAACTCACCAGGGCTTTGCTTTGGTGTTAAATGGGATGATAACATGCCAGAGGAGTGAAATCAGAGTCTTGCAGGAGAGCAGAGAAATTGGGTGATCGGTGCCCCATTCACGCAATTTCTCGTGCCGTACACCACTTGACACAAGAACAGCTCTCTGTATAAATTTAACTCATGTTAGGTGACAAGAGTTCCAGCGAGGAGCAACTGGACTCATTGGAAACCCAGCTGTGGTGGTCCAATTAATTTGCCTCAAGGTACAGTACATTACCACATCCCATTATATGAATAGCTATCTCATGGGGTTCACACAGTTCATGTTGTTAAACCTGAGAACAAATGGAATGAGTCAGCAGATATCAGCAAGTAATGATGCTGAGAATTTAAGACTGGACAGGACAGAAAAAGTAGATGCAATTTTTGTGCTTCTTCCCATGCAGCCAGCAGGAATCAGATAATCCCAAGTCATATTCACAAAGGCTATTATTTATTTTTTTCTTTTTGACACCAGTGTTCATGTTCAATTCTTTCAAAAGGTAAAGCATTCAGTCAAAGTCAATCACAGCACAGTTGCTCACAATTGCTTCTTTTCTATAACCACACAATTACAATATTTATGAGAACTCCTGCTGATGGAAAGACTATTTCGCTGTGCCCTTTCCCCATCTCGTCTTTTCTTTGTGGCCCTTACTCTTTTCTGTGGGCTTATTTTAATGAAAAGTGTGACGCTGAATCACTCAGGCAGTCGGTGGTGTTGCAATCTCCACAACTTAGTCAAGTGAATGAGTATGAGCTGATGGTGCTAAAGACACTGACAGCTTCCAGATTAAAAACGTTAGCAAAACACAGGAGAATAAAGGACAATGTCCCTCTTCCTTTGTGGCCCCACATTGTCCCTCGGAGCCTCAACCAACAAATCATATAAAATGATTGAAAGATGAAATGTTCATTACAATAACATTAAACAATGTGAGAAAAGCTTGAGAGAGAAATAAGCAAAATGACTGCATTTAAAAGAAGCGAACAGAAGGGAACACAAATGTTCCCATCAGGGTTGAGAATCTTCTAATACAGCTCTGCTGGGGGAAGATTATTGATAGTGAGTGAATGATTGTGGGTGGGTGGGGTGACATTTAAAATACTCCCACCACTAAGGCTTCTGCTGCACGGCTTCTCCTTCATGCCATTAAACCTCACTGCTATAATATGCATCGGAATTGCTACTAGGTGGTCGTTCCTGTGCCTCAGCAGCCAAGAGAAATCTAAATCATTTGAACTTGAGAGTTGTGTCCTGGTGAGAGATGACTTATTCATAGCACAGTGTATGTTCCAGGGGATGATTATCTACCCATGGGGCCCACCCTCCTACGAAGGGCATTCTAAAGAAATGTTAACCTGTGGTATAGCACTTTATACGTTGCCTGACGTTTCTGTTCAATGAAACAAGAGAAAGAAATATTACAGGATTTTCAGAAGGCATAAAGTTATTTAAATCTGGTTTTATCAAAGCAAGTTACTCATTCATAGTAGGGAATGACTCACAATCTGATATTGCTGTGATGTTAGTGTTTCTCCAACATCTAAATTATCTATTGAGCCAGGATCATCATTGCAGCTGAATAATGATATTGCTATAATGTTAGGGAAAAAGAAAACAGAAGAAATATCCACATTTTGGGCTTTCTACTGTAACATCTAGTAATATTTTGACTATTTGAAAGAGTATACTACAAGTGAAACCATAATCTTTTCCTAATGCCTCAGTCATGGAGGTCTAGAGACTGGTACCCATTGATATACCAAAACTTTCCAGTGTTAATATTATACTTAAATATTCATCCCACTTGCTGGAGCAACATTATTATTACTTTGTTGAAACAACGCTAGCACATTAATACCAAACAATGAAATAACACAGCACAGCAAAGTGGTTATAAGAAAAATTCAAAGGGTACACCAGCAATTAAATATTTAGATATGTCTTACATTCCAGCACAGAAAATACCCTCAAAAATAGACACATTAGGTTAGTATAATAACATAAGGTAATGGTAATATGGTAATTCCATTACAATATATATATTAAGTATCTGAAAAATAGACTCTTTTTTTTACTTGCTGAAGGAGATTAAAGGTACTGAAAGTATTCTGAAGACAGGAATCAGATAATTCCAAGTCATATTCACAAAGGCTATTGTTTTTTTTCTGAAGACAGGAATCTTTGCAAAAATATACTGGAAGATCATCCAATAATTGTTGGTGCAATTAACTCACAATCCCAAATGTAAACCTGTGAGATTACAGAAAAGCTGATTAACATTATGAGGATACATAACACATGGTCCAAAATAGAACTGCAGGCCAGTTAAAATCAAGCAGTAGCAAGTTTTGTTAGGCCCCCTTTGCTTGTTAAATAACTAAATTTCCACTTTTGAAAACCTAAAGATTCCCTCACAAGAGAACTGCATGAATTTACAGGCTGAGTAAGAATTTGTATGTCTTTTGAAAAAGGATACAAGTTTTTTTTTTTTTTTTTTTTGGGGGGGGGGGGGGGGGGGGGGTATTCAGTGTCACTAAGTATGAAAAACTGATGATTGTCATGAATCGCAGCTTAAAACAACTCTGGAAATTGTACAAGGGGCTTAATTATCCAGTCTTGACATTCCAACATACAGAGTGACTCTGATTACTATGGAGAACAAGGGATTCACACCATGGTCCCGCTCTATGATATAAACCCAAAAATCATATTCAGTGCCTAATCAATGTCAGGTCAAGACATGAAAGAAGTTTTGAAGGTATACCAAAAGTTTTCACAGTCTTAGGCCTGAATACATAGGCATTAGTGCAGCTCAGATCTAAATTTCAAATGGCAGATTGTGTCCCCCCTTTCTGGAGGTGAATACATACGCAGTTGCAGCGAAGGAGACAACTACGCAGTATCATCCATTTGACAGTTACGAGGTGATACAGGTAATTGCCATTAATTGTGTTCACCTGGAAACACCAGGTGTAAAACAAATCCTGATTAGAATAAATTAGATCCTGTCATAATTGAAGCCAACAGGGCTCGGCTTCCTGAGACAGTACGAGTATCACACATAGACTCAAGTTCAACTTAGGTCTTTCTAGTACAATAACACAGATCCTACACCAGAAAATCTGCACAGACACACTCACGCTTCTCCTCTCATCATGACACACTGAAATTATTATGCATTGTGTGCACTGTGTGTCTGAATCTACAGCATACAAGCCAAAGCAAGGCAAGGCAAGGGAACTGTGGGCAACAGTGGTACCTACTCTTGGGACAGCAACCATTTCATGGCTGGTCACTCTGGCCTCTCCGAGCGCAGTGATGTGATCGATCCACACACACCCTCTCCTCTCTTCCTGCCTCTCCCCGCGTACCTCCCCCTCTTCTAGGACATTTTACGCTGGCTTACGCAGTGATGCATTTGATTGCACAGCACCCCACGAGGGCCAACTCATCAAAAACTTGATCCACGGAGAGACAGGTGGGGGAATAAGTTTGGCGAAGCTATCTCAAGTGGAAACCTGTGGATAAGATAAACTCTGTTTAAAACTCAAGAAACTAGTAAGCAGAACATTTTCACAAATTGCAAATACAGTATCATGCTATGAGGATGACAGTCAGTGTAAATGTACAGAAGATATCTGAGCAAGGCATGAAGGCATAAAACGCCAGCTAAAAAGTGACGGGTAGAACTGTGAAGGCACAACTGTATAGACCACCTAGTGTACCACATTTCTATTTATGTTTCTACTTATAAGAAAGAGCAGCACTCTGTTTAATATTACAGTTACAGTCACTGTACATTCACAAGAGACCAGCTACCCAATATACCTTCCGTGTCCTTCATTTAGTCTTGTCACTGCTTCAGACAGCCATTAAATGATTCAGTGGGTTGTCTCTTTACGTGAACTTTTCCCAGCTCTACACTTTATTATTGATAAGACACTGAGCGTGAGATACTCAAATATGCGAGATTTGAAAACCTCTGTCAGAATGAACGCTCTTCGCTCCCAAAGCCTGTACTGTCACCTGCCGTATCTGTCATGAAATTGAGAAACCGACTCTGTGTGCGTGCATGTGTGTCTCGTCCTCTAGCGTGTGCTTGGAAAACATGACACCTCATTATAGTTCGGACATCACCTTGGCTCAACCTTTGGCCTCAGGCATTGCCAGTAGTCTGCCTCACACTCATCGGTGAGCGTTACAGGTCAGTTCAAACTCACCTCGTGTACTTGGGCAGCAGCAGTGAGTAGTTGGCAACTTAAGAATGTTGTCAGGGTATTCAGACCTTTCTAAATCTGCGTATTCATGTTTATAACCGCGAGTATATATGAGGAATCGGCATGTTGTAAATCTGTCCATGTTCAGACCAGAAAACTAAGCAGGGTGCTCTAAGCAGGATTTGGTTGGGCAAACAAGCTCTGTGAAATGAAATCTGTTTGCACAAATGCGAGACATCGTGCTTGATTGTGTACAGCTCCTGGTGATAGAGCCAAGGGAAATGGTAAAGATACTTGTGCAATCCTTTTTGTAAATGTTCCAGTTTATCCTTCTGTCTCCCCCAGTTTTGTTGAGCACACTTGCTCTCTACTCATTCCCTTCATCTTGAACTTTAAGTGTATCTCAAACCTTTTTTTGTATCAGACGTATTTTGTGTTATCTTGGTACTGAATCGCACCATCCACATGCACGCATATGTAAACACATTAGTTGCAGGAGCAGCCAGGGAAAATAATAAAGACTTGATCCCTGAGGCATCACTCAGAGTTCCTGTGAAACTCCTACCCCCGTGCTGACCATCAGCCCCTGATTCCATTTCCCCACAGTGGCAGGCATGAGATGTGTTAGTGTCTTTATTTCTCTGTTTTCTTCCATCAGTGTATATCGTTGGTTTGCTTTCCCAAACATATGACTTGGCCCAATCACATGTGGAGAGGCACATAGAAGATAAAATCTTATGATCGAGACTTGAATACAAGAAACCTCTCTAAGTGGTGACCCTAGGTTAAAGCTATTACTGCACTGCTTTTCCATTATCAAAACTGAAAAGGTCTGGACGAAATGAAGCAAATAAGTTCTAGAATATCTCCTGACTGCCGAAGGTCAATATCAGCATGTCCATAAAGCTTTATTTTCCACATTTATGCAAGTTTTCATAGAGATCATGCCATCGGTCACATTTAGCACTACACCTGCAAGGATTCTTCTGATTGAGCCTGGGAAACTGCTAGCAGCAATAGCAGCTTAAGGTGAGTATCCGTGCATCTTCACTCTTTACTAGTTTAAACTGTCAAAAATGCAGAAAAAAACAAATGCATATCACGTGCATACTGAATGCATACTAAATCAGAAAAGACAATACGACAAATATTCTGCCTACTGGTTGAAATGCCATCACCAGCCAGTAAAGCTGTGGAATCTTTCTGTATAGACTTGACCTCTGAACACCTTAGCAGTCTGTATGATATTGTCCCAATTACCATATGAATTATTGAGCTTATGGCCAAAAATTTGTTTTCTGCAGTTGCAGTGACCTTTAATGTTGACCCTAAAATTCAAATCAGTTAACCCTTTTGTCTGAGTGAACTTTTTTGGGGAATTCACGGACATTCTCTCAAAGCATTTCCAAAATATACCTTGCTTTATCCCATGTTTATTTCACACTGGAACAGAATTTAGAAAATGAACATCATGCAGTTTTAGGCAAGATTTTGAAAGTAGAGATTGACACTCTTTACTGAGGTTATGCAGCAAGTGAGCAGAACAAATACTGGTTTAAGGTACTTGTGTGTCAGATTTAATTACCAGAAATCCTTCAAAGAAAAACAGAATTAGGGTTACGGGAAAAAAATAGACAAAAAAGAAAACAAAAAACCGCAATATTTTCTATGAAAGGGAAATGTCACGAGCGCTTTTATCAGCAACAAAAATGTGTCATTTAATAGGTCATATGTAAAAGCAGTCGGGCTTTTCTACAGTGATGAAGCCATTAAACTACACTATCACATTTCATTTACAAAAATAGTCATTTTACCCACAAAACAGAGGTGGTGTTCAGCTCCTGCTGCCTTAATTTGAGAGCTTGGGTGCCTTAATGAGTAAGTCCGTGTTCAAACTGGTGTGTTAAGACACAAAAGTCACAATCGTGACGGGCATTTCTTGTATTCTGTGGGATAAAAATGGCTGTTTTTGTTAATGGGATATGATGGCTTTGAAGAGAATGATCACTGTGTTGTCATTTGTTTCCACACATACAGTTATAATCAGAACTCTAAGTTAATGTTCACTGTTGGACCCACAGTGTCTCATCAGGAGAATTTGAGAGCAGCTTTAAAGTTCAGAGTGAGAGCAGGGGTTTGGCTGCACACTTCTGGGAGCGTGGTGAGAGGAAAGTCACAAACACTGCAAACCCTTCACTGAAAAAAAAAAATGCTTTAGTTCACGCAACCATATCAGCCACAAGCACTGCTTGCTAACACCACCTAATACCAGCATTTCTCACCAGCTGCTGACACTTGTTCTTCCTCTCTTGCCCTCCTTCCTTTTGCTTATCTGTACTATTACTGCCTCTTCTCTTCCATCACAGACAAAGAAAATAGATGGTTTGGGTCACAAAAATGGCTTTGTGTGCAGGAGAGAACAGCCTGCCTCACTTGCACAAATTCATGCATGCACATGTTTGTGACTGTGTGTATACAGTGGTTAAAGACAAAGCCTCTTTTGTAATTATAATATGCAATTGGATTACATTGTTACAGACCTGATGTTTTTGTGCAAGAATTTAGGAGGCATTTCAAATCCACAGGCCTGTGATTGAATTAACTTTTGTCGTAAGTTGGTGTGTTATACACCGCAGCAGGATGGGACGTAGGTGACCATGTACTCTATGCATATTCCATCACACTAGTTGTTTCCTTGGTGGGCTTTGTTCAGCCTGTGTTTGCAGTATGTGCTGTGCGTCCAAGCATGTAATTCTCCACTCAGGGTAGCTGCCAAAGGTTTTGCACGCTACCTTAACTCCTGCAGTGGCAGAGTGTCACAACACTGCACTTATGTTGATGTGCCATCTCTCAACACTGCTGTGGAAATTTACATAGACTTCAGAAAACACAATGATGCTTTAGGAAAAACAGACCTTATTTTAAAACAACATCCATAAAGGGTTGGTCAGGTGACTTCTGTCTGGACTCACCGAGGTGCAACCAGAAAACTCTTTCAAACTAAACCAGGTTAAAGAAAATTACCTTCATGACTAATACTAAACTAAAAATAACAATCCTTGCCAACTGAAGCACCAATGTGCCTGCTATGAACAGGTGAACTTTGAATAAATAGCCACTTTAGCTGGTTGACATTTCACTTTGTCTTTCATTTTTTAAATGAATATCAGTCCTGTCTGCTTTTAAGACAATGGGGTACAATGAAACACAAATCATGTAATGATGGCATAAGAGGCACTCTTTCACCAAAAGCAACTTTTAAAAGAATGTGTCTTACTTTAACAGTAATTGTTCACATAATTGCACAAACTGTTGCTAAGCGAAGTTTTAACCGGGCCTCCTTCAAAATGATGTGTCAAAAAATGAACAGTAGAAAAATGCAGTTATCATACAATACCACTAAAATTAAAGAGGCTTATATCATTATATGGATTTTTATTGTTTATTTATTTTTATTTATTTATAAACCCAACAAAAAACCCCTTCAACTAGTTAACATTAAAGTTACATTTAATGAAGTCAACTTAGACTATAGTTATGTATGGAATTAATTATACACATGACTCTAGCTTATATCAATTAGTCTAATATTAACAATTAGTTAATATTAGAGAATAACATTCATTAAGAAAGCCCATGAAACGAGTGCCATCACATCTTCATTTAGTAGCTTTCCCACACATGAAAACTTACTCCAAGCGTACTTCTCAGTTTGCAGCGGAGCACTTCACTACTGATTTTTGGGTTTTGAATCAATAAACACATTTTGCGCTCTCAAGGTGATTGACAGGCTTGGTGCTGCAACTACTAGCGGTATACTGGAGCTACAAAATATGAACTGAGATTTCATTTTAAAGCTACAAATTATATAGATGGTAAAACATACTTTTTGGAGTTATTCTACTTTTAAAGATGCTGAAATAGGGAAAGAACCAGAAGAACTGTACATACAGAAAAGGCCCACCAACAAAAACAGATGTGTGTTACATGTTCCCCTCATGCAAGCAATACAATTTACTTGCAAAACCTTAGAATAATTTCCATATCTCTTACCTCTAGTACATCATATTCATGAAAACATTTCTCAGGTAGATGTTATATGTGTTTTCACAAAAAGGAAACTATATCATGAGATATCCTTGCCATATCAGAGCAAGGACATCTCATGTTGATGGTGGCGTGTGCTGTGCGTGTCCATTTTGTTATATGGCAGAGCCATTGCAGCTGTCCTTCAGTGATGCTGACGGAGGATATAAATTCATTACTCCCTGAAGCAGACAACCCATCATTCAAAAGACAGGGTTCTGCATTCATATACACTTGCACACTTAAGTGTGCAAGTGTGCAAAACACCCCTGTGTGAGTATACAACATGTGCTGCACACTGTGTGTGTTTACACTGCCCAGGCTGGTGTGTGGATGTCAGAAATGGTGAAGGTCAAGCGGATAGGTAGGGTTAGCTGACTCTTATTCAACAGTAGCCATAACAGAAGCTGCCAGGAATATTGAGTGACAGCATTTAGAGCAGACAGCCCCACTAGGCATGTCACTGACATAAAATCTAAGATTTCTACACCAGTCGAGGAACCCATGATCATTACCCTCCATTTATTGCACTTCAAATATGTCCTTTTTCCAAGACCATCAGCAAATACACAATATTTGTGATTATTGATCTGAAGCGGGTACAGTATTTGCTCGCATAATGTGTGTTCGTGCGTTTCCATCTACTCTAACACATGCTGCAAACCTTCTACATCACACGTGCTGTGTGTAGTGGGCACCATGGTTATATTCATCAAATTTGATGGCAAAAGTACTAACTCAAACTGGCACTACCAGAAAAGTCTGAAAAATGAACATGACAATTATAGCACATTGCCTGGGAACATAAATTTCCTCTATGTATGTACGTAAGATATTTTATTAAATAATGACATGTTTGACACAGGGAATAACCGAAATTATTATGGTCCAATAGATGTTAAATATTTCAGTCATGACTACTTAGAAAAAAATCAGGAGTGAGCAAGTGACAGTGCCATCTCTAAAGCAGTACCTCTGATATGGCACTTTTGGCTTACACAAGTATGGAAATTAATGTAAAACACAAACAAAAACACAATTTCAGAATCATTTAGAAAGAGATCCGAGGGGGGTGTTATTTGTATTTGGTTTTTTGGGGGTGTTTTTGGCTGTTGACGTGTTCTACTCTTTACCACTGATGATTTATAACTCACAAAGGTATAGAGGATATCGCTTTAAATGCCCTGAAATTGGCTCTTCCTCATCCACCCAGTGAAGTTATTCAATAGCCACCCAATATGGCAAGGACAAATGACAGCTATTAGGGTGCAAAGCTTCCAGTTGCACTTTGGTCTGAGCTTCTCACCTACTGATTATACTGAGCATTCATCAGCAGGAAGATGAAACTCAGTGAAAGATTCAGAACTCCAGCCACCGTCTCCAAAAAGATCATTATTTTCTTATTATCGCTACTAGAGCAATCTTATATTCTCTCAATATAGAAATTTCACTCCAGGACCCATACTGTACTTGATGTGTTGCAAGATTCAAGAAAACACATGCAAAAAAAAAAAAAAAAAAAAAAAAATCATAAATATTTTAGTTTTTATTGGCACATCTTTGAAAATCTAGTTTAACCTCTCATTTAAAAAAAAAAAAAAAAAAAATTAAAACAAAAAATAAAAATGACTGCATACTCTGACTTCAAAGCAGTGAAAAAATTCCAGTTAAACACATGAACTTGCAATACTGAACTTTGTCATTGATATCGTGAGGACAAAGAGCTACACATTAGCAATAAGTGCTGATCTTTCTTTGTACATTAGCTTGGAGGAGCTTTAGCTTATTTCTTTATACAGAAAAGCTTCAACTGTGAGTTGAGGTGTGTTTCCTCAAATGAATTGCTAATTTCAGACTATCCAAAATTTCTGTTGCATTAAGATCGTTACCTCAATTGTGGACAGGACCATCAGAATTACCGCTTACTACAGAGGTACAGATGTGTAAAATCTAGTCTTTTCCTCATTAAATAAATACCAGTGCCATCCATCAATCTCTTTCCACTTAGATTAACTGGTGATTTGAATTACCTAGACTAGACACGATTCAAAGCCAGTACCTTCTTCCTGTGAGGTGACAGGGGTAACTACCTTGTAATGTATCATTTTAATAGCAGATAATGTTTCTGGTTATCTTTTCGTAAAAATATAGACACGTCAGAGTTCCCCCACAATGTTTTTTGCAATTGCATGGTGAAGAAGTGCTACCTGCCATTCAGGGTTTGAGGGGGTTCAAAGAGATTTGAAG